>NC_058141.1:3911382-4231382 GCF_011075055.1 Mangifera indica | reverse complement strand
TAGAGTGTCAATAATAAAAAAATCGTTTAAAAATCTGAAAATACGACTCGACATATCCTAAAACGGTTAAATTCAAAAAAACGGAACTGAAATTCAAATTTTATACGTTGAAATACCCTAGAATGTCAACAATCAAAAATTCGTTCGAAAATCTAAAAAATACGAGTCGATATATCCTAAAAAGGTGAAATTCAAAAAAATATAACTGAAATTCAAATTTTATATGTTGAAATACCCTAGAATGTCAACAATCAAAAAATCATTCGAAAATCCAAAAATATGAATCGATATATCATAAAACAATGAAATTTGAAAAAACAAAACTGAAATTCGAATTCTATACGTTGAAATACCCTAGAGTGTCAATAATCGAAAAATCATTTGAAAATCTGAAAATACATGTTGATATATCATAAAATGGAGAAAATTGAAAAACAAAGCTGGAATTCGAATTTTATACGTTGAAATACCCTAAAATGTCAATAATCGAAAAATCGTTCAGAAATTTGAAAAAAACGAGTCGATATATACTAAAAAAGAGAAATTCGAAAAAATGAAACTGAAATTTGAAATCTATACGTTAAAATACCCTAGAGTGTCAATAATCAAAAAATCGTTCAGAAATCTGAAAATATAAGTCGACATATCATAAAACGACAAATATAAAAAAAACAAAACTGAAATTTGAATTCTATATGTTGAAATCCCCAATAATGTTAATAATTGAAAAATCATTCGAAAATCTAAAAAATACAAGTCAATAAATCCTAAAACGGTGAAATTTGAAAAAACAAAACTGAAATTCGAAAATACGAATCAATATATCCTATAAATGAAAAAACTAAAATATCAATCAAAAATTTCGTTATTACATCGTAAAATATGCCTAACAAGGTACAAAAATAAAAAAACGGAATATCAAATTTGAAAACTATATCTTGAAAAACCCTAAAACAGGAAAAACGAATATAAAATTCGAAAACTACACATCGAAAAACCCTAGATATGAAAAAAATCAATTTACCCCCTAAAACAATCTTTATTATAACAGATTCAATATTTATCTCTTGCCTCATCAACAATTTTCTAATCTCTAACAACCCCGGCATTGTAAAAAAAGCTAGTTTTCCCCCAACTCACGGTTTTCACCGCATCAGGGCACTGTTTCATGTAAAATCTTCATAAGACCCCCCATGGACTATCGACTACCCCCGGTCCCTAGAAGTTTGAAAAAGCTAACTTTCCCCCCAACCCACGGTCGATTTCTCTTGCCCGTAGGAGAATTCATTTGGTCCGTGGGTTCCACTGTTCCCACGGACCGAGTACCGATGGCTTCTAACCCATTTTCAGGCAAAAAAATCATCGTTTCTGCCTCCAATTTCAACACAAATCAAATCTACATAGCATATAACACAAGACCCCTCAAGAAATTCAATGAAAACAACTAAGAATCAAAACATTTTATACATTGTTCAAAGTCGAAACTCTAAAGTTTCAAACCTCAAAATCTCCCTTAAATCTCAATAATATGAACAATAACTTGATTCAAACAAGAGTAGAGAAAATATACTAACCTTCTTTGTCATTTTTGGTTGTTGAAAAACATAAAAATTGACAGAAATCTCTTTGCCTGTGGGATGACTGTGGGAAAGGAAAATTTCTTTGAATTTGCACAGTGGAACCGTGGGAAAATAATGTGAAAAATAAGAAAAATTTTTTGTTTATATATAAGGGCAATTTGGTCATTTCACAAAAAGAGATATTTTTACTTAAACCTGATTGTTTTAGGTAATTTTGCTTAGACCCCCTTAATTTTGGTCATTTAATATAATTTCCCTTAAACAAAATTCCTAGTTCGGGGTTTATTTTTTATTTTGATAATTTAACTATTGTGTTGATTTGATATGTTGGCATGAATGGCATTGAGTAGTGTGATAACATATTTACACGAGATTGAACAAATTTTAGGGAAATTAATTAAATTACTTATATTTTATGGGTTATAAAAAATTTATTTATAATTTTGTAACCTAAACAAAAATATCTTGATTTTAAAGAAGTTAAATGAAAATATCCAAAATATCTAAAAAAATGCCAAAACTATTTTTCTTTTATTCTATATAACCCATGTATATTTCTTTATCTATTAATATATACAATTTTTCTTATTATCAGAGAGAGATTTCCAAAGAGAGAAAAAAAGTTTGTGATCATGATTTCTAGCGAGAAAAAAAAAATTCATGATATCAAAGTATTTATACGTACTATAACTTTAATCGTTATTACTTTAATTGATAATGCAATTATATGTGGTGTCTTATATAATAACTTAAAGTTGTGTGTAAAAATTAAAATAATAAAAAATTATAGAGGGTATTTTGTAATATAATAATAAGGGATGAAATGATATTTTATAATAAATAGTGTTAGAGATATTAGATAATATTTAGGGGTACAATGATAATTTACAATTAAGGGCATTAGAGATATTAGATAATATTTAGGGGTAAAATGATATTTGATGATATAAAGGGTAAAGTGATATTTCAAAAAATTAGAATCAAATTATTCAAAGTATATTCACAATATGTAGTAGAATCATAGAATAGGTGTAATTGTGTAATAAAAATAAAATTACGAAACTAGAACTTATTAATAAAATAATGTAACACAAATATTTAAATAGTATTTTTGATCATGTTATTTATATTGATTATATATTTTATCGTAGGATTAATCCAAATGATAGGATATGCTTCAATCAGAAAAGGGGAGAATGAATAGAAAGAGATGATAGCGTAATAAAAAATATTGAAGGTAATAGGAAATTGATTAAAATTTCATAGCACACGATATTCAAGGGATTAATCCAAATAGTGAGCAAAAAATTTAATATAGATCAAAGAGTAAACAACATTCAAATAAGCATGAGAACAAGACATCTTGACAACAACATCTCTGTTGAAACTTCAAATGATGAAGATATTGAAGTTTTTAATAGTTTGTTTAACCTCTTTAAAGAATGTGTTCTAGTTTTGTAACAACTACACTTCATGATGATTGTTGTGAGGTTTAACAAGCAGATAAGAGTTTATAAAGTGATGAGTTAAGTAGTTATCTATAAGATCATGAGATTAGTTTAAGATATTGGGATCAAACCAAAATAAGAATTTTTGAGAAGACTTCCCACACTTAAATGATGTTTATATTGATGTATTATATAGTGCAAAAGAATTTGTTCATGGCAACGAAGAAAAAATTCTAGATTTGAGTGAATTTGATGGGAAGGTTATACATGATATTCCCATCAAGGAATCGAAGTTTGAAGAGATGACACATGTTAGTGAAGATATTAGGGGTACAAGTAGTTTCCCGCAAACAAATCTTAATGACGGGAATGTTCGTATTGATGCATTTCATTAGTTAACCAAATTTTCTAACCAACTATCCACATCCACAAGTTGAGGAGTGCAAAAAGATGATGATTCTCAAAAAGTTGGTACATTATTTCTAAGTAAACAATATGTCATTGATACACTAACTCGAGATGTTCTTAAGAAGGAATATCAATTTAAAATGCATAAGTCAGACACAATCAGATAAGAGGTTAAATGTCATAATCAATAATGTAATTAATGTGCATGGGCAGACAGGGTGGGATAAAGTGACAGTTTTGAACTACATCATTTAGATAGCCAGCACACATGTCATAGAGATCAGATATTGTCTCATCATAAGCAAGCAAGTGGCCGAGCTTTAGGGAAAATTTTTAGGACAAGATTATATTGGTTGATCGTATGTATCGACCTAAGAAGATCATTGTGAACATCGCCAACTGATATAAAATTGATATATCATATGCACAAGTATGACAGACAAGAAATTGGGTACTTCAATCATTAAGGAAGACCCTAAAAGAGTCATTTATGTTGTTGTCAGAGTATTGTTACAATTTAGTATGTTATAATTTGGGCATTGTGACACATATACTAATGGATGAGTAGAAATGATTTAAATATTTTTACATGACATTAGGTTATGGTATCCGTGCATTCCAATAACATATTCATCCAATTATTTATATTGACGTTACCTTTTTAAAGAACAGATATATAGGCCAATTATTTATTGTCGTTGTATTGAATGGTAATAATTAGATATACTGATTGGCTTTTAGCATCAATCCCAAGGAAAATCATGACACATGGTGTTGATTTTTAAAAAAGTTAAAGGATTGTTTGGGTGAGGTACCTCATTTAGGTGTGCACCATGACTATTGTTTTCATTACCTTCACTGTAACATGCCATCCAAGTATAAGAAGGATGCAAAAGTTACGTAGATGTATCGAAAGCAACTAAGACATATGAATTTTGAGAGATACTAAAGTCATTGTCCCGTATGCACCTTGATGCAGCAATGTACTTATGTGAGATAGGTTATAATCGATAGGCAAAGGCATATTTCCCTGGTCATACGCATAATATAATAACAACCAATATCTTCGAGTCATTCAATGCACTTGTCAGATATGGTTTACCAATTACTATGATTGTCGAGCTCATCAGAGGTACATTATAGCGATGATTTTATGAAAAAAGAAATCATGCTAGTAAATAGATATTCAATAATATAAAATGTTATAAATGTGTTTATTTATACTTAATTACTTACCATATGTGTTAATATTTATATGATTTGCACATACTTGCACCAACCTAATAACACCTTGGGTAGAGGAGAAGATTGTCAAACGTATGCGAAAGTCCTCAAACTTAGAGGTGCGTCCTATTATATCTCAACAATACGAGGTTTTGGGTAGTGGCCAATATGACGGTATGGTTGACCTTGCAGAGCGAACATGTATATGTTAAAAATTTCAACTATCGCAGATTCCCTATAAGCATGTCATTACTATAGCAAGATATATGAAGCTCACCACTTGTGTTCAATGGGTGCATTCTTACTTCAGCACCACCTTTTACCATATAGTTTATGCAAAGGCTGTCAATCCATTAAAGATCAATTAGAGTGGTTACATGCATATGAGGCATGTGTTATCCATCCGCCATTCATCCATAGTCATCACGCAGGTCGTTCAACGAATAAAAACAAACATCTTTCACAAGGTGAGGTAATTGAACAACAGATTTATAGTCGATGTCAGAAACTTGGATATATGAGACAAAATTGCAAGAGTCTTGTTCTAATATCCAGTTCTATACCATCAAGTTCAATAACTAAAAAGAAAAGGTAAGGATAATTACACATATAATTGTACTTGTTCATTTATATATAAAATTTGTGATTGTACTTGTTATTTTATATTTAAAATTTGTGATTGTGCTTGTTAATTTTATCTATAAAACTTATGATTGTAAATGTATCTATAAAATTTGGTGATTATAATTGTTATATATGTCAATGTTGATTTCATATATCTATTTTCCATCATTTGTTGTTGACTTGATCATGCAGTTATGGTAACTATATAAATAACCAACGGATATACATACGACAAAAACATATGGACATACTAACAAATAAAACATATAAATGAATAAACATATATAAATACACTAACGCATAAAATATATAAATACATAAGCATATACACATATACAAATGGATATAACATAAAAGTCAATTAATATTCTGGAAAAATAACTGTATGGCTAAGCGCGTGCATAAGTGAATCGAGTCCTCGCCTTTAAAGGATAAAGGTCAGTCAAGTGCTAGACACTCGATATAATGTAACATAAGCACACCACAATCCCTTGATAAGAGTACCTATTATGGTATATCCATAACACTATACAATACAAATGGGACATCCTGTGAAGTATGGGCCGCATGAGACCAAAATATCATCATAGCTAGCAAATGTGATATCATAGTATATACCCTGACATCTTCGTACCAAACATTTTAGATCAACAGTAAAATTCTTTAATGAATCATAAACTGTGATCATCCACTCATTAAAATCCACAATGTCTGCCACCCAATCTGCATTATCGAAGTTTACATGGATAAAAACCTGCACACATTGATAAAATATATTTAAGAGACTTTACTTGAATAGTTATTAATTAATTAATCATCATAAGGTAATTGATCATCAAATTCAAACCTCATCCACCACATCCCAAGGTTTCAAATGTAAATCCGAGGGATAATCCATATCAATTAGTCTAATGAAAAGTGAAAGAAACTTGTAATTATCCTGATCTTTTATCCTTGCGACATACTTATGAGGGAGATGTACAACAAAACAAGCCAGAACTATTGTCCAGTTTTAACGGACCTCCTTTGTAACGCCATGTTGTCACCAACATAATAAACCTTAAAAAAAATCCACGTACTGTAAAAACATATAATATAACATGATCACACATCTCAATGGTAATGTATATGAAAAAACTAAATTAAGTCCAAGTGAACTCACCTCATCAGACAACCATCCAAATGTCTCCATCACTGTACCCCAAAAGGAAATTTTGGTCTTTATCCCTATGTCATACGCCTCTCTTTTTTTGAAGAGGTCAAGGTCATCATACCATTTCTTAAAATTTTCTGGCATTTGGTCCTCGATAACAGCACAACAGGCCTCACCCATTAGACCCTCAATTTCAATGAATTTGTGTAAAGACTATGAACAAACGGTCCTTTTTTGACAAGTCGACCACAAAGTGTGTGAAAATACTATAAAAAAAATGTCATTTAAAATTATATTTACTCGTGAAATTTCCAAATATATTTAAATACTTTCTGTAAGGTAGGAGTCATGGTCGGGAATTCTCAAGAGAGGTTAGATCGATTATATCAAACTTCTGGACCGGCTACTATTAAATACATAAAAACAGTAAATAAACAATATACTTTTCATTTATTTAAAATGTAATGAAAACCTTAATGAAATTTGTATACCTGAACTATCTCTACCTATGACAGGATTTGAACTATATCGTTCCGTTGAGAGATTATGTCAATCAACTGAGAGGCTATATCAATCATCTTTTTACCTTTGCTTAGGGTGTTGAGATAGAACAATTGAATATCCTATTATAAAGAAAGATAAAAAGTGAATGATCACATATGATTCACTCATGAACTAGTCAAATTACCGAGTACTTACCTCAACCATCAAGAAAGGTGATAATAGGGAATCCTCTTGGGATGATCCATCATACCCAACATTCTGTAACAATATTAACATTTTATATTGGTTAATCAAAGTATTTAACAAAGATTACAATATATACAGTCGACATTATACGTACCCTTACTATCATAATGGATGTCAATATGGATCTGCCCTCAATGTGATCTCATCAACCCTAAGGCACCGTCACAATATCGACAACTATGAGTTAACAGGGAATCAAAAATCGAATGTTAAATTCAGATATAATATATACAGACGACATTATACTTACCTGAACTATCAAAGAAGGTGTTAATAAGGAACCTCATGCGATAATGTCTTATCACCAACATCATATGTAACACCCGGATTCAGGTATGCCAGTGAACTCTACTTCCAAAATTATCCCTAGAGTTGATTTTATAACTTCTTGTTTAAAGAAATTGTAAAATAATTATAGAAAGTTATTAAATGAGCAATAATTTTCAAAGGGGGTAAAATGGTCATTTTAGAAGGATTTAAGAGACAAAGTGGGAATTTAAATTGAATGGCACACTTGAAATTATATGGTGGTGCTAAGGGTTTTTGGTAATTGGGTAAGGATAAAATAGTCATTTATAGAAAAGATTAAGGGTAAATTAGTCCAAAAAGCTTATAAAACCAACCAACTATTCATTTTCTTCTTCCTTGGCTGAGAATCTCCATAATTTCAGCTAAAGTTTTTCCTTCAAGCAAAATTCATCAAAAAACCTAGCTAAACCACATAATTTCCAAAGCCTCCAGTTATAAAAAGTGTAGATCTATCAATTCTGGTAAGTTCTAAGGTAAAAAATTAATTTTTAAGAGATGTGAAGTTTAGAGTTTTGATGGATGATTATGTTTTTGGTTGATTAAGGTTGCTAGAAAGAAGAAAAGAAGGAGGATAAGCTTAAATCACCTAATTAGCAAAGAAAATGTAAGAATTTCATACTTTACATACTTGAAGTAATTTGAGTTAGGTTATTTAAATAACCTTTACTTGTATAAGTGTGTAAGGTATTAGAATTAAGGTGATTTATGCTTAAAAGGATAAAGAAATTCATTAGGATTCATGATGTAATTTTTGGCCATAAGGGTATTTTAGACATTTCATATTCATAGGGTTAGCTTAGTGGATTTTGTGTGTTGAATATATGAGAAATGATGAATTGATGAAAGAATTTACATTAAGGGTAAGCATGTAATTTTATCCATAAGGTTAATTTTTGTTTAATTATGTGTATGATATGTGGAATAACCCTTATATCCATAAGGGCAAAAATGTCAGTTTATGTGATGTAGGTTAATTTTGCTTAATTATGTGCATGATATGTGTAAAAAAACCCATTATAATAAATATGTATATTCATATGTAAATGTATGAGAAAATAATCTGATGCTCGATGAGGCTTGAAAAGAATAAGGAAAAACAATGAATAGGCATATTTCATATTATGGTTATACATGCATACATAAGAAATCATAGCATATGCATGATTTCAGAAAAATAAAGAAAGAGGAAAAACATTTTCTAAGTTATGCATGTTTTCGGAAAATAGAAAACAAATGTTTTTGTTTTATAATGACTCATATGATACAGGAAAGCAGAAAACGTACTTAAAATTCTTACACGTGAGGTGTACTGTGTAGACAACAAAGAAAGATATCGGTTGTACTATGTGGACAACCAGCTGTACTGTGTGGACAACAAAGAAAAAAACAAGTGAGATATGCGTGTAAGAGAGGATTGTACCTTGTATGGTGACTGCGAGTACTGTCATATGTAGTTTAGACCGGTCAATGAAAATATTTGACCAAAAAAAAAAGAATTAGCAAATATTTTATGAAAGTCATTTGCAGTAGAATCATGCATGCAAGCCTATGTGGCTGATAAAGAGTTGCAGCAAAGGTTCCCAGGGAGAACTAGTGAGACATGAGGCTAAAGGAGAAAGACACTATATTTTTGTTGATTTATATGTCTTGATGTATATGTGAATATATGCATATATATATATAGATATGTATATATATATGTATAGACATATGTATATATATGTATATACATATGTATATATATGTATATACATATATATATATATATATATATATATATATATATATATATATATATATATGTGAGTACTGTCATATGTAGTTTAGACCGGTCAATGAAAATATTTGACCAAAAAAAAAAAGAATTAGCAAATATTTTATGAAAGTCATTTGCAGTAGAATCATGCATGCAAGCCTATGTGGCTGATAAAGAGTTGCAGCAAAGGTTCCTAGGGAGAACTAGTGAGACATGAGGCTAAAGGAGAAAAACACCATATTTTTGTTAATTTATATGTCTTGATGTATATGTGAATATATGCATATATTCATATATATATATGTATGTATGTATGTATATATGTGCATATATTTTGTTTCCTATAGGTATATGTGTGATTGTATATATATATATATCCCGGGGAGCACTAGTGAGACATGAGACTAAAGGAGAAAGGCACCATATTTTTGTGGATTTATAGGTCTTGATGTATATGTGAATATATGCATATATATATATACACACACACATTTGATATAAATATTGGTGGATATGTATATATTTTGTTTCCTATAGGTATATATGTGATTGTATATATATATATATCTGGCTAGTCATTGAAATTGGTTATAAAGTTTTTGTGGGTGGTAATTTTTATGATGGTTACTAATAAGTATTTATTTTGTTTATTATAATTACGTGATGAAAATCTAGTCGATTGGTAGGACTGGTTTGTGTGAATTGTTAATTAGGAGTGTTACAGGGCATAATAGAAAAAAAAAATTTCTCGGGCCCTCTAAAATAGAGGAACTCGTGCTGTTTTTCTGTAACACACCTATTAGTTAGGAAAGGTTACATCATAAGTCAATATAAGATCCTTCCTCGATGGTCCCTCATAAAAAATCTAATACTGTAACAATATAAATAATCACAAGTTAATAGATAATCAAAGTATTTATAAAATAACAACTCCAAGATACCATAACAGTTTAGTACTTGCCTCAACTATAGGTGGAGATGTGAATGTGGGACACCCATCAACGGTACATCATAATTGTCATGAGGAGACTATAACAACATATACGATTATATTAGGGTTTACATCTTTCATATTTGATTAACATGTCTATCATTAACTTTTTTACCTGCACGACAGTATCTATACGGAGATGAGATTTTGTGCCCTTAATGCGAGTCATCTTATCCTTCATAAGTGTCATCCAATCCAAGATAAGATTATCCCATTGAGTCAATGCAACATTAAAGTAACGCATAGAGATATCTTGTCTAGTGATGTGAGGATCATCTTATGTGTGCTAAGTTATAGAGGGCATAACAAGAGACTTCGGTGATATGTGCTCGATGACAGGGGTTATAACAAGGGTGTTGACAAGAGTGGGCTCAGTGATAATAGGTTAAATCGGAGCCTTAATATGAGACGAATCAATGATTAGAGAAACAACATTAGGATGAGCAAATGATGCTTCTTTTGATGAGGATGAGGAAGATGTCGATAAAGAAGACTGTCTATCTGACATTCCTATGTATCAAATAGTGTCATCAAACCAACCTACAACTTTCTCAATCAGAGTTAAAACTAACGGGAAATTAACATCATCCTGCAAATTTGTTTGAGTAAACTTTGTTATACCTTATTCATATTTGAATCAATAACAAATTATTACTTACTGTACTCCAGTGAAGATAATGGGGATAACATCCCATCCCGGAATGTTTTTCATGTGCCACCTCAATATGTACTTGAAACTGGTATGATATCTATCCATCGATGTAGCATACCTAAAGTCTCGCATATATAAAATTGCAATTTCAGCAATTTCAACTTAAATTTGTTACTCTAAAAAATTATAATCATATTAAATTGTTTTTATTTTAATCACAATTTTTTTAATTAATAAATGATACAATTACCTGGAAAGCTAAGGAGAACCCCATGATACTATACTGTTTCATAAGATTTTCTTTCTTCTTCATAGGGCTGGAATCCATGCAAATTCAAGAGATATTGTCATAGATTGATCGATACGTCATCTATCACACTCATACTCCGCATGGTTATGCATTAAATCTATCAAGATGATCAGGTAATTGTAATATCTTTCAGGAGATTGTTTTCCCCAAATCATTCTCTAATAACCCTATGTGAAGATAATACAACAGAGCCAACTTTACTGCATTAGTGTCATCCTCCCCTCAAGGCCTCTGTTGGAAAACACAACTCAGATCAACATATGTAACTGACTTACGCTTGTGAAAATATGTATGTTGGATCTAATCTCTGGCCTTAGGCGGAAGATACATGTTAATAAATAATAATCGACTGAATCGAAGGCTTGTCATAATGGTGATCTCATACAGGCTAAACCTAACGTCAACCTCATTAACTCTAAACCATAACTCATCACTTAAGTTCATCTTATTTACCTCTCTTAGGATAAAAAAGCATACTAACACTCCATTGAATCGACTATTCTTAAGGTTGAGGAAGTGTCTAAAACGGGTATGTTGAAACATTTCTAATTACCTCTTTGTTAATATTTTCTTAATCATGGCTCTCGCTTTTTTATACCCATGCGCAATAACTTGAGCTTTGAAGTGCTTTTCAAAGAAAATTTCATCTTCTTCTTTATTTATTTCATGAAGGGTAGTTTCTTCTTCACAATGAAATAGGACATTTCTGTTTAAATTTAAAAAGTTTGGACAAATTTTTTTGACCAATCAATTTTGGATAATTTAATTAATTTTCCTAGATTTTAAGTTTAACAAAACAATGTTGTCAAATATGTTAATTGTTCTTGTTAATATGCATGTGTTACCTAGTATGCATGTTTTACACGTATCGGGTAACATAGTGTAGTTTGAAATTGTAGGGGTTTATGTAATTTGACACTAACACTAATTGTGTAATGAGATTTATCTAATTCTAGAACACTTGATCCGTAAGAAAAATTTAAGGGCACATATTATTGTAATTTTAGTGCACAAAATGGGAGGTTTAGTTAAATATAGTTTCACATAGAGGGTACTTAATATTCTACTAAACTCCTAGGGTAATAAATATTTTACTATACGTGTCAATTTCACATGTATTGAGTGGTTTTTGTAATATCATCACACTTCACGGGGTAATTAAAATTTCACTATGCATGGGGTTATTGAAACGTAGACTATGTGTTTTGGGGGTTTAAGTTAAATTAGTACACCTATTAGAGTTTAGCGAATGTAATTACGTTTGGTGAGGGGTTTTTGATATGTGACAATGTGAATGTGAGGGGTTTTTGATATGTGAAATATGGACTTTGATGAGAGTTGAGGGGTAATCGATTTTTTCTTTTTTTTGGTTTTTAGCTGCCAGCAATTTATATGCAACACGCGTGACATCTCAGGTGCACCCAAGATCTTTATTTTTCCTTGTATTTTTGTAATCTTTTCTTTTCATATATATATATATATATATATATATATATATATATATATATATATATATATATATACAATTTTTATGAGCATTAACTAAAATTTGTGGGTTTTTTATTTTTAAAATGTTGCATTGGCCTGTAAAAGGAAAATCCAAGGTTGTGTGAGCTCACTTGACCAAGTGGTTGAGAATTTCTCATCTTATCACTAGAAAATCAATTTACATGAACAGAACATAATTCAATCTAAATTGCATGATTTTCTCATAACTTATAAACTATTAAATTAAGAACTAATAGGATTATAATGATGTCTGATTAAGTCATATCATTTGAATCTATAAAACTCTTAAAATTTATTTATATTATAGTGACCAATATTCCTCCCTAAAAATCTCTTTGAATGATGGTATTCAATAAGTAAAGTTGTAATGTTAGAGTTTCAGAGAAATGATCTAACTAATATATAAATAATTATTGTATCTCTCATCAAATATTTAATAATCAGTAATGTCTACATTGAACTGTTTACTTAAATTATAACATATAAAGTGTATTAGTTTATCTTTATTAATGACATTAAACATATTTATTAACTTTTTATTGGACTATTCAATTACCAAATTATAATTAATGTTAGCACATATCCAAAAATTCTCTAACACTTACTACTTTAGTGATCAAATATGTATTAGATGACACGAAGACATATTGGGTCATATTTGTGTAATACTTAACTATTATAAAATAAGCTCTTCCATGTGACATGTTTTGGTTACAACTTTGAGGTTTAGTCATTGCACCAATGTTTCCATATTCACTCCAGAGTCCACAACACAAAAAAATACATCATACATTTTTTCCAAATAAGTTGTCAATGACATATACTGGTTTAGTATCCATGTTTCATGTCACAACATGGGTGGACAATGACCAAGATGCAATGAACTTTGACATTGATATCTTGGCTGCATCTTAGTTTAGTGGGCATAATCAATTGTAAGATGTCCAACGTAGGTATATTATATCTCACAAAATAACCTTCCAAGATTTAACAAATACCCTTAAATAATTTGCAGCCCGTTAAATTACCATGAATCAATAATCATGATTTATGTCACACATTCGTATCAATATTTTGTGTTATAATGGTTGAATCCTAAAGTTTTTGTTAACTAACAAGACCATGAAAGAAGAATTTTATTAAAAATAATATTATGTGCACACAGGTTAAAGTATACAATTGAATATATAGATGATACATCATCATATGAAGGAGTATTACTTTATCTTTAATTTAAAATCATTTAATTATATAATGACATATTATATGTATATTTAATTATATACTCAAGATCAAAACCTTATATATATAATTTTATTTGTTTTCCTTTTTTTTTCAATGGTGATAGTAAAATATTTATAACTAAAAAACAAAATTAACTCAAGAAATTAACATTAAAAGGAAATATTAAAAAATATTATTAAATTAATTGTATATTATGATAACAAAGTTTTGTTAAGTTATGCTTTGTATATCACCCATGAGATAAATTATGAACATATTAACATTGTATACAATGAAATTATATGTATAAAATTTTAAATATTTAATTGAATACTCAGATAATATATTATAATGTGATTAAATAATTTTAAATTAAGGATAAAGTAATATTCAATTATATGAGAATATATCATCTAAGTATTTGATTAGATACTCAATACTAAATACATATAATATTGTTTTATTGAATAACTCATAAATATTAGCAAATTATACTTTAACTAGCTCCACGTGAACAAACATATAAATTTTAAGTTGGATATCTTTCCTATAAAAATGTATATTAAAATTTATATAAAATGAATTTAAATAATATTTAAAGTCATAAGTCATCAATTAAAATACAAGATAATATTAAAAAATATATATTAACTAAAAATATTCACACTAATTGTAGTAATTAATTACATTTTTTCCTATGATTTTAAAATTAACATTTAGTTTAAAATTATAACTACATTTATATACTTATAACTTTTTATGCAATATTCATGAAAGTGATCACCAACCAGCAGATAGATAATTCAATACCCTATAATTCAAGAAAAAGACTGGGACATTATCTCATTTAGAAGATACAAATAGAAAATAGGGGTTCACGTCTGTCATGACTTCTGTAATATATCTAACATTAAATAATAATTTTTCATTGGCTCAGAATCATTTATCACAATTCTAACAATCACAATTAAAGTGTAAGTATTGTCCTATAATATAGAGATCACAACGGTGCCCATCATTTTATACACTTCTGCACTTCACTATACAATTATACTTCTGACTCTCGTGTCCATTAATACAAATTTTTAGTAGTGAGAGGACTAAGAGAGAGACACTTCTAGGACTTGATTATCCCTTAGTACTGTAGTACAACTTCTTGCATATATTACATAATATCATTACGATGTGGTAGGTTTATTGATATTTCAAAGCGAACTATGTTAAAAATCGATTATCTATTTTTTTTTTCTCATGTCTCTTCGTATTTTTGCATTAAATCTCACAATGGTTCAGTGTACATCTTGTTTGGGCAATTGTGAACACCAACAATGAAAAGACATTTTTCCACCCATCATATTGTTCTATTGCTGATGTTCGTTTATTGATATACTACAATAAGTCTAGTCCTTAAGGTCCAGGCTTAGCCCGAACCAAGCCCAAGAAAGGGCAAGCATGAGCTGGATTGGGCCAAGGAAGAAGGGCCCAAGCCCGAGCCTGAGCCCCAAAGCTTAGGCCTTTCCTATACAGGTCCCTAGGACTAGACCTAGAGCTCGGTGGTAAAAAATTAATAACAGTAAAAAAATGTAAAAATTGCTATGCTCATTTGCTGATTTTGCATGTTCCACCCCACACACCACAATTAAAATACCCCCCAAACCTCTCTAATTCTTCCTACAACATTCTCATATCACTTCTACTCTTACTTTCAACTCTTAAACTTCCTCAAGTTTATAAAATTTCTCTCAATTTATTTTCATTATCTAATTTCTTGATTATTTTATTTATTAAATTATGTCAACCTTATTATAGTTATTTTAGTTTTTTATTTATACAAAAAATTTGTAATAGATTCCCTTAAGGTTGGAGAATTATCTTCTTCCCAATTTGATGTTGATTATTTATATATATATTTTTCCTATATTGACCTAAGAAATGGATATGTTAGATCCATTTTTATTCTATCAGTATGAAAATTTAGATACTATAATTCAAAACATATCCAAAACTGTATCTAAACCAATATAAAAGAGTAGTATTCTCATAAGAACTAGAAATTAAATCGAAAAAACTTTAAAGATTGGACAAGGGAAGGAGAGAAGATATGTGGAATTTGCAAAATATAATGTCTTTACGATGAGATGACACCTAAAAAAGAATCACAAATAATCCATCAAATAAAATTCAATAGGTATGGAAACTCAAACTCAACTTAATTTTAATTTACATTCTTCAATTATCTCAATGTGATATTACAATGCACAAATTGCATGAGTAGTAGAATTCATAGTTGCTACAAATTCTCTAATTTTTTCATTAGAAAATGTTTTTTTTTTCCTGAAATTATTAAGGCCACCTTTTGTCTAAGATATTAGTATGTTAGTATAAATACAACTAAAGAAGATATTTTAAAAATTTATAATAAATTAAATTTGAAAGTTACGAAAGAATTTGAAATTTTCTAAAATATATTTGCTGCACTTACTTCGGAAATATGGTCTACCAGATCAAAAATTGATTCTTTAAGTGTTACACTACATTATTAAGATAATAATTGATGTTTGCAACAAAAATTGGTAGGTTTTAAACCATTGTATGAATTAGGCTGTATTTTAAATCTTAGGTTTAGATTATATGTATTTACTATTATAGTTACTCAAATATGTCACTATTTAACTTATAACTACATTTCTCATTTAAGAAACTTTGACAACAAATCGGACAATTGTTTTACAATAAAACTATGTATGTATATTTTTTAATACATAAATAATTAAAATTATATATCATTTGTCTCTTCAATTTAAAAAACTAATATTTTTGCTTAAAACTAATAGTTGAAAAATTTACTTTTCTTGCTTAGGGTTTGATATCCCAAAATCCAATTACTTCCTTTGGCGAACAACAACCCTCTCCTAAAATCAAGTCAAACTTTCTTCTAGACGACAAATGCATTGTCACAGGATTACGAGCATCGTCTAGCAAAAGATGATGTTTTATCGTCTAAATTTGGACTACGAATATTATCCTTTGAAGGAAAATGCTCTGTCATCCCTAGGTTTAGGGTAAAGTTTCTAATGGCCGGGTTTAGGTTGAAACTGCAGGTAGGTGAAGAGGCCAAAAAAAAAAAAACTTAGAGGTTTTAGTAAGAAAAAGTCAATTTTCAAAGTTAAGGCTTAAGGTGAAATGTTAATTTTCAAAATTTAGGGAAAAATAAGATAAAATTATATATTTTTTAATATCATTGTTAAAATGACGGTTTTATTCTGATATTTAATTACAGTTTTAACAGAAATTTAGGGATAAATAGATGTTTAGGTTTTTGAATTGTCACAAGTGTACTTTTAAGATTGGATTAAACTTGAGCAGAAAATAATTCCTTAGCCATTATTTAATTATAATTTGTATTAAATTTGCATTAATACTTACCACAAACATAAATATAAATGTAAGAATAAAACTATATGTATACATAAATTATATAAATTTTTATGTACAAACTGAGTTAGTCGGCTTATGATTGAGTGATGTGATTATTTAATTTTTTTTACACTTCAAAAACATCCAATTAGATGCCATCACATCATATTGTATACAAAAATTTATATAATTTATTTATATATATTGTAATGTTCTAAATATAATTTATTTCTGTATGTCAAATTATTGTTAATATTTTTACAAATTATAATTACAAAATTAAACTAAATATAATTAAAAAAATAATGTATAATAATATACGGCCCAAGGCTTCCCTTAGAAGAGTTGTCTGTAAGAACCGATCGAATTCTTGAATTTAACAGTAACCACCATTCAAATCTCACGGCAGGCAAAGACTGTGATTTTATTATTATGGTTCCCTCTATAAAAAGGGCCGATATGAAAATACTGCAGCTGCTTGATTGATTCCAAGTAAGTCTTCCAAATTCTCTCAATTTTTCCGCTGACCAGTTAGGATTTCGTTTTTAACTACTCAACTATTTCTGCATTTTTTATTTTATTGTTATTTATTTGATTGCATGTTTGTTCGTATATTTCTACAAGTTTTAGGGTTATTTAACCTAACTGATAGGCGATTAAATAAATTCTATCGCAGATATGGATTTAGTTTCCATTTTTAACCGCGCTATAATTAACTAGGTTTAGAGTTCGCTGTTACTTGTAATTTTTTTCATTTTCATTGGTATTCATGGCTGAATTTTAAGATCAAACAATTTTTTTTTTCTCATAGAAGTGTTTGTCTTATATGAATTGGTCAATAGAATGCAGTATTTGCTTCTTATGTTGAGCTGAATTGCTGCTAATTTTTTTTTTTAATCTTTTTTTAATTTGAAATCTATTGTTTTGCTAGGAGAGAGTTTCAAGTTAGGATGTTAGGATGTTAATTCCCATTTCGTTGTTTTATTAACAGTGTTTATCAGTTTCTGCATACTTTGAAACCTATGAGTTGGCTAATTATATGGAACTTCTCTGTGTTTTATTTATGGGTCATGCTGCAGTACAGGTCTTTTAACTTCGTAAGAATGACATTTATTTAATATAAAGCGTCATAGTTCATGCCATTGCCACTTATTTTATAATGGTTTGTTTTCCCCCCTATTTAGAGGATTTTTGGATGATATTCTTTTCTAAATCATCATTTATAGTTTGATACAAAATTGTGAGATGTTAAAAAGGTGTCTTACTTAATATCTCTGTTCTATGTGCGACTCTTAGTTATCTGCTGATCTTATGCTGCTTCTCATTCTGCAATTTTATGAAGGTTTATGAATTTGTGTAAATTATGGGTTTGGCATCCGTGAGCACCGCCAGTGAAGGCATACAAATTTGTGTATTTGATTTGAGAAGGGGACAAAATGAAGGGCAGGAGCTGGACAAGATTTTGTTTTTCTTTCCTGCTGATTTGCCCTTTTCTACACAACTTTCTGTGATAGGGCTAAGCGAAGGACTTATCACATTTACAAGGTCAGTCACTGTCCTGATTCTAGAATATTTTTAAGGGGAAGCTAAACACAGAAGATACATGCAAGTCTATTCATAACGCTACAAGTCATAAATGGGTTCTTCTTTCTTAACCCTAAAATCAATTTCAGTAGCCCAATTTTATTTGTCTGTTCACCAAGTCTTGTTGGTTCTTCTTTCTTCACCCTATTCTATCAATTTCAGTAGCCAAATTTTATTTTTATGTCATCACCAAGTCTAGTTGGTGTGATTCACTGATAGTTTTAAATTCTATTGTAAAACTTTAAAATTAATTGGTTTCTGTATGTCGTTCAAGTTAGACTTTTATTTAAATGTTTAAATATTTTGTTGTTAGAATGTATCTAACATGAGCTTTATGCAGAATGTTCTCACCGGAGGCTGCATGTGAGGTCATAGAAGCAGAGAAACACTCTCATGTTTTCTATGAAGCAGAACCCGATATTTGGATGGTGATGGTATGGTATCTGTTGATTCCAAGCTGTTTTCTTAATATCTCATGTAATGTTTTGAGTAAGTATTGATGATGATGAAATCTCATGGCCTGACTGGCATCCCTGTAAATGCTCTTCTTGCTTCTCTTTTGTAGAGAAACCAAGTTTTAGTTCTCTACCGTCATTATTTTATATACAGGCAGAATTAACAACATCCACTCATTTTAAATGGTTGAAAATAAATGACATATGCTATTCCCAATGTGCATTACATTTGCTGTGATATCAACTGTTGAAAGTACATTAATCTAACAGTGTAAAAGTTCAGCATCATTTGTGTAAAATAGCTGGTACCATTGATCTTTGCCCTTTATATGCTTTTAGTTTATAGTTTGGTTCTTAATTCTACTAGGCTTTGGAATTCTCAAGTGTACTGGTGTATGGGCTCTTGCAAGTTATGAGCTACGTAAAGAAATTAGAGAGTAATTGTGAGGTTCTTAATCTGTCATGATTTCATTATTCAGAACACTCTTTTACTAGTCTATGGCTTTATTTCATGAAAAGGTTTGTTGTATCTACCTTTGATTAAGTCATTTATGTAGTGGTAATTTTTTCTTCCTCTTTTTTTTTTCCCTCTTTGGTGACAATTGGTTATGAATCTGTAAGATGTGCTTAGTGATTTTAATCACTGACTTAAATTGTTGTAGGTAGTTGAGAAAAGTAAGGAATTAGAAGCCATATGGCGAATTGATGCATTACGGAAGGTTATGAAGGAAGTGCACTCCCTTTTCTTGATGTTTTATGGATCCTTAAGAGCAATGCTTGAAAAAGAACCTAGTGGTGGACTAATTCGTTCTCATTTGTATCCATTCATCATGGATTATCTAAGTGGTAAGTTATTGGCAATCATGTACCTAGTAAAATTATGCAAAATCCATTGTTCCATTGACTTTGGTTCACCATATTTCATTGTTGAGTAACTAATTGTCAGCATTTCACAAGCGCTCTATCTTGGATACCTGCTGCTGGGGTATGCTGAAGTTGCTGTATCAAATATCGTCCAATGGAACTGTTCTACTGAAGTAATGCTGAAGTTGCTATATCTCTTTCATTAATGTAACTTTTCTCTTTGAGGCAGATTTTTTCATGGGGAAGAAACTCCAATTACCATCATTCCGTGACTGTTTGAAGGAGCGTGGAACTGTACAAATGTTGACCGTAGGGAGGGAGGCTGCAATTGAGGTTCAGGTTTGTCATTAAAATGTGTTTACAAAATGGGGAAAAAAAAAATTCTTCATATTGTGTCCGTAATAAGCTTCAGCATATTAATTTGCTAGATTCACTTTCATCTTTCAGGTTGTGTACTTGTAGATTAGAGTCTGGTCTGTAAAATTGATTATTTCTACGGTTGAACAAATCATTGTGCTCTGCTGGAAGCTTTTCTGAATATTGGCTGACATTTGGAAGTTAATGTTATTTTCCAATTTTGGCATATGTTTTTTGGGAATAACTGTTGCCAGTTTGCCTGACTAGTATCATTTCTCTTAATCAGACACTGAACCAGAAATGTTGTACTGTTATTTTTATGCAGGATCATATTTGTGTAAATTAGCCTAAAATTTATCATTATAACCCACCGACTATGTTACTCAATGTGCTTATGTATGTCATGTTTGCTAATGTTTTGGTTCTTCAATTGTTTGGCAAGTTTTTTTCTGAAATTCTATGCAATTATAAAAGTGAATGCACAGTTTTCAATCTATTTTATCTTATTACTTCAATCTTTGAAGTGTTGTCACTAAAAAAAACTGAAATTTCAAGAGTAAATGAGCGTTGCATGTCTCTAATAATTTTACTTTCATTCAGAGAGAAGGAGAGATAGCATTAAAAATGGTTGTAAAGGTTGGTTAATCTTATAAATAATTGTTAATTTTTTCAAACGAATGTGTATAGATACTTTTCTAAGCATTTTATCATTATGTAAAAGATGTATTTAACTTTTGTGACTCCAAATACTTACGTTCAACCTCTTTAACCCTCTTCAATGAAATATTCCAAATGACGGACTTCAAGTTTATTGAATTTAATTGTCTGTTATTTTTGATTGAAAAATATTCATATATTAATTGGATGAACAAGCTTTTCTCTGCCAGATGAGCAGAAAATAGTGGAATTTGTTATTTAATTAATTCTAATTATTACATTTCATATTTGCAGTCACTTGTCAGGGTACTGGAATCGTCTGCTGGGAACACACAGTGCTACTCCTTGATTTTATTTCACAACCTTCTGGTTTCAACAACGCTTTCTCCTGTATGTTTTGATCTTCAAAGCCCATTCAGTTGTCAGTTTCGTTTATTGTTTGTGCAGATTTTTTACCATCCTTAAAGTTTAGGAGATCCCTAAGGATTGAATTTCTGACAGAACCTTGGAATAATCAATTGCTGGGACATATTCCTGTATTGCTAATACTCTTGCAATCTCTTTGTCAGGATGACACCATAAACTTATTTACATATGCTGTCTCAAGATTAACCCCACATGCTCTATCCTCTGGAGCAAGTTCTTGGTCGTATTTACGGAGATCAAGTACCTCATCTGATGTTGCTTCAGGGTCTAACTTGGCCCATTCTGCCTCTATCTCAGAACAAATTTATCATTCAAGTAATACCTCACCTGGTAGAGACAATAGTAATCATGTTGCACGACCCCTGCAGAATGACAAATGGTCCAAGGGAAAGGATGGTTTTCTTGTCACTGATATATGGGGTGTGGATGCTGGTAGCTTGATTTGTGCCACCCCAACAGTTTGGCTTCAGCAGACTGAGGAGGGAATGTACCTTTGTCCTTATCAGTATAAAAACCTTACCATAATCCTTCTAATTCCTGTTTCCTCTGTTCTAAATGGAGAGCAAGGTGTTTCTGCAGTAAAGCAACAAGTTCTTGATAATGTTAGTTCCTGACCTCATTGTTGATTTATTATGTTTCTCGCTATTGAACTTGTCTAGCTTATTTTTCTTGTTAGCTATCATTTGTCAATCATTACCCTCAAAAGTTTTTGTTTATTACAGAATTCCCATCCAATTGCTCTCTTAATCATGTCAGATTATTCTGTCTGTTTAATTCAGGTCATCAGATATTTTAAATTAATAAGATTTTCTATCTATTTAATTCTACTAATTATCCTCCTAAAGCTTTCTTATTATCCTCTAGCACCTTAAGATTCCTCTGTTGTGTATTTCCTTTCTACAAGTTTCTTGTGGATTTTTCCTGAATTCTGCTTTATGCTGTCAGTTATTTGCGACTTTGGGTTCTTACTTCTTTTGAACAGTGAACAATTATCATTGTAGATCTGAAACAACATATATTAATGCCTGAATTTATCTTCTTTCTTGCATCTTTCAGGCTTCACTAAAGATATTAAAAGTTGAAGAGAAACTATCAAAAGGTTGGGGTGGTGAGAATGCATACCATGTCAGTGGGTATCGTTACTTACTTGCAGATGGTGACAGAAATATCTCAAGGGCTTCTCCACCAGGAAAGGTTACTACACTAACAAAGGTAAAGCACACTGTTGCAATTGTGTTGTGAGTATGTCCGGTTTAATACAGAAGAATGTATCCATACTAAATTATTTGGGCTGGATGATTAAAAACCTTTTGCTGCAGTTTCAAACTTAATATTCTTTTGTCATTAATCTCATAAGGTTAAAGTGTTAGCATTTGTTTCTTTGAATTTGCCTTGTCAGTTTATTCTTCTGTTTAGGGATTGAGGACAGCTCATAAGAGTACTTTGATTGTTTATTAGATCAGATACATGTGTAGTCCAACACTAATTTATCTTCCTCAATAGATAGCTTACGCAGGGTGGAGCCAGAATTATTTTTTTTTTGACAGTCTGGGGAAATGTAGATACAATAATATTCTATCATAGTAGTGACTGTAGATATGATGATATTCTATCTTTGTGCTTGCAGTTATAAGTTGATAATTAATTTCATGTGTGTTAGTCAAGGTAGCAGGTCTTTATGTTCTTCCGAAAGTTTAGGCTTAAAGTAACTACTCAAGTGTGTTTTATTTGGAGATACCATCTAAAATGTGATGCGCACTAAGAGCACTGGTATTAAATATGCTGAAGAATATTGTTGAGATGATAAAACTTATAAATTTGTTCATTTTGTGTTGTTGTGTTGCAGGAATCTTTACTTGCATTAAGCAAGCTTAGAGAAGAGGTAGATTTGGAAAAAGGTAGAGCAAAATACAATAATCCAGATGCTGAGAAAGATTTGGAACTATGCATTCGAGCAAAAAATAATGCTTGGGTTATTGCTCGGGTAACAAGAGGGAAGGAACTTTATATGGTTCTTGAGAAAGCAAACGAAACGATTCTATATGCCTCAGATGCTTTTGAGAAGTTCAGCAACAGGTAATAATTTTTCTCTGGATTTGTGATGAACTTCTCTCAGTGACGATAACATCAGTGTGATTATTCATCCTTCAGATTGATGTTGCTTTTTCTGTGGCTGTTATTGCTCCCTTATGTTATTTTTTATGTTTCGTAGTTCAATGAATATCTCAGATAAATGGAAAACCAACAATTTGTTTGATGAATTATGCAGGTATTGCAATGGAGCTTTTTCTTTGGACTAGGGAAAACCTTGAATCTCCAGTATATGTGCCCATGTAATAGAAAAACTTCAAGCAATCGATACACACCATGTCATGGCTCCCCAGGCCCCTGCAGGCAGCATCCATAGGCAGCAAATATCTGGTGAATGAAATATGAAAGAGAAACAAATTTTATCTGTTGTATATTGTGCGAAATTTCTATGAGCTTTACATGTAGAAGTTGTTTAGAATTAATCTGGGATTTGTTTGTGGTTAAGTTTAGATTGCCGCATCTTTATGAGATTTGTCCTCTGATGCTGTACATTGAACTGTATGTTAAGTCATCTGCGTTTAAAAAGATTAAGAGCCGGGACTATGTTACTGTTCAAATTTGTACTCTATAAGCGTCCGATTTATCAATCTGTTATTTATTTTGCGAAATTGGTTGACTTGAATTGCAAATACTCTGCTTACGGTATGCTGTTATCATTGTGATGCTGTGACAATTTTTATCCAACGTGTAGATAGGCTTTGGGGGATAGAGTTTTAGTGGCACCACGCTTTTAAAAGCCGGAACGGCCAATCAAAGCGGTTTACGCAGAGCTAATCCAATTTGAGTGATGGATTGGTAAAGGTTTTGAATCAGAGTTAACCGCGGTCAAACCAGTTCAAACTTGTCTGTTTATCCAGTCAAGTATTTATTCTAACATTAACCTGATGTCACTGTAGAAATAAGTGTATTTTTTTCTCCGTTTTTTGAAACAAGTGGAAATTGGGAAGCTTCCTGAGGCCACACAAAGGGTGTTAGCCACAATAATTTTTAAATAAAATAATTTTGGATTTTATATTTAATAAATAAATATATAAAATTATTTTAAATATTATTTATATAGTAATTAGGTCCAACTTTGGGCTAATTTGCATCAATCCTTTCATCTATTGTTGTCCAACCTAACTGTGAAAACATTGGTAAAACAATTTAAAATATTTAGAAATAAAAAATGTGAAAATTATTAATTCATAGAATTAGTTTATAAATTTGTATTGATTGATAATTTTCACATGCCTACAAAATTGAAGTTTTTTTTTTTCAAAGAAACATTTGATGGTGTTTTTTTTTTCAAAAATATAAAAAAAAAAACTTGAAACATTTAATAGAAATATTATAATATATATGTTTGTAAGGAACATTAAAGATTTAATAATATTTCATGCACGAATGATTGGGTACTAATAGTAACAAAAATACAATCATATAATTTGATAATTTTGAATTATAAAAAAATTAAATAATTAGATCAACTAATCACATAATAACAAATCAATTTATGTGTATCCATTAATATTTACCATGTGTACATACAATATTACTCTCTTAAAATATTTTCTATTAAAAAATAATGCATGATGTAGGTATGTTAAGTTTATATTGTGTTGTAATTTATAAAGCATTGGATACTATTTTAGAGTCAATCATCACTATTGTACAATCAATTGTTATCATGATTTTGAATAACAAAATGACATTTATTTATCATAAATCTTGTATGTAAAAATTGATAAATATCTTTATAATGGTACAATTGTGACGGGGAGAGCAAAACATGTCAACTAATCATGAAAACTCTATGTTCACATAAGATAACTGTTTGAAAAACGTTCATAGTCCCAATATTATACTAACCAAGGATACAGTAATTTAGTTAGGCAGGTAGTGATAGATATCATGTGTCAAAATTATTCGTAAACAATTTGATGCAATACATGGGTGTATGTCTTGTAGATATGTTAACCAGATTGACTTGCTAAGAGGATTTCATATGTATGGTTGTTTTATTGTTTATGGAATACATTTTCTTAACAAACAGTGTTTCATGTAATCTTTTGACTTGAAATCATCAGACTATCTTATACAAAAATTGATATGATTTGACATTAGTCCAATTTGGTCCTTGAGAAAGAATTTTAAAAAAAGTGATGATTAACTATATTGAGAGATGCATAAAGGGTATAGTAGATCAATAGAGGATGTGTTACTCTCAGGTATAACAACTGATATCTCTGATAAACTTATTGATGAACATTAACAACCACTTGAATTTATTGCTATAGTAGGATTAAGTTGAAGCACAATCTAATATCGTCTAGTCATTGGTACATTCCATGCATATAAAAGGCCCCTTGAGGTAGATATTAAATATATGTATCAACCTCAAATTAATATCATATAATGAAATAATCAAATTGTACAAATAATTGTACTATTGACACTTTATTAGTTGGGTGGTTATGATGTATTGCTAAACGCCAATTTTGGTCTTTGTAGGGATAATTGTCAGATTGTGGGTCCAGTATGAATTCATGCACTACCAAGCTAACGGAGAACTTATGAGTTATATATCATAGAAGTTGATCAAACTCTAGAGACATATGATTAATTAATATGAATCGGGTCTAATATTTGGATAAACGATTTCGAGTCTAAAAAATTCTTTGGATTCAAAATGTGAATTATTATGGAATAAATTGTAACTGTTGGACTTTATCCAATTAGACAAGTATGAAGTTGATATGTATAAAATTGGCTTAGACATGATTGTGCATAGTCTATGCATGAGTGTGTATTATCCCTTGATAAAGATTAGGGAAATTGAAATTTTTACCCTTATTTTAATCCACGTATACAAAAATACCACTCATTCTAAAACTTAAACAAATATACCACAACAATAATCAACTTTCCTAAAATACCCCTCTTTAATCTTTCATACAGATATTCTCTCTCTTTTTCTCTGTAACTTTTTTTCTTTTCTTCCTCTTCTTTTAAAGTAATAAAGAAATCATGTAGAGAGATCCTTAATCTCTTCATCCTCATCTTTAAAAACAAAGAAAGAAGGAAAAAACTGAGTTCTTCAGATTAAGAATTCTTCAAAGTAAGGATATAAAAAAAAAAGAGCAATCCATAAAAACTCAACCGCATCCACTTTATAACCTGGAAAAAACGAGGATCGGAGAAGATCATTTAGTAGGATTTAACTGAAAAAAAAAATTAGCATTTAACTGAAAAAAAAAAAAAGGATTGGCGTAAGTTAACTGGGAAATAAGGGTTGGCATTAATGCCAAGGGTTGACATTGACGCCAACCTTTGTTCCATATTATTATATATTATAATATATATATATATATATATATATATATATATATAATAATATAATTTATTATATATTATATTAAAATATAATACTGCAGCCTTTTTTACTGGCATGACCCCACCCCTTTATAAAATATAAAAATATAATACTTCTACAGTAAAAATGCAAGGATTGGCATGACCCCCACCCCTTTATAAATAAAATAAAGGGTTGGCGTTGGCCAACCCTTCCTTGCTAAAAGGGTTGGCCAGACGCCAACCCTTTATAAAATTAAAAAGGGTTGGCGTTGACACCAACCCTTGGCGTTAACACCAGTCAATCCTTCATTTTAACTTTTAAAGGTTGAAATATTATACATAATTTTCTTTTAAAAGTGCTTTCAGATCAAATAATGTCCTGAGATTGCAGTATTATATTTTAATATAATATATAATATATTATAATATTATATATTATAATATATAATAATATGGAACAAACGCCAAGGGTTGGCGCCAACCCTTATTCCCCAGTTAACTTACGCCAATCCTTTTTTATTTTTTTTTCAATTAAATGCTAATTTTTTTTCAGTTAAATCTTTAAATACCAATTTTTTATTTTTTTCAGTTAAATCCTACTAAATAATCTTTTTCGATCCTCATTTCTTTCAGGTTATAAAGTGGATGTGGTTGAGTTTTTGTGGGTTACTTTTTTTTTTTTATATCCTTACTTTGAAGAATTCTTAATCTAAAGAATTCAGTTTTTTCTTTCCTTATTTTGTTTTTGAAGATGAAGATGAAGAGATTAAAGATCTCTTTGCATGATTTTTTTATCACTTTGAAAAAAGAGGAAGAAGAGAGAAAAAAAGAGAGAATATCTGCATGAAAGATTAAAGAGGAGTATTTTGGGGAAGTTGATTACTGTTGTGGTATATTTGTTTAAGCTTTAGAATGAGTGACATTTTTGTATACACGGATTAAAATAGTGGTAAAAATTTCAATTTCCCTAAGGATTATTCATAGATCTTATCTGTTCCAAAATCTGGATAATTACCAATTGTACAAATAAGATAAACATTGGATACATGATTGTGCATAATGGTGAACGATTGTATCTCATGGTGGACGCTGATGCATACTGTATATAAAAATACGTGATTTCACAATTACATAATTTTTGCCCTATATATATTGAGTATGCCTGTACACTCAAAATACTTGCTTATTCACAAAAGTCTTAGCAAATCTCTCGTGTGCGATTGGGCCTCTTCTAGTCTATGCTTATTGTAGATACCAAGATGTAATCCTGTACTTCGATTTAGAGCGTAAATTAATGCATCTAGAGACCAAAAAGGACGAAGGAACTACTCACCTTGGTATGGTCTTGATACACCCTATGGTTGTCTGTTTTTAATTGTATGTTCTAATATGATTATATACGGATCATGGTAAGATTCATGATTTTTGATGAAATTTTTAAATTGTGATTCTGATGTACATGTTTGGAAATACACCTTGATTTCCCTACATAAAGTATAGTTGAAGAGAAAAAGATTAAAGATCAAAATATAATTGGAACTTGAAAAAAAAAAATAAAACAATAAAAAAATATTTAATTATACAGGGGTTAAACAAAATACAAGCAAAAAATATATTGGGAGATAAAAAAATAAATAAATAAATGACACATAAAAAATAAGGAGAATTTGAGAATTTTACCTTATCCAGTGGGGTCATGAGGAATATATTTTATTTAAAATATATTGTTTGGTGAAATTGAGTTTACAAGAAAAAGAAAATTAAAAATTTTGATAAAATATCATTTTCATTTATTTTTGTTCTATCAATTAAATTTAATCAGCGAGCTAAGCTAAATCTAAATAAGGATAAAATTGACGTTGGGTCAAATTTAGCAAAATCATTCCGAACTCAATTTGTTGGAATTGTTAAACAACAAGTTTTGAATAAATTAAATAGTAATATCAAAGAAGGAGAAAAATAAATAGGGAAAAATATGGATCATCTATAAAAAAAAATGTTGGTGAAATGAGTTTTAGTATCAGTATTAATCTGGAATCTAACTCAAACTTGATAAATTGAATTTACCTTAACTTAAATTTGACTATTTCAAATCAAATAATGAACTAAACTTGCCTCAAACCCAACCTAAGAGGTGGTGTAGTTTTCATTTTTCATTGCATACTAATAAACGTTATATAAAAAAAATTGATATTATTCCCACAATAGTTTTCTAATTCCTACTATTTGTGGCATTAAAAATGCTGAAAACAAAATTAAAAAAATAAAATATATTTTAGTTTTTAGAAATTAATTTCGGTTTATTTAATTTGGGGCCAAAATTATCAATTAAGACAATTCCTTAGGGCCTAGCCCAGGCTCAGCCCAATATTCACAAGCCCAATAATAAAACCCTAATAAAGAAGATTCCTAGGGTTTTGCTCTGCATCTTGTACCATAAAATCGATCCAGTCTTTCACTCACTGAGCTTCGGATCTGAACTCACTGCCCTGTCTGCTTTCAAGCTCAGGTATTCTTTCCCCCATTCGTTTCTCCATGGTTTTGTTTACAGAGTTTGTTGGGTTTTGGGTTTCTTCTTTTATTGAATATTTTAATTTCATTTCATTTTCAAAATGTCTCTAATGATGTTAGAATCATAAAAACTTTCGTTCTTCTGAGAATATATCCTTGCGGAAGAATTATGGAGACTTGAACTGGAGATATCTTATGGGTTTTGTTTCTTTTTAATTTTTAACGTTCAGATCTGTGATTTAGGGTTTAGAGTTCAGCCTCTGGGGATGACTAAAATTGTACTTTCGTTCTTCCGAGATATTACATGCGGATAATTTTTTGGAGACCTGAACTGAAGAGGCCTTTATATTTAGTTTTAATCTGATTATTATTATTATTATTATTTTTTACTTTTTTATTGTGTTAAGTGAATATATGTAAATGGAATGGAGACATCGTTTCTTTTTTCTGATCTAGAAATGAAAATTTTTCGTTCTCCGTATTAGATAATGGTGGAAATTTATGGAGATCTGAGGTGAAGAGAATTTTTATGAAGATCTGTCTTGTCATTTTATTTTAGTTACCACTGTGTTAGATGTCGGGTGTTGCCGGTCATGTCTTGGTTTTGCGCCCTTCAAGTGTCTAGATAACTGGGACCAATATTGAAAGTAATGATAATTTGCATTTTGCTTCTGCTGGTTTTGGCTTTCTTTAGTGTCTTTTTGTAAATTTTTTGCCTAAGTAACTATTTTCACTTGTGACTCCAATGTCGGCCACAAACACATCATCATCTATTTTCCTTGAGTTAGGTTACATGTTCTTGTCTTAGTTAGCCTTAAAGATATAGTTCAGTTCTTTCTCTTTTCTATTTTACATCAAATATTGTTCTTGTCTTAGTTAGCGTTAAGTTAACATTTTGCATGTGTAAATTATAAATATCGTCAGTTCTTTCTCTTTTCTGTTTCTGAATTGATTTTGATGGCCATTCTGTGAGTTGAATGTATTATTACTCTAATTTTTACATCAGTAACACTTGTGAATGTTGTTATGATAGTTAATCTATTCAGAGTGCTTTCTGAGGCTCAATATTGATAGTAGCAAATTTCAGTTTCTAATTAGTAGGTTTTTTGGTGTGTTTTCTTGCCTGGTCATCTTCTAGGATTTGGTTGAAGATTGTAACTCGTTGCTTTTATCAACATGAGGTACTGATTTGCTCTTTAGTAGTTGTTAAGTTCATGATTATCATTGCTGATTTACTGAGATAACTTTCCTCTGTTTTTCTTGATATTATTGCAGTCGGCCAATGGAAGAAGATGTAAGTTACTTTTGTAGTTTGAACATACTAGTATACACAAACACACCCACCCGCCCAAATTTCCTCATTGAAAATTTGTTAATTACCTTTAGTTTGTGCTGCAGACTATTAAGAATGAGGAAGAGGAGTTCAACACTGGACCACTATCTGTGTTAATGATGAGTGTTAAAAACAACACCCAGGTAATTTTATTGATTGCTTTATGATTTAAAGTTGTTTAAAGGGAAAGTCTGTCATTTTAAACTGAATATGTTAGATCATATTGGACAGGTGCTTATTAATTGTAGAAATAACAAAAAGCTCCTTGGTCGAGTGAGAGCATTTGATCGCCACTGCAACATGGTTCTTGAAAATGTTAGAGAAATGTGGACTGAGGTTGGTTCTTTGCAAGACATCTTTTGTTTTTTTTCAAAAAGGCAGTTGCATATCAATGTAAAAATTATAATATTTAATTCCATTGTTGTAGGTTCCAAAAACTGGAAAAGGCAAGAAGAAAGTGCTTCCAGTTAACAAGGACAGATTCATCAGTAAGATGTTCCTCCGAGGAGATTCTGTGATTATTGTTCTTAGGAATCCAAAGTAAGATAGATTTACATTTGTGATACTTTTTCAACCCTATGAACCATCCCACCAAACGGTAGATACTTTCAAAAGGCTTTTCATTTGTTAATTTCACATTGCGATGCCATTCCTTGATATCAGATTGGTGGGATTATCTAACTCTTTCTAATTTGGAGCAACTTCACCCAAGTTGTTGTGTTGTAAATTAAACGGATCATATCTGATGAACTAGACGAGTTTAAATGTTGAATGATGTTTTGGCTTCTAGCTATTCAGTTTGAATTGAGTTGGTTGCATCTCTTATGGTGGGCAATGTGACACTAAGTTTTATGATTATTTGTGTATCATTAGTAATATGAAGCAATTAGTCTTATTATTTTTGTGTCTCGTTCTAATTAGCATGTTTCTTGTTTCTTCATATATGATGGGTATTTTCTTGGACTAAAATGATCAGTCTCCCTTTACATCCAATAAGTTTTTCATATAGATTAATTGAACATCTTATATTTTCTCCTCCGTGGAGAGAAGCATCCTATGAAGAGTTTAAAAAACTCTTAAAAATTTTGAACCTTTGAACGGAATTTATTTTTAATATTTTCTAAATATTATTGAGAGGGTTAAGACTTGGTTATGTCTTATGTTACGAGGTGATTGATAATATGCGTGTTGCATAAATTCATAATGAAATATTATTATTATTATTATTATTATTTTTATACTAGAACAGGATTATTGCCATCATCATACGATGGCCTAATACTTGTATATATTAGATATGATTTTCATAGACTAAATAAATTCATTTTAATCAAAAGGATGTATACAGGTAAAATGTTGAAATTAAATCATATTTGTCTTTAAGCTCTTGAAAAGTTGTTCCGTTAAATGGTTTTGAAAAAGATATCTAATTAATATATAGTATATTATTGGACTTATAAAAAATTTAATAAACTTTAAAATTTACAAACATCATATATTCAATTCATAATTTTTGAATGTATAAGGTTTATTCTTAGGAATTTTATTAAACTTATTTGTGTTATAAATATAATAGAATAAATGACAAAGTGATTGAATTGCAAAATGAGAATTATGATTTTATTCAATCAAAACTACGATAAAAGAAAGAAAGAAGCAAGAGTGAGGACACAAGAAGCAAATCTTGGATGAAGAAGTGTATATTACATGAAGAGAGGAGGGGGGTATTTATAGGAAATTTTGCCACCCCTCCGGTAAACAAAAATGGCTCTCACACTCAAGTCAAGCAAAAACAATTTAATGCTTTCACACTCTTTTGGCCAAAGTTTCTTCTCACGTGGTGGAAAATCCACTTTCTTCAACACTCCCCCTTGGATTTTTACCACTTACAGGTAATTATATTAACCTTGCTAAGGAAAAACCTAGTGGGATAAAAACCAAAGCAAAAAAATATAATTATTAAATATCCTGTAAGTTGGCGTGGAACGTGCTTAAACTGTCTTATTAAAAACCTTATTAGGAAAACCCAGTGGGATAAAACCTAGTGAAGGGAAAAAAAGTGCGGTATACCTTTTGTCCAATATTTGATAAACTTCAAATTTTTCCCTGATGAATGCTCCCCCTCTTTGTAGTAGGATTAATTTAGTTGCTTGTTGAGTTGCCACATACCGATGCTATATACTAACTTTTCAAATGTTGATGTCGGTAGTGTCTTAGTGAACAAATCTACAAGATTCTCACTGGATCTTATTTGCTTGACATCAATCTTTTTGCTCTGTTGGAGCTCATTAGTGTAAAAGAACTTCGGTGAGATATGTTTTGTTCTGTGTCCTTTGATGTATCTACCTCTAATTTGGGCAATACATACTACATTGTCTTCATATAATATGGAATGAGTGTTTGTTGTAGAAGGTAGACTGCATGCATTTCGGATATGATGGATAACAGACCGTAACCATATGCATTCTCGGTTGGCTTCATGAAGAGCTAAAATTTCTGAATGATTTGAAGAAGTTGCAACCAAGATCTGTTTGGTGGAGCGCTATGATATTGTTGTGTCATTGTAAGTGAAAACATATCCTGTTTGTGAACGGGCTTTATGGGGGTCAGGAAAATAACCAACATCTACATATCTAACCAAACTAGGATTTTTAGGGGATTTGATTCCACTTAAGTAACAAAGTATATGTTTGATTCCATTCCAATGGCGATGGGTTGGTACAGAGCTAAATCAGATCAATAAATTAACTGCGAAGGATATATCCGGTCTCGTGCATTGGGCCAAATATAATAAGGCTCCAATGACATTAAGATATGATATTTTAGGACCAAGTATCTTTTCATCTTCTTCTTTAGGACGAAATGCGTCATTTTTTGGATCAAGAGACCGAACGACCATTTGGGGTGTTCAAAGGATAAGCCTTATCCATATTAAAACGTTTTAATAATTTTTCAATATACGCTGATTGATGGATAAGTATTCCATTTGAATTGAGCTCGATTTACAGGCCGAGACAATATTTTGTTTACCCCAAATCCTTCATTTCAAATTCTTTTTTTAGATATTCAACAATTTTTGAGAGCTCTTCAAGAGTCCCAATTAAATTCATGTCATCAACATAAATTGCTATAATAGCAAATCTCGATTCTAGCCTTTTGATAAAGACGTATGGGCATATAGGGTCATTTACATAGTCCTATTTTCTCAAATATTCACTGAGACGATTGTACCACATACGTCCGAATTGTTTTAATTTGTATAATAATCTTTGTAATTTAATTGAGTACATGCCTCTTGAATTAACCCTTTTTGCTTCAGGTAATTTGTATCATTCAGGGAGTTTCATATAAGCAGTAACTACGTCCATTAGACGTATATCCAGTCCTTCAGAGACTGTTAAACTGATTAAATATCTGAATGTGATTATATCTATCACAGGTGCATATGTTTCATCAAAGTCTATACTGGGCCTTTAGGAAAAGCCTTGGGCTACAAGCGTGACTTTATATCTAGCAATTTTATTTTTCTCATTTCTTTTTCTCACAAATACCCATTTATATCCAACGGGTTATATGTCTTGAGGTGTTGGAACTACAGACCCAAACACTTGACGTTTTGTTAGAGAAGTTAATTCTACTTGAATTGTTTTTTCCTATTTAGGCCAATCATGTCTTTGTTTGCACTCAGCCACGATACGTGGTTCAAAATTATCATCATTCAGAATTTCAGTAGCTACTGCAAATGAGAATATATCATCAATTATAATTGTTTCATGATTCCACATTTCTCGTGTATAAACATAATTTAAAGATATTTCAATATTCTTATTTTCTTGTTCTTCAGGATTTTGTACCACTTTAGGGGTTTGCGTCACTTTAGGGACCATAACCTCTTTTGGAAGAGTATTAGAGAGTGTAGATTTTTTATTTATCTTAGGATCATTATGATTGATAGTTGTTTGATTATTTGCCTTTTTTTTTTGAGGAACAGTGTCCTTCGATCCAATAGATCTACCACGTTTCTAGAGTGAGATAGATTGATTAGTCATTATTCGAATGGACTGTTCAGCAGTTATATTGATTCTTGTTGGTGCATTAACAGCTGGAACATGTGATCTTGTCACTTTTCTCGTATCTACAAATACATCAGGCATTTGAAAGGCAATAATTTCTAAACGCACTATCCTTTGCACTTTAGTTTCACTTTGGGATGTGCAAGGATCTAAATGAGACATGGTAAGTACATACCAGGTAAGTTCATGTCTAACTTTAGGAGACATTTTCTTTTCCCCTAAAGATGGGAAAGTTGTCTCATCAAAGTGACAATCTGCAAATCGTGCAGTAAAAAGATCACCTATCAATGGTTCTAGGTACCTGATAATGGATGGTGAATTATATCTAACATATATTCCCAAGTGGCATTGGGGTCCCATTTTTGTGCATTGAGGAGACGTAATGGAGACATATACAACACAACCAAATATTCTCAAATGAGATATATCAGGTTGGTGACCAAAGATCAATTGTAAGGGAAAATATTGATGATAAGAAGAAGGTCGCAAGTGAATTAACGCTGCAATATGTAATATAGTATGTCCTCACATAGAAGTAGGTAATTGACTTTTTAGTAATAAAGTGCATGCAATTACCTGAAGTCGTTTGATAAGAGACTCAACTAATCCATTTTGTATGTGGATATGCGGGACTAGATGTTCAACCTCAATCCCTATAGACATGCAATAATCATCAAATGTTTTAGATGTAAATTCATTAGCATTATCTAGCCGTATTGACTTGATCGAATAATCTGCGAAATATAACTTTAATTTGATAATTTGTGCTAACAGTTTAGCAAATGCAACATTTCGAGTAGGCAATAAATAAACATGAGACCATTGTGCAGATACATCAATTAAGACCATAAAATAACGAAATGACCCATTTGGTGGATGAATGGGTCCACATATATCCCCTTGAATCCTTTGTAAGAATGATGGGGATTCATCTCCAATTTTGGAGGGGGATGGTCTTATTACTAATTTGCCTTGAGAACAGATGGTGTAGAATTGTTCATTGGACAATAAAATTTTATGGTTCTGTAATATATGTCTATGTGAATTTTTAATAATCCTACGCATTATTGTAGATCCTGGGTGGCCTAAACGGTCATGCCAAAACATAAATGCTTTTGGATCAACAAACTTCTGGTTCGATACTGCGTAGGTTTTAATTGCTTTTATGATTATATAATACAATCCAGATGATAAAGTAGATAATTTTTCTAGTATAAATCTTTTTCCGGAGGTATTACTAGTTATATCGATGAATTTTGCACCATTTTCACTCATGGTTTCAAAATAATAACCATTTTTCCTTATATCTTTAAAACTCCGTAGATTTCTTCTGGATCTACTTGAATATAATGTATCATTGATGCTTAATTTGATCCCATTGTTTAACATAATTGTGGCTCTTTCGAAGCCTTCTATCAAATTAATTAATCTTGATATAGTATTTACTTTAGGTTCAATTAATGCTAAAGTTAAGAAAAATTTATTTTCCTTGAGAATTGTGTGCGTTGTTGCACTATCCACCAAACACATGTCTCTCTCATCAGCTTTTGAAGTCAACACTTCAATTTTGGAGTTCATTTTCTTTCATTTAAAAATTACGTTAGTTATAACGTACACAAAATATTGAAAGGAAGAGAATATGATACTGAAAGACAAAATAATATTTATGACTCCAAAATAAATATATATGATGGACTTATAAAAATCTTGGGCATCCTTGTCATTATTCAAGTGACCCATATTGTTATTCTTTGAAAAAAGATTTGAAACATTAAGAATCATTAGATCGACAATATCTAACTTATCAAAAATTTAATTCTTGTGGGTGCTTAATATAGATTCACCCAATGTTTGTGTGTACTACAGTTACACCACCAATGACATTTATAACCACACTTATTATTTTGTGGTTTACTTTACATTATAATTTATTTCGTCTCAGTCTTAATCCACTTCTGGTGGTGTGACTGAGATTTTCTATTATTTCTCACATATATGATAGCTACTTCTGATAGTTGCGTTCACTTCAGGGAACGATGTAATACTTATGGGGCGAGTTACTCATACTCATGATAACTACTTCTAGTAGTTGCGTTCACTTCAGGGAATGATGTATAACGAAAAAATATTAATTCAGAATTCCTTTTCTGCTATTGCTACTACAGGACCATAAAATAAAATGTGGGGAATATTTTATCTTCCACATTCAGGAAACGATTATGAACATTGCAGAGTTATACTAAATTATAAAGCCATTGAGAGTATTATTGAATCTGATGTTCAAATCTATCTCTCAAATTTCTCCACAAATTTAATGGATTTATCATTATATCCATATTTCGGCTTGTAATCCTTCAGGGATATGATGTCGAAAGATAATAGCCTTATATTTGTCCTTCTAGGACATTTTATTTAGTTAGTTTTTCAAGGCTCATAAATTCTAGGTGGAGACTCATGCAAAAAGCCCATTTAATATTATCCATCCAATTTTAGGAACTTCAAGTTCAAATATTGTCATATTTACAAAACTTCTAGTTTCATAGACAATATATATGAGTTAATTTTTGAAATTTCAGATTCAAATATTCTCTTATAATTATAAAATAGCTGATTTTGTAGGAGAAATATTGAGATTAATTTTTAGAAACTTCAGATTCATATGTTATCCCATATTTATAAAACTTCTGGTTTTGTAACTAGTATTTAGAATATTATAATACGTATTTTGATTATATTTTGGACTTCAATTCCATATTTTTCACACTTTATGCAAATTTCAGGTTGCAAAGGTGATATAATTATTCTAAAATAAATATTTTGATGAAACTTGGGACTTCCGGCCCATATATATGTATTCTCATGATTTTACAAACTTCAAGTTGCAAATCGTAAAACTTGGGACTTCGGGCCCATATATATATATTCTCCCAATTTTACAAACTTCAGGTTATAAATAAGATATAATTATCATAATAAAAATAAAGATTTAGATAAATAAATATTCAAATACTTAAAAATGTAAATAAATAAATATTCAAATAAATTGAATACAATTACTATAATAAAAATAAATATTCAAATAATATTCAAAACTTCTGGCCCTGATTCATGGTTTTTGTAAACTTTAGGTTACAAATGATATTTACGACTTCAGGTCTAAATTTATGATTTTGTAAACTTTGGGTTACGAATTATATTCAGGATTTCAGATCCAGATTCATGATATTCAAGACTGCAGGTCCAGATTCATGATATTCAGGAGTGCAGGTCTAGATTCATAATTTCATAAACTTCAAGTTACAAATAAGATTCAGAACTTCGGATCCAAATTTATGATATTTCAGACTTTAGGTCTAGATTCATAATTTTGTAAACTTCAGGTTACAAATAATATTTAGGACTTCGGGTTTAGATTGATAATATTCTAGACTTTAGGTCTTGATTCAAGGGTTTCAGGACTTCAAGTCTAGATTTACAATTTTACAAACTGAGTTGATCGTGTTGATAACGTGTTATAAATATAATGGAATAAATGGCAAAGTGATTGAATTGCAAAATGAGAATTATAATTTTATTAAACCAAAGTTACGACAAAAGGAAGAAAGAAGCAAGAGTGATGAGACAAGAAGCAAATCTTGGATGAAGAAGTGTATATTACATGAAGAGAGGAAGGGGGTATTTATAGGAAATCTTGCCGCCCCTCCAGTCAACAAAAATGGCTCTCACACTCAAGTCAAGCAAAAGCAATTTAATAATTTCACACTCTTTTGGCCAAAGTTTCTTCTCACGTGGTGGAAAATCCATCTTCTGCAACAATTTGTAGATTGTAATTGAGTATTAAACTATCTAATTTTATTAAATTAAAATTATAACTATTCTTAATCCATATTATCAAAATTTCTAACCCTATAAACGACATTATCTTTCTCAAACGAATAATGACTCAAGATGAAGTGGAGAAAGGGCCGTTCGGTGAGTTGCAAATGTGCTTAATTTGTTGCCTTCTCCATTGCAATATATACATTTTATTTCTGTCTGTCAGTCATGTGGCCCTTCAAACTTTGAATTCTTGTCCTGCTTTCATGGAACAGGGATCGAGAAAGTGGAGTGTTGCAGGCACATGCCTGCATGCCTTTTTGACTATTATTTTTATATTACCTACACCAACCTTTCTTCGTCTCTAGACCTAGCCACGGTTCATGAACCGTCGGTTTCAGTTCGGAACTATCGGTTCACGGTTCGAAAACATAAAGACCCTGAACTGAAACCGTAACAGGACGGTTCGTCCACGGTTCAGAACCGTCGGTTCCGGTTCATGGCCCCGGTTCGGAACCGATGGTTTCGGTTCAAAACCGATATTGAACAGTCAATTCTAATACATTATCTTGATTTAATTTTTAAATTATTAATTACAATAATTGAAAATTAAAAGAAAGGCTTGGACTTAATTACAATAAATAAAATTAATTATATAAATAAATTATATGATTAATTATAAAAGATAATAAATAAATAATAAATAAAATTAATTATAGAAATAAATTCTATAATTAATTATGAATTGTATAAAAAAAAATTGAAATTGAAATTAATAAAAAATTAAGAAAGAATTTAATTAAATTTAAAAATATTTGATTGAATTGAAAGATTGAGAGAGTATTAAGAGTTTAAAGAATGAGAATGAGAGTTTGAAGGATTGAGTGAGAGAGTGGAGAGATTGAAATTTGAAAGAATGAAATTTAAAGAGGTATATATAGGAAAAAAACTTTAAAAAAATTAAAAATAGGGGGAGGTGAATTGAGATTCAGAGAAATTACAGGGGACCAAAATTGCAGGGGTTTCCGTTAAAGCCAACGTTCCTGAAAAAACTTTAAAAAAATTAAAAATAGGGGGAGGTGAATTGAGATTCAGAGAAATTACAGGGGACCAAAATTGCAGGGGTGGTCCCCTGCAATTTTCCCTTCAAGCCAACGGTTCCCTGCGCAGGGAACCGTTGGCTTTTTTAAAAAAATTCAAAAAAATTCAAAAAAAATTCAAAAAAAATTCAAATTTTTTGCGGTTTAGCATAGTAAACTGCCGGTTCATAAACCGGTGTGAACTGGCGGTTTCACGGTTCCAATTTATGTGAACCGGAACCGAACCGTAGAACTACGGTTTCGGTCCCGGTTCATTCCGGTTCCGGTTCCGGTTTTATCCGGGCCGGTTTCTGTCCGGTTCACGGGCCAAACCGGCCCGTGGCCAGGTCTATTCGTCTCCTTTTTCCTTTATTCCTGCAAACTTTCTTCTTCTCTATATTTTAAGTCATATTATGTGGAACCCTTTTGAATCTTGTGTATCATGAATTGAATTCGACACACAAAGTTGGACCTCATTTTGCTGGTATAATTACATAACAATATTTATATATCCATGAAATTTATAAAGTTTCATTGTCGTATTCAACTCATAATAATTTGTTGTTTTTTTTAAAGCTGGCCACCACTATGCTACTAAAGATAATGAATTCTATATGTATTTTACAAGTTATATATATATATATATATATATATATATATATATATATATATATATATATATATATATATATAGAGTTACATATCATATCACTTTCCATCAAATGGGAAAATGCTAAATATATGGGCGGATAATTGAATATGAATATATTTAAATAAGATGAGTTAATAACCTTATGCAATTGACTTTGAAGGAAACATTTTATGCCTTGGAAAAAATTTGCCTATATAAAGGGATTCCCCCCTTTATTGTAATTGAGATGGAAATACCATTCTCTTTTTCAAGTTGTTGCTTCCGTTTCTTCTCTTCTCTTGTTCCATCTTTATTTCATTTCTCTTTTTAATTATTTAAATTCATGATACGTTATCAGCACCATCAGTTCATATATATCTTAACATTAGTTATCTTTTAATTATATTATTATTTTGTTTGTATGATACAAATATAAATATCTCAATTATGATATTATCATAATTACACAAGTTAACAAGTTACTAACTTCATCAAAATTTAATTAATCATTTTCAATATATCATGCATATATTTCATTGAAAATTAAACAGTTATATTATTATAATATGAATGAATCATAATATAACTAGAAGAGATATACAAGAGTACTTTGCTTTTGATTTTTTAGAATATTTTGAAAGAACAAATCTCGCAACTTTTGAAAGGAAACCTCTTTTATTTATCTCTCCAATATTACAACTGACTATCTCCTTTTATTGATAGGAGAATAGTACTATTTCAGATTCTACTTACTCTTGAATCCATAGATATAATAATAACTGACTTTACATGTGAATTATCAACCGACGCAAAACGATAAATATAGAACTTTACACTTAGCCTGTTAGTTGACGTAAAATGATAAATATACATACTTTTTATAAAAAACACTAGGGTCTCTGTCTCCCACGTGTTTTATAATATTTATTTCATGGAAGTAAAGTATCTGAATATCGACAACATCTTAGAGGTTGATTCGTCAAGTGTCAGTAGCATCTCATCCTTCCATTTGTATTATGCTTATTGGATACACGCCACGTCTTACGTGTCTATCATTTGAAGGTTGATCAAATCTCTTTTCCTCTCTTGGGCCTTAGACAATTTTATCTATAAAGTCCATAAAGAGTCCAAAGGCATCTTCATTCTCTTCTTCCTTAGTTGGGATTTCAGCTTGGGCTTTAACCTTGACTTCTGTATGGGCCTCAGCTTCCTAAGTTAATATGAGTCGAAGAGTCTTCTTTGTTGTCTCCATCAGGCTTTGTTGAGAGATATTTTGGATCTTAAATCCATCAGCTATCTTTTGGATTTGAGTTCGATTTCCTTTGAATAGAGTATCTTGAACTTTTATGTATTTATTTAGTAGGGTTATTATAATTCTTTTATCTTTGTGAACTGTAATATCCCTCCGTAGAAATTATTCAACCTTGGACTGGACTTGTAATAATTTTCCTATGTGAATTCTTGTCCAATACCAATCCTCTTTATCAAGGTTTTTTGCTATTTGTTGTAATGCATATCGTCCTATTGAGACGTCTTCCCGAACCATCAATCCATACTATGGTTCTCCTACAACAAACTCTTATATTTGTATCGGTTATACATCATCATCTACTTCAACGGAAGAAGTGATGATATAAGTGAAGGTGTGAATTTTCCTATCTAAAACACACAATGCTTGCTTCACTGTGTTTGGTATGTGGGGGTCCATCATCATTTCCAGTACATCTATTTCCATTGCATCTATCCAACCTCTTTTTAAGAGTTGTTTACAATTTCCTTTTATAAAGAGTTTCCAAGGAATGTGCAATTCCATAGCTCTGTCTGTAAAAACAGATTGTCCTACTAGAAGATCATATATATATTTTTTTTGCTAGTACGCTATTAATGTTTCTACGGTGACTAAATTCAGATAAGACATACTAAAATCTACCATCTTCCTAAATATCCTAGTCTTTAAAAACAACTGTCTCTGAAGAATAGATCTTTCCACAAGTTTCTCTAAAGAATAGATCTTTCCACAAGTTTTTCTTCTTCGTAATATATCTTATTAGCTTTAAGCCAAGCTAGCCTTTTTGCTAACTTCTATATTAGTTAACTAAGCTCTGCTAGCCCTAAGTCTGTCGCAATAGCTATTTGGTGCTGAGCTTTTAGGTCATGCCACAATGCTTTACTAGCTTCTGTTAGCTTAAGGTTTTCAGGAAATTCTTAGCTATCTACAATACTTATCATCTCCTGTAACTTATTCTTTTCCTTTTCCTGTTTTGTAATAGTTTTATTTTGCCTCTGAGTAGTTTCAACCTTCTTAAGTTTTCCTTTAGTTTTTTTGGAGTTTTCCTTTTTATTGGTGATTGCATTAATTTTATTTTCTTTATTTAACATAGAGTTTTTATTACTACATTTGCCAATTTCAAAGTTCCTCCTTTTATCAAAGCTTATTTTCTTCTCAAAGTTAACTTTCTGTTGCACTTCCACCACACTGGATGTGCTGGGTTTCTCAGACTTTGGATTTCTCCTATCAGAGTTTTCCGTTTCCAGTGAATGAGAGGACTTGGAACATATAAACTTTTGCGGTGTTGCAAGTTTTTCCTGTTTCTACATAGTAAAATTAATATCATGTATAGAGACAATATTTCCTCTTAGTGTAGTGATTACCGGTTTAATAAAAGTGTTCAAGGGTTTTTTCTTTTGTTTCTACATTTTTAGAGATTGTGTTTCCCTCTTTGAACAATCTCCTCAAATGTGTTGTTGACCTGCATTTAGAATAAGAGAAGTGTCTTCTAGTCCCTTTTGGTCCATTTCCTTGTAAGGGTCTGGATAAAAAGTCTACCACAAAATTAGATTGAGTAGATATATATTCAATCTTAATGATATATTCAGCAAATCAAATTTATCATCTAATTAATATAGTTTTGTCATCCTTTAAAGGAAGTTTCATGAACAAAGTTAAATACTTCGAATCCATCCTTAAAGTAAACTCTTGATTGATAACGAATAATTGAAATCTATCAATATATTCTTTAGCAGCTAAAACCTACTTCTCATGAGTATAATACTTAATTTCTGTTGCTGAGAATTTTCTCGATGCATATCGAACAATTTGTTCAATATATAAAACAAATAAATATGAGATAATATATGAACCTGAAGTTTAAAGATTAATTCATATATATTGTCTACAAAACCAGAAGTTTTGTGACTATAGACAATGTTTGAACTTGAAGTTCCTAAAATTAGATGGATAATATTAAATGGGCTTTTTACATAATTCTTCACCTAGAATTTATGAACTTTGAAAAAGTTATTAAGTAAAATGTCCTAGAAGGATAAATCCAAGAGCATTATTTTACTGACATCACATCTCTGAAGGATTGCAAGCCAAATATATGGATATAATGATAGATTCACTAGATTTGTTGAGAAATTTGGAAGATAAATTTGAATATCGAATTTAATAATAGTCCCAATGGCTTTGTAATTTAGTACAACTTTGTAATGTTCAAAATTTTTTTCGTAATTGAGATAATGTGGAAGATAAAATATTATCCACATTTATTTTTTTTATAATGTGCTCTTGTAATAGCAATATTGAGAAAATAAATTCTGAATTAATGTTATATTTTCTCATTAATGAAAAACCATCAAACTCGCCCCACAAGCACTGTATCGTTTTTTGAAGTGAACGTAACTACCAGAAGTAGTTATCATGGGTATGAGTAAGGTCACGGATGAAATAATTTTCAATCTAAAAATGGTTATAATAAAAAAATCTCAGTCATACTATTAGAAGTGGACTAAGAGTGTAACAAAATAAAGAATAATATAAAGTAAACAACAAACAATAGGTGTGGTTGTAAATGTCATTAGTTGTGTACCTGTAATACACACAAACATTAGATGGATCTATATTAAACATCTATAAAAGTTAAACTTATTAATGATTTAGATCTTGTCGATCTAATGAATCTTAATGTTTCAAAACTTCTTTCAAAAACAAAAATATAGATCACTTGACCAGTGACATGAATGCTCAAGATTTTTATAATTAGAATTCATCATATATAATTATTTTGAAGTTACAAATATTATTTTATGTTTTATTATCATGTTCTCATTCCTTTTACTATTTTGTGTATATTATGACTAATATAATTTTTAAATAAAAGGATATAAACTCCAAAATTGAAGCATTGACTTCAAAAACTAATGATGGAGATATTGTTTGATAGACAATGCAATAACGCACACAATTCTAAAGGAAAAGAAATTTTTATTAACTTTAACATCAATTGAAGCTAAAGTAAACACTATATCAAGATTAATAAATCTGATTGAAGGCTTCAGAAAAGCCATAATTTTGTTGAAAAATGAGACCAAATTGAGCATTAAAGATGCATTCTATTCAAGTAGATTCAAAAGAAATCTACTTAGTTTTAAATATATAAGAAATAATGCTTATCATATTGAAGTCATGAGTGAAAATGGTACATAATTCATTTGTATAACTAGTAATGCCTCCAAAAAAAGGCTTATATTAGAAAAATTATTTGTTTTATCATCTAGATTGTATTATATAATCATAAAAGCAATTAAAACCTATGCAGTATCGAACCAGAAGTTCTCTGATCCAAAAGTTTTTATGTTTTGACATAACTATCTATGTCACCCAAAATCTACAATAATGCTTAGAATTATTGAAAATTCACATAGACATGCATTAACGAATCATAAGATTTTATTGTCTAGTGAAAAATTTTGTACCGCCTATTCTCAAAGCAAATTAGTAATAAAATCATCTTCCTCTAATTGGAGTTGAATCTCCGTCATTCCTATAAAGAATTCAAGGGGACATATGTGGACTTTTTCATCCATCAAGTGGGTCATTTCATTATTTTATGGCCTTAATTGGTGCATCTGCATGATGGTATCATATTTGTTTATCGTCAACTCGAAATGTTGCTTTTGCTAAACTATTAACTCAAATTATCAAATTAAAAGCATATTTTAAAGATTATTCGATCAAGTCAATACGATTAGATAATGCTGATGAATCTACATCCAAGACATTTAATAATTATTGCATATATATGGGAATTGATGTTGAACATCTAATCCCGCATGTCCATACTCATAATAAATTAGCTGAACCTCTTATCAAACGACTCCAAGTAATTGTATATACTTTATTACTAAGAACTTAATTACCAACTTCTATGTGAGGACATGCTTGTGACCTTCTTCTTATCATCAATATTCTCCTCTACAATTGGTTCTTGGTCACTAACCTGATATATCTCATTTAAGGATATTTGGTTGCGTTGTATATATCCCTATTGCGTCTCTTTAACATACAAAATGAGACCCCAACGTCATTTGAGAATTTATGTCGAATAGAATTCACCATCCATTATCAGGTATTTAAAACCATTAACAGGTGATATTTTTACAATACGATTTACAAATTGTCACTTTGATGAGATAATATTCCCACCTTTGACGAAAAAGAAAACGCCTCTTGAAGTTAGACAAGAACTTACCTAGTATGTGCCTACCATGTCTTATCTAGATTTTCACACATTCTAAAGTGAAATTGAAGTGCAAAGGATAGTGCATTTACAAACTATTATCAACCAAATGTCTGGTGCATTTGTGAATACGACAAAAGTGACAAGATCACATGTACCAATTGTCAACGCACTAGCAAGAATTAATATGATTGTTGAATAATTTATTCGTGTCATGACTAATCAATCTACTATACGCCAGAAACGTGGTAGACCTATTAGATTGAAGGACACTGCCCCTAAAAAAAGAAAGTCAAATAGTTAAACATATATCAATTATGATGATCCTAAAATGATTGAAAAATTCATACTCTCTAATATTCCTCTAGAAGAGGTTATGATCTTTAAAGAGACTCAAACCCCTGAAATGCCACAAACTCTTGAAGAACAAGAAAATGAGAACACTAAAATATCTTTAATTTATTTTTATATAAGAGAGATGTGGAATCATTAAGCGGTTAATATTCATGATGTATTCTAATTTATAGTATCTACAAAAATTATGAATGATGATGATTTTAAATCACGTACTGTGAACGAGTGTAGACAAAGACGTGGATGACTTAAATGAGAAAAAGCAATTTGAGCAGAATTAGCTTCTTTAGCAAAATGTCAAGTGTTTGGGTCTGTAATTCTAACACCTATAAAAGGACAACTCGTTGGATATAAATGGATATTTGTGAGAAAAAGATGAGAAAAATAAAATCGCTAGATATAAAGCCAGATTTGTAGCCTAAGGCTTTTTCCAAAGGCTAGGGATAGATTTTGATAAAACGTATGCACTTGTGATAGATATAATCACATTCAGATATTTAATTGGCTTAATAGTCTCTGAAGGATTGGATATGCGTCTTGGATGTAGTTATTGCTTATTTATATGAAAATTTGGATATTGAAATTTATACGAAACTTTTTGAAGGATTTAAATTGTTTGAAGCAAAAAGGGTCAATCCAAGAAACATGTACTCAATTAAATTACAAAGATCATTATATAGATTAAAACAATCTGGAAGAATGTGGTACAATCATCATAGTTAATATTTGAAAAAGAGGGTTATGTAAATGACTCTATATGCCTATGTGTCTTTATCAAAAGGTTAGAATTGAGATTTGTAATTGTAGTAGTTTATGTTGATGACATAACTTTAATTGTGACTCTTGAAAAGCTCAAAAAAACTGTTGAATATTTGAAAAGAGAATTTGAAATGAAGGATTTGAAAAAAACAAAATATTGTCTTGATCTACAAATCAAGTATAATTTAAATAGAATACTTATCCATCAATTAATGTATATTAAAAAATTACTAAAATATTTTAATATGGATAAGACCTATCCTTTGAGTACCCTAATGGTTGTTTAGTCTCTCAAACCGAAAAAGTACCCATTCCATTATAAAGAAGAAGATGAAAAAATACTCGGTCCTAAAATATTGTATCTTGAAGTCATTAGAGCCCTATTATATTTGGTCCAATGCATTATACTAGATATATCCTTCGTAGTCAATTTATTAGCTCAATTTAGCTCTACACCAACTCGTTGACACTGGAATAGAATTTCATTACCTATGTGAAACTAGAGATTTGTGATTATTCTATTATGTCAAATTCTCTAAAAATTCTAATTTAGTTGGATATGTAGATGCCAACTATCTTTCTGACCCCTATAAGACCCATTCACAAACGGGATATATTTTTACTTATAATAACACAACAATATCATGACGCTCCACCAAACAGACTTTGGTTGCAACATCCTTAAATCATTCATAAATTTTAGCTTTTCATGAAGGTAATCAAGAATATATATAGTTATGGTATGTAATTTATCATATCTGGAATACATGTAGTTTTCCTTCTACAACAGATACTTATTCCATTTTACATGAAGACAATGCAACATGTATTGCCCAAATTAGAGATAGATATATTAAAGGAGATAAAACCAAACATATCTCACCGAAGTTCTTTTACACTTATGAGCTCCAGCAAAGTCGAATGATTGGTATTAAGCAAATATGATCCAATGAAAATCTTACAGATTTGCTCACCAAGGTATTACCAGCATCAATATTTGAAAAGTTAGTATATAATATTGGTATGCGACAACTTAACAAGCAACCGAATTAATCCCACTACAATCAAGGGAAACATTCATCAGAATGAGCACTCATCAGGGCAAGCATTTACCAAGATTTGAATTTATCACATATTGGATAAAATGTGTACTGTACTCTTTTTACCTTCATTAGGTTTTGTCCTACTGGGTTTTCCTAGTAATGTTATTAATGAGGCAGTTTAAGCACATTCAGCCCTACTTTATAGGATATTAAATAATTATATTCTTTTGTTTTGTTTTTTACCCCACTAGGTTTTTCTTTAGCAAAATTAATGTAATAATTTGTAAGTGGTGGAAATTCAAAGGGGATTGTATTATTTTTTTGCTTTGTTTTTTATCTCACTAGATTTTTTTTTAACAAAATTAATGTAATTATTTGTAAGTAGTGGAAATTTAAAGGGGATTGTTACATATGAGATAACTTTCCACCAAATAGAAAAGCAATAAATATATGGATGGATAATTGAATGTGAATACATTTAAACAAAGTACGCCAAAAACCTTAGGCAATTGACTTGGGAGAAAACATTTATTGCCTTCGAGGAAAATTTGTTTATATAAAAGGATTCCCCCTTCGTTGTAATTGAGATGGAAAATACCATTCTCTCTTTCCAGTTGTTGCTTCCGTTTCGTTTCTCCTCTTGTTTCATCTTTCCTTCATTTCTTTTTTAATTATTTAATATATATATATATATATATATATATATATATATATATATATATATATATATATATATATATATATATATATATATATATATATAATGATAACGAAAGCTGCAATGATTTTCATTGATTTGTCTAATTTTACAATGACTTCTAGGGTTTCTTATTGCTAAAATAATTTCAAAAAAAACTTGTCTGAGGTTTTATTTTATGTTATTATTCAAATATGTTTGTTTGAACTTATATTATATAAGTAGTTGAATTATAGATTATATCATGTTTTAAAAATTTAATTTTTTAATAATGTTTTGTATATCTTATAGTAATTTGTAGGATAAGCATTGTAAAAAAAAAAAGATAATAAATTTTTTTAATTGATATATCACCATCTTAAAAAATATTACCAACATATCTTGAAAACTTAACAATTTTCAAATACTACCTGCCATATAATCATTTTTCTAAAATATTGTATCCATCCACATTAGTTGTATTGTATCCTATAAAAAATTTATATATCTTATAATACATATTATTTTCAATAATACATATTATCTTATAATACATATAATATATTATCAAATACAAATAACAATGATGAGAAACAATCACTCTTAATGATATTGTGAAACAATAATATTTTATATATGAACGATTGAATATTAATAAATGTAAACAAATTATAGCATTCTTACATAATTTGATAATTTTAAATAAAAAATTTAAAATAATTAGTTATATTATTTATTTATATGATAATATCAATTTATTATATCAGCTAATATTGTTTGTTCATACATATATGCGTATATATACTCACATATATAGCAATCAACATAAGAGATATTTGTGGCATCATCTCCATCCAAATTTAGGTGCAAACTCAATACCATATTTTATAGAAAAAACAAAAAAAGGCCTAAATACTTACTCTTTGTTAAGGTATAGTGAAATCTCAAACACATATCCATTAATTTTCAAAAACTAAAATATCCACTCATCATCAAACTTTTATTAGGATTTTCTGTTAGGATCAAGGATAAAATCGTTATTTTATCAGTAATATTAAAAAAATTATAATTATATTTTATTTTTCCCCCATATTTTGAAAACTAACAGTTTCACTCAATTTTTAAAACTTTTTTAGTTTTGAAAAATCGTTTTTTCCCCTTCAAATCCTAAGGTTTCTTCCCTCCCTCTTTGGCGACCATCCAACAAAGGTGGTAGCTGAGAGGAGATAATAACAGGCGTCTCTTCGTCGACAAAAACGAAGAGACTCTGTCGCCATCTCCCCTTAGTTGTCATCGTCGGTGGAGAGGGAGAGAAGAAACCTGGAATGTGGGGATGAAAAGGCTACTTTATAAAACTGGAAAAGTTTTAAAAATATGATGAAATTATTAGTTTTCAAACTTTAAGGAAAAAAGGATAAAATTATAATTTTTTAATATTAGTAATAAAATAATAGTTTTATTGTTAATCTAAACAAAAATATTTTTTAATAAAAATTAAATGATAAATAAATATTTAAAATTTTAAAAATTGATAAATATATATACCTTAGGTCAAGAATAAGTCTTTTGACTAAAAAAAAGATCTTTGCCCATAAAGCATGGTACGTAGGCCTCTCTGATCTTTATATATTTATTTATTTTTTTAATTTATAATCTAAAGGCCAAAACGATTATTGGCTAAGTTAATGCCCACCTTCAAAAAAATCTCCGAACAAAATAATTTAAACTAACAAATTTAAATGACTATAGATAGGTAAATAGAATTTTTAAAGTTAATAAAAGAAAACTTGAGAAAACAACATATTTTGGGTGAAAATAAGTCCTTTGGCCCTTTTAAAACTCGGATCACACTTTCGGCCTAAAATTATAGGGATCATATGGTTAAAAGGGTTAAAAAGATTGTTTTACTATTATATATTTTATTAATTATATTATTTTGTTTAATTAATAAGTAATAAAAAGTTTTGATTTTTTTTATTATTAATGGTAATATAATAGATACTATAAAAGATAATCTAATTATTATATTTATTTTAGATATTACAATATCACAAAGATTATATTGATTTTATTATAACTATATATCTTTATTTATTAATTTTTTTAGAGTGAAAATAACCTCATTTTTAATTAATATAACAAATAAAATAAAAATATTTTAGAATAATTAAACTCAAAGACATTTAAGTAAAATAATATACTATTATTATTTTATTATCTCTAACCAAACACAATAATTATTTATACCTATATATTTTTATCTATTTTTATCAAATTTTATCAAATATAATAATAATTTATACTCAGTAATTCTTAAGATAATTTATCTTTAGGGGGTGTTTGGTTTGAGTAATGTTTTATTACCAAAATAAAAAGATTACCTTAAAGATAGATTACTTAGAAGATTATTGAGTATAAATGATTACTATGTTTGATAAAATTTGGTAGGTATAAATAGTTATTATGTTTGGTTAAATGTAATGAAAGAATACTAGTAAATTATTTTACTTAAATGTCATTGAATATAATTATTTTTAAATATTTTTTATATTAATTAAAAATAAATTTATTTTTATCTCAAAAAATTAATAAATAATAATATAATTACAATAAAATCGATATTACCTCGGTACTCTCTTAATACTTAAGGTGAATGTGGTAATTAGATTACCACCTATATTACTTGTCACGACAACATTGGTAATAGAAGATTACTGTAATATTTTATTACTGACAAACTAAACAAGATAATAAAAGATAGATTATCAAAGTAATATTAAAATTTTGTAACCAAACGGCCCCTTAAGGTAATATTTCAATTTTGGTAATAGAATATTCCCCAAACCAAACATAGCCTAAGGGTAAAGATGTTTTGTGAATCTAGTTTTAGATATTTAATTAAATATATAAGTGATATTTTATTATATAATTAAATGATTTTAAATTAAATAATATCTAATTATATTATAAAATATTATCTAGATATATAATTGAATATTCAAAATTTGTTGCAAATAATTTTATTGAACTATAATCATGAGTTTCTCCACTCAACTATGTAGATAAAAATAATACAAAATAAAGTTGAATATTTGTATATTTATGGACCTAACAATTTGCCATTTAATTTTCCATACTTTTGTAATAAAATATGATATAATTGCTCACATGGGTGAATTCGAGCTCAACCAACTTAACCAAGTAAATTCATGTTGAAGTTTTATCTCAATAACTCAAATCAAGTTTGGTTCGTTTGTCTTTATGGCAACATTAATAACCCTTTCAATCACACTATTCATCTTACCAACAATATTATTCATCTGATCATCAAACTTTTGATAACATTGTATACAAACTCAAGCTCGGTTCGATTTACATATAGCTGAACTCGAGTTCAAACTCGTGAAAGCCAAGTTTAAACTCGATTCGAATTTGATTTGACTCATTTTTTGTTATTAAAACGATGTCGTTTTAATACATATTGATCAAAATAATGTTATTTTGTATCAAAATTTTTAATTAAAAAATTTGACGACTAGCTAGAGCTCGTATAAGATTGACTAGTTTCAGAGTCATTCGAACTAAACTTAAACTCGAATTTGAATAAAATCGATTCGAATCCAACTGTAGCTACATCCACTTTCCAAAAAGTACATATTTGAAAATCTCCAGGTGCTCAAAAGCAGCAAGGGGAGTGAATCTGGACCTCCAACTTCTACAACAATTTTCACGTAGGTATCCATATTCAATGCACTAATCTCTTGATATATCTTTTCATATCAATTACACCATTATCCTTTCTTTTTATCATATAAATATAATATTATAAAAAAGGCAAAAAAATAACAAATTGTATTATCATATTATTTTGTCCATTTTTTTAGGCCGAATCACTATTTCCAACCTAAGGTTAAGTGTACTCTTAAACTCATACTTATAAAATTTAAAAAATCAAAAGTTTTATCCATATGTTTAAAGACTCAATTAGGGTAGGGTAAAACCATTATTAAATAAAAAAATTTAAAAAACTAAAATTTTATTTGTTTGCTCCTCTCAGTTTAAAAATCTCATAATTTCTTCATATCCAAAATTTAAAAAAATCAATATTTTTCTTCCAAAGTTTACAAACTGTAATTGGAGACGGTCCTATCTGACTGTACTGGCTCTCCTTTCCAGTTTATCTATCCCTATCGATCAAATTCCAAGCATTGGAGAACTCGATTTTCTTCGACGAAGACGATTCGGTGCTTGAAATTTGATAGACAACAAGAGTTACGTCGAGAGGGAGAGCTAACATAACCAAAGATGGAAAACTTCACCGTCCTTGACAATGATTTACAAACCCAGGGTGGAAATATTAATTTTTCAAACTTTAGGTGGCGGAAGAATGGTGAGTTTTCAAATTGAAGAGAGTAAAGGTAATAAAACTTTAGTTTTAAAATTTTTTTGATTAAATAATAGTTTTACCCTTATTCCTAACTAAGATTTTAAATAGATGAGTGAAACTTTTGGCTTTTTAAATTTAAGGAGTATAACTAAACATGTACCTAAACTTGGGTGGGAAGTAGACTTTTGGCCAATTTTTTATTAGACAATTAATGACATATCATGGGAGGTATGCTTTTGAACATTAAGTCAAATCACTTTAAAAAATTCTGTGTTCTTAACTTGCCGCATAAGATTATACTTGTAATTATGTATACTTCTCATAGGTAAGATTTTCAACAACTTTACAATAAATTTTTAATATTTTCAAATAGAAAAGATGAGTTTTATAATGGGTCTCATATGAAAAGACAAAAGAAATAAACCTTTTTTTGGAGCCCTCAGGTTCTTGTTGTTAACATGTAACACTTAATTTTTAAAGCTTTGATCACCTTTTAGGCCTCGAACTATAGTGAATCATTCGTCTCTCCAGTTCCACTCAACTTTGTAGGTAGAGATAATACAAAATAAAGTTCAATTTTTGTTTTTTTGTTTTTTTTGTACCTATAACTTTGTGACATAATTTTCCATTTTCCTGTCATAAAATATGATATGAACATCACATTTCATTATAATATAAGTAGCCCCACGATCCCACTTTTATAAAGGTGGAATTATAATATAAATAGAATAATTCTCTCTTTCTTTCCTAACATTAGAAATTAATTAATGCTTTAATTAATAATTAATAATGTTAAGCCCAGATTCAAAAGCTTAATAAATGTCACAGATCAATATATAGCTAGGGATAGATTCAAATTAAGCTTTAATATATAGTTCAATTTGAATCCATAATTGTTAATTCACACGAGTTTAAACACATTAAAGATGATGTAAAATATAATTAGAAAGTCTTTAACAAGATAAATAATATTATCAAAAGGTTAGTGAGGTAAATAATATCATTAGAAGGTAAGTCAAATTTGAGTTAAACTATTAAACTAAAGTTTTAATTTAAATTTGTCTTATTTGAATTAAACCTAAATTCAAATCCAAACTAATTCGATTTGAATCTACAACTAGTCAATATTGGTTGCCATTTTGTTGAACGGATCCTGCACCACATAAGTTGATTGCGTATAGGACTTTTTTTTTCCCTCAAAAGTATATATGAAAAGTAGACCGAATTGAATCTATATATATTCAGTATAGAAATTCTAACTTTACATGTTAGTCAATTGATGTCCCCCTTATATAAGGAATTTAAGTAATGTCGTTAACGACTCTTTTAAAAGCAAGCTTGTGAATGGGACCGCTGGATGTGGCTGCACATTTCTTTAATAATTCTATAAAATTAAAATTCACCCTTTTCAACTGTATTCCAAAGAAATTGTTCTAAATAGGTTAGACTTGTAATGCTTTATTTGATCACTTTTTTTTTTTTTTTCATGAGAACATTTCACACTGCCAGTACAGAATTAAAAACATTAATTAAGTGCTTAATGAATTTTATAATCATGTTTATCCGATGTTATTTTCGGTTTTTATAATTGTTCTTTGGAATTAAAATTTTGATTGGATTCAATTACACCAAACTCAAATAAAGTCCAGTTTAAGATTGACTCGAATAAGAAATATCTAACTCTCGATCGGCTCAAGATCAACAAATTCTTTAAACTCAATTCGAAAATAATTTAATTTTAAATTAATCTGAATCAATTTAAACTTAACTTGTTTTATAAAAATAAATTCAATTTTTTATTCAAACTTAGCTCGTTCAGTCCAAACTTGAATTTGACATTGAGTAACACTAAAGAAACAACTATGTGCGCATAATGGAACAACTACACACATCAAGGTCAACCATATATTGCAAGTAAAACTCCTTAGATTCATAAACAAGAGGAAGAGTGATTCTTAACAATTTTATTCTGAGTCCATAACCTCTTTAATATGCCATTTTCATCTCTTAGTAATCACTTTTCATCCCTATCCTTATCATTTAAAAAAAAAAAGAGAAAAAATACAATTATCTTTTATTTTTTTAAGATAATACAATCACTAAAGTTCCTTAAATATCTACATATAATATATTAAGATATAAGGATCTCTCCATCTGTAATTACTCAATTGCATAACTCTTTTAAGATGTATCAAATATAATATTACAAAATCATGACAATTTTCTAATAAATAATTCAATAATTTTATATAAAAAATGAATTTTATAATCAATCTGTTATTAAAAAGCATTAAAATTATACACAAATAAGAATATATTATTATATGATTGAGTAATTTTAAATTAGAGATAAAATAACGAATAAAACTATACATACCTTTTTAAATATATAAATAGACACACACTTGATATGTATCATTAAGTAATTATGTGATTTTAAATTAATAATAAAATAATATCTAATCATATAATAATATATCATATATGTATTAATTTATATATTTAAAAATAAATAAATATAATATTATTTTATCTATTATATAAAAATATATCATTATTTATATATAAATTTATGTTTGTTATTTATATATATATAATATTTTAAATAATCCTTAATTTAGAGAAGATGAATTATTGGATACAGAATAGATTACTTGTTGCAGTCATATATATATATGTAGCCTTTGTCATAACATAAACCGAAGTGTCCTGAACGAAACACTAGAGAGAAGAAAAAGAGGACGAAGAAAGAAGGGAATAAGGCGGCTGATATTAATGGGATATTAATTAAAATAGGTAAAAATTTTTCTGCGAAAACGTTTTTAGGTAAATGTACAGTAGTTTTACTTTTATAAGTAAATTTTTTTGTAATTTCAAAAATATCCTCCCAACCCTGTATGCGTAGGCGCTGGAAGGAAGGCTGGAGTGCGTGAGTGCGTGCAGAGTGCATATGGTGCGCACGGTGCGTAAGCAGTGCACGTACCCTTTTATATATATATATATAAAAGAAAGGGTGCGCGTACTCTGTTTATATATATTAATGAGGGTGTGTACACTGCTCACGTATCGCACGTATAGTACGTACCACACACACTCCGCACGTATTCATGCATTCAAGCCTTTCTTCTAACCCCTACGCATACAGGATTGGAAGGGTATTTTTGAAATTATAAATAAATTTACTTATAAAAATAAAATGATTATAGGTTTACCCAAAAAAGTTTAAGCGAAAAAAGTTTAACTTATTTTAATTAATATCTCGATTTTAATATTCATAACTCAACTCAGCTATACAAGAAAAAAATCTCATTGTGTTGTCACAATCAAGCAGGTAGAAGCCAGGAACCATGTCAGCTTTGGTTGTGGCGTGACCAATATTCAAAGAACGCAACAAGCCAAATGGATGGACCGATTCGTGTAGAAGAATCTCTCTCTTTTTTCTCCACTTTAATGGGGTGCGTGTGGTTGCCACAAGCAATTATATAAAAACAAAATAGAAAAAGAAGAACAGTCATAAATCATCTACAAATAAAAAAACATACAAAAGTAGGATAATTACCATAGCTTTACAGGCGGCTCTGTGGCCTTCTCATGCTCCCTGCCACCTACTGCTCTGCAATCTAACGCATTATATTCTGAGCAACCTGGGATCCCTATCTTTTTATCCCCCATTCTCTCTTTTTGGTAGTGCTCATCCTCACTGTTGCAGAGATAAAAAGTGAATAAGACTTGTTCATAAATTTTCATCGCAAAATTTATGAAAAGACCTAATTTGCTTTTACTCGTCTTCTTTATCCAGTTGTTTATAATTTTCTGCCAACTTTTCAGTTTTCAGATTCAACTGATTCATATATCTTTTTCGCTCTTGGTTGATATGAAATCTCATACTTTCTATGAACAAAATGATTTATGTATAAAAGTCACTGTTGGAAACATTTAACATGCCAAAAATCAATTCTGTAAATTCTGCAAATATAAATTTGGTATAACTAGTTGGGAAATTAAATAAATTGCCCCAAAGATAAGGGGGCAAAACGAAATTACCCATGCAGTTAACGGTTAAACGAAAATGCCTCTCATATCAAAATTAACGATAACCACGCGCGTCTCTGCCAAACACACGAAAATAGACATTTCAAATACACGTTTTTGCGCACTCGGAAACTTCGATTTTCTCGACATTTCCAGCCACGAAGATGGACAAAAAGGTTAGTAAAACAACCCTTATCATCTCTTTATGCATTTCGGTTCACGATTTGAGCGATTTGATGCGAAATTTGGGTGTTTAGCGTTAGGGTTCCGATTTGAAATTTTTGACAAAAATGCTTGATTTATTGGTGATTTTGATAAATCTTCTTAGGGCTTTTATGTTAAATTAGGTGTAGAGTTGATTGTTGTTGAAATGGAGTTTGAAAAACGAAGTTTGGGAGGTGAAATGTAGCCACACAAATTCGACAATCACCACGCGAATGGTGCAGTGACCACACAAATTCGTGTGGTGAGATTTGTTGAAGACGGGGTGGTGTTTTGCATTTTTCAAACTTTGTAGACTACACGATATCATGTGGTTGGGGGTGAAAATGCGAGTTTTCATCGTGTGGTGGGGCACAATTAAATTTAGAAAAGTTTGTTGACACGCAAAATTACGGTCAATCCCCCGAATTCGTGCGGTTTAGACGTGAATTCGTACGTTTGACTGGCGAATTTACGCGGTTGACACGCGAATTTGTGTGGCAGGGGCAGAATTCGCTTTTCCAGAGTTATCCGCTAGGCGAATTCGGGTGGTTGGAATTACAGGGGTAGAATGAGATTTTATAAAATTTAAGGGCTTTTTAATTTTTTCATATGAGGGGCAAATTGAAATTTGTCCATCTCAAGGTTTTTTGACGTGTAGAATTCGAATTTGATATCTGTTTTTTTGAATAAGGCCTCTATGTATAGAATTGAATAATTTATAATATAAAATTAATATAATTTTAATATAATTGTAATTTAATTTTCATACAGGGAGTTGAACAAAAAAGGAAAAGGGACGAAGGCAGGGATGAAATGCTATTTCCTCCCGAGAAACACTTCAAGGCTCAAGTTACTACACGTGGACATAGAGATGTGGGAGCCGTGATAAAAAAATTATTAACAGAGAGGTAATTACAAATGTTTTGACGTACCTGTTTCGGACACTTCCTGGACTTGGAGGATAGTCGATTTAGTGGGGTTTTAATACATTCTTTCATCCTTCGAGTGGTAAATAAGGTGACCTCGTGAGAAGAGTTATGGTTTCGAGTTAATGATATGAATGTCAGATTCAGTTCGTATGAGTTTGCTATTATGATAGACCTTCAATTCAGTCATATGGTAGATATTGACGTCTATATTCCATCGAAGGCCACAAATTGGATCCTCTAGACATATTTTTACGGGTGTAAGTCAGTTACATATGTTGATCTGAGCCGTGTATTCCAACAGAGACCGTGGGGGGAGGATGACACTGATGCAGTGAAGTTAGCCTTGTTGTTTTATTTTCACATGGGGTTATTAGAGAGTGATTTGAGGAAAACAATTCTCCAGAAGATATTACAATTAGCTGATCATCTTGATGGGTTTAATGCATACCCATGGGGAGTACGAGTGTGACAGATGACATATCGCTCTATATATGATAATATCTTCGAATTTCTGTAGATTCCAGTCTGAAAAAGAAAAAGGAAAACCAGCTTAAGCAGTATGACATCATAGGATTTCCATTAGCGTTTCAGGTAGTTATGGTATTTATTAATTTAAACAAAAAATTTGTGTTTAAAATAAAATTAGTTTAATAAGAATGTAAATATATATAATAACCGATTTATGTTGATATTGCAATTTTAGATATATGAGACGTTGGACTTATTATATCGATGGGTGGATATGTCGCCGATTGTAGGAGTCGCCCGGATGTTGAGATGGCACACGAAGGACAATCCGGGATGGGATTCTATCTCAACTATCTTCACTAGAGATGCAGTAAGTACTAATTTATTAAACATTAACATATGTATAAGGTATAACAATAAAATGCTCTAAAAATAAATATTTTGCAGGATGATGTTAATTTTTCGATAGTTTTATCTCCAGTTGAGAGAGATACAGACTGGTATGAGGATATCGTTTGATACACAAGGGTGTTAGATGGTCGATCTTCTTCATCTTCAGAAGATGTATCATCGAGTCTTCCTGACATTTGTTCTCCGATCGTTGCTCTTCCTCCTATTGACGCTCATGTTCAGCCCCCTCCTATTGACTCTTGCCCGATTAGCGACCTTGTTATGACCCTTGTCGAGGAGCACATATCATCGGATCCCGTGCCTATACCCCCTACCATTGAGCACATATCAGATGATCCTCCTGTCACTGGACCAGATTTCTCCATTCATTATTTTGATGCTGCATTGGCTCGATAGGAAAATCTTATCTTAGATCAACTTACTAGTTTGGAGGCTAAAATGGAGGATAGGTTTAGTCGCATTGAGGGTAGGATGACTCTTATGGAGGATAGACTGAGTCGTATAGTAGATACGACGACTCGTACAGAGGATGGACGATCTTATCACCATATAGATACTGTTCAATAGGTGAAAAAGTTAATAATTTACTAGATATTTCATCTATTTATATACGTAATCATATAAACCTTATAATAATTGTATGTGTTGTTACAGTCTTCTCGAGACGATGGTGACAGACTATCGACAAGGGCCCTGACATTCCCGTCTCCACCTGTTGTCGATGTGAGTGCTAACTACTTCGAGTATATTAGAAATGATACTTTTGATATAAATTTTAATCTTCTGTTAACTCGTGAATGTTGAAATTATTACAGCTTTAGTTGTTTGATGAGAGACCATCCCGAGAAGATCCTATATTGACTCTTGATATCGACGATGACATATCATCACATGAGAAACCATCCCGAGAAGATCTTATATTGACTCTTGATATCGGCGATGACATATCATCGCATGAGATCTTTCCGATAACACCTTCTATGGTTCAGGTAATTGTAACATCCTTGTAATACCCTCAGGTATATTTCAGGGGTAATTATGTCTTTTGATCCTGTTTTGAGATTTTTCTCATTTTAATATATATATGTAGGGGCGTGCTTTATATATATATATATGCATAAATATATATATATATATATATATATATATATATATATATATATATATATATATATATATATATATATATATATAAATGCAAAAAAGGGCAAAAAGGGAAAAGAGAAAAAAAAAAAGAAAGAGATAAGGTTTATATATAAAGGGAGAGTAAAGTCAACAAAGGATATCATCTCATTTTTTTTTCTATCATCTTCTTCTCCCGTAAAGCTCCAGCAGCCAGCCTCCTTTCATGTTCTTTTCTTTGCTTTCTTGAAGCCAAAGGAAGAAGTTGAAGGAATATTAGAAGATAAAATAAGGAGAAAAGAAAAGGAAGCACTTGGAAGCTTTGGTAACCAAAGATCTCCTTCCTTCTTCTTTCATCTATGTTTATATGCATGTTATGTGAATATGTTAGAGTGTTTTGGTATTGATTTAAAGTGATCTTGGTGATAAAGGAAGCAAAACAAAGAGGAGGAAGCCAACTTTCAAAGATTTGGCTTAAAGCAAGGTAAGGGGTTTCCTCCTTGATATGTGATATGTTTTAGGGTTTTGGTTCCTTAGATCTATATTATATATGTTGATTTTGATGTTGAGGAATGTTGTTTTGCCATTTGGGATGTCTATGTATGTGATTTTGTTCATGGCAGAAAGTTACAGAATATTTACAGTTTTTGCCACTGAGTTCGTCCCATGTTTTGGCTGCCTTATTGAATGAATTATGAGTGCTATTATATCTTGTTGGAAAGATCTTTGAATCCTCTTTCCAATGATATATAGCTTGTATGAATTAGAGATCATTTGGACTGTTAAAGATTGTATAAACCGAAAGGACTGTTTTACTAAAGAAAAACAGGGGAGGCAGTTTTTGCCACTGAATTTATCTGCTGTTTTGACTGCCTGATTGAATGAATTATGAGTGCTATTATAGCTTGTTGGAAATATCTTTGAATCCTCTTTTCAACGATATATAGTTTGTATGAATTAGAAACCATTTGGGCTGTTAAATTGTATAAAAAGTATGCTGCCCTGCTAAATGTCTGTTCTGTGAACAGTACTTCGTAATTGTATCACTGAGTTTAGCTCACGTTTTGACTGCCTTATCTATTGAATTATGAGTGCTATTATAGGTCGTTGGAAAGATCTTTGAATCTTCTTTTCAACGATATATAGCTTGTATGAGTTAGAAACCGTTTGGGATGTTAAATTGTATGAAAAAGAAGGTTGCCCTGTTAAATGACTGTTCTGTGAACAGTGTTTCGCAATTCTGGGCAGGAAAGAAAGAAAGAAAGAAAGAAAGAAAAGGAAGAAGAAAGGAAAGAAAGGAAAGGAAAGGAAAGAAAAGAAGGAAAGAAAAAGAAAGAAAAATAAGAAAAAGAATTTGGGACTCAAGATTTAGGGGTCGTCCCAAGAGTAATGTCTGGTGAGTTATGAATAAAATTAAATGGAAGCAAATTTAGTAAAATATAAGACCCGTATGTATGCTATAAACTATGAGGGGGCACTTTACACTACACCGCCCGCAGTAGGGCACGTCCGCAGTAGGACACGTCCGTAGTAGGACATAGACCCCCAGTAGGGTCCGCTCGCAGTAGAGCATGCTCGCAGTAGAGCTTAATTCAGAGTCAGAAATAGTGTAGTGAAAGAAAAAGAGCTTGAGCTTAAAAAAGTGTCAAATCCCTATAGTTAGCTTCCAGAAAATATTAAATAGACACCAGATGGGACAAAGTATGACCCAAATAGTAATGAGTGAACTAAATTACCCCCTCAATCTCTTATAGAGGTTAGGATGTGGGGTTGAGTCCCAAAAGTGAGTTAGAACAGGAAAAAAGGATAGTTTACTTAAATTTTTCCCCTTACTGAGTGTTCTTATCACTCACTCCCTTTTCTTTCCTGATTGCAGGTACAGGTGATCGAGGTAGCTGCGAGGCAGGGTCAGGTCAGCGTAGGTAGATCCGGTTGGAGCAGGTTATCTCTGGTTTATATTACATGCATACAGTGGCATGTTCTTATCGACTTTTGACTTTTTGAGATTATGGTACAGTTACATCTGATTACTCCCTGTTTTCAGATACTTTCAGATGAGTCTTCATATGAGTATATACATCTTTTGTTCGCTTCCAGATTTTTAGTTTTCGTGGTATACTTCCTCCTAAACACTTTTAATGATGCATTTATTTTAAAGTATTTTTAAAAAAGAAAAAAATAGACGCTACGAATATTAATTCGTAACATTCCTCCTTCGGTGGGTAGTACTTCTAGGGAGGGATGTTACAATCCTTTATAAATGTTATATCCGAATTCATCAATCATTGATTGAATACCTGTTAATGAGTTTTCAACGATATTGTCACAAAGGTCTGACGATTCTGAGGCTTTATCGATGGGAGATCTAGAGATGACATTAACCACTTGAGTAGATGTTAGTACACTATCGATTGTGTATTTGTTAATCCCGATAAATATAACTCTTTGATTAATCAATATTAACTGCTAATACTGTTACAGGATGTTGACGCCGATGGATCACCTCACAGAGCTTCTCCATCGACACCTTCTGTGATGATTCTGGTTAGTATAACATTGATATACAATATTATATCTCCTTCACACATTCGATTTTTGATTTTCTCTAAACTTGTTGCTATTGATATTGTCACAACAGCCTGACGTTTCTGCGGCTGCACCGATTGTGGATCCCATTATGATGTCTATTTCGACATTAAAGGTACGTACATTGTATAATGTATACTTTGTTATTTTTTGTTCAATAGTTTGATTTACTAATATGAAATGTTAATGTTGTCATAGGATATTGGCAATGTCGATCGATCACCATATGTAGATGCTCCAGTATCGCTTTGGGAGGAGGTTGAGGTGAAGTGTCTGAATACGCACTATTAATTGTTACTTTTGTTAATATCAACAGTCGTTTACCCTTTCTCTGTTGTTACAATAGGATCTCCGTTTGGTCTATCTCAACACTCCAAGCAAAGGAAAACAGGTGATCGATATTGTCTCCTAGGATGACGAGATCACTGATGATGTTGTTGAGCCCCTTACACATGAGGACCGGAAGCAGGTAATTGAATTTTCAAGAAATTTAATAAGTACGATTAAAATAATTTATCATCCCATTTAGTCAATTCGTGTTTTTGACTGCAGCGGGTCTCGAAAGAAAATGTAGTCGATATAGCTTCATTTGCGGATTCTCCAGCTATGACTCCAGCATTATAGAAGGTATTAAAAAGTTTAAATTTTTTAAAAATTTATTAAGTTTGGTTGAAATAATTTATTATTCATTTTACCTGACGTATTATTTGTTTTGGTGCAGTATTTTCGTACAGTTCGCGGTAGGATTGTCAAGAAGGGACCCCTCATTCGTAGCCCATACACGAATCCCTTGAAACCATAGAGCCAACGGACGAGACCGCCTGTGTAGTTATCGAGCACAGAGCGTGAGGAAATATTCAAGAAGTGGTATGCAGAACTGAACTTGTTCGAGAAACGTCATGTATATGACATAGTTGAGAGGACCAAAATTACATTTTGCGGTACACTCATGGACACATCTGGATGGTTGTCTCACGAGGTGAGTTCACTTTAACAAATTAATTTCGTTTTTTGCTTAGATAATCCTTTTGCGGCATGATAACGTTATATTTCCTGTTTTTTCAACATGTAGATTCGTTTTTGGGATTATTACGTCGACGCCAGCATGATGATACTATGAATGTTCGACAGAATTGGACGACAGTTTTGAGTTGCTTTGTTGGATACATCCCTCATGAGTATGCCGCCTGGATGAGAGATCAGTATAACTACTAGTTCCCTCCACTCTTTACACGTATGGTGGATGCAGATTATCTATCTGAGTTGCATTTGCAACCTTGGGGTGTGATCGATGAGGTTAGTATTCGAATCTCAAGTACCTTTTGAAGAATACTGAATTAAGATCTAATATATGTATTATATCAATGTGTGCAGGTTTATTTCCCAATAAACTTCGATAATGCGCATTGGGTAGTAAGGGTGTTGGATTTAAAAGAGTGGAAGATTACAGTTTATGACTCCTTATAGAGTTTCACTGCTGACTCGAAGCTATTTAGACGAAAGATGTTAGGATATACGTCGACGATACCACATTTGCTAGTTGCGACATCATTTTAGTCTTACACAGGCCGGAGTCCATGGGACAATCCATTTGCATTGTATAGGGTGGTGGATATATCGCAGCAGATGACTCTATCAGGTGACTGTGGTGTGTTCATGTTACGATACATCGAGTGTTTAGCACTTCGCCGATCGTTATCTTTTGAGGGGGAGGACTCGGTATGCCTGCGCACACGTTTAGGCACGTAACTATTTTTTTAGGATATTGATTGACAATTATATTATATGTTATTTGTATTTGTATATATGTTTATTTATTCATATGTATATATGTTTATCCATATATTGATTCATTTATATGCATTTGTCTTTTATATAGTTACCATAAGCGACAAATATAATGGAAAAAAAAACGATATAAAAAGATAACATTTTATAATCAGAATCTGTTCTCTGTAACAATCACAAACATTAGAGTTACAGAAACAAGTACAAAGACAACATTTATATTAAAATGAACAACCACAAACATTAGAGTTATAGAAACAAGTACAAAGACAACATCTATATTAAAATTAACAAGTACAATTAACAAGTGCAGTTATTTTCCATCATTCTTTTTTCTTCCTGAACTTGATGGTACAGAACTAGGTATTGGAATAGGACTCTTGCAATTTTGTCTTGTATGTCTAGGTTTGTGACATCGGCTACAGATAAGTTGTTCAACAATCTCTCCTTGTGAAGGACGTCTATTTTTATTTGTTGGACAGCCCGCACGATGATAATGCATAAATAGTGGGTGGATAACACTTGCCTCCTCTAGATGAATCCACTCTGATTGATCTCCTAATGGATTGACTGCCTCCGCATATACTGTACGATAAAAAGCTGTGCTGTAGTATGGATGCACCTATTGAATGCAGGTGGTGAGCTTAATATATCTTGCTACAACAATAACATGCATGCAAGGAATCTGTGATAATTGAAATTTTCTATAGGTACATGTCTGCTCTGTCAGGTCGACCAGGGCATCATATTGGCCACTACCAAGGACCTGGTATCGTTCAGATGTTATAGGATGCACCTCCAAGTTTGAAAACTTTCGCACACGTTTGATGATCTTATCTTCAACCCAATGTGTGACTAGACTGGTATAAGCATTTGTAAATCATATAAATATAAACAGATCTGGTAAGTAATCAAGTATAAGTTTATAACACACATTTATAACATATTATAACATTGAATATTAACTTACTAGCATGATTTTTTCTTTCATAAAACCATCGCTGCAATGTACCTCTGATGAACTCGATTAGCATCGTAATAGGTAAGCCTCGAGCGTGTCTGACCAAGGCATTAAATGACTCAGCAATATTGGTAGTCATTATATTGTACCTATACCCTGGAAAATATGCTCGTGCCCATCGATCGAAGCCCACCTCACACAGGTATGTAGCTGTATCAGGGTGCATACGGGCTAATGACTTCATTACTTGTTGGAATTCATACTCTGTGTACGCCTTAGCTGCTTTCCAATACATCCATGCGACTTTGGCATTCTTTTTGTACTTGGACCGTATGTTACAATAGAGATGGTGACAACAATAACCGTGGTGCAAACTAGGGAATACTTCAGCCATTGTAGAAAATATGTTGACATGTCGATCTAAAATGATGTACCTTACCAATACAATCCCTCAGCTTTGTTAAAAACCAACACCATGTGTCATGATCTTTCCTGGGACCAATCCCAAAAGCAAGTGGATATATTTGATTATTCCTATCCAATGCAACAATAATAAATAGTTGACCAATATATCTACCCTTTAAGAAAGCAGCATCAATACAAATAACTGGTCGAATATATTACTAGAATGCACAGATACTACAACCGAATGCCATGTAAAAGTATTTAAATCGATCCTGCTCATCCGTTAGTGTATGTGTCACAGTTCCCGAATTACAACGTTCTAAATTGAAGCAATACTCTAGCAATAACATAAACGACTTTTCTGGTATCCCCCTCAATGATTGAAGCGCCCAATGTTTCGTCCGCCATGCTTGTGTGTATGATATATCAATTTTATATCGGTCAGCGATATCAACAATGATCTCCTTTGATCAATAAACACGATCAACTAATATGAATTTGGTCCTCAAAATTTATCCTAAAGCTCAGGCATCTGTTTACCTATGATGAGGTAATATCTGATCTCTGCAACATGTGTGACGACTATCCAAACGGCGTAATTCAAAACTATCACTTTCTCCCACCCTAATTACCCGTGCACGCCATTTACATTCTTCGTTACGACATTTAACCACCTATCTAAGCGTGTTTGATTTGTTCACCAAAAATTGATATCCCTTACGAAGCGCGTCTTGATATATCGCATCAATGACATGTTGTTTACTTGGAAATAATGTATCAAATTTTGGAGAATCACTATCAATCGATACTTTTGAGCTTCTGGATGTAGATGGTTGATCAGGAAAAGATGGTAACCAATGAAATGCATCGGTACGAACATTCCCACTAGCAGGATTTGTTTTTGAAAAACTACTTGTACCTCCGATATCTTTATTAACGTAGGTCTTCTCTTCAACCTCCGATTCCTCGATTGGAATATCATGTACAACCTTTCCATCAAATTCACTCCATTCTGGAAAATTTTCTTCGTAGCCATTAAGAAATTCTTCCGTACGATACAATGCATCAACATCAATGGTATTTATATATGCAAAATCTTCCTCTAAAAATTCTTGTTTCGGATTGATCTCGATATTTTGAATCTCTTCTGCACCAATAGTTTGATTTTCTGGATAATTACTCGACTCACCACCTTGTAAATCTTCATCTACTTATTGAGTCTCATAACTATCATTATTAACTGTAGTTATAACAAAAACTGGAACACACTCTTTGAAGAGGTTAGATAGACTGTTAAGAACCTCAACATCTTCATCATTCGAAATTTCTATCAGAATTTCGTCAGGTGAAATAACTCTCATTGCTTTTATTGCAGCTATTCGTTTTGTTCCTGTCTCTCTTTCCGGTATGTTTGCCACTTTTCTGTTTTAATTCTTTGTTCTTGTTCTTTGAGTATTATACGACCTCCTTCCCCTACTAAAACTTAGACCACTTACTTTTGAAACTTTTAAAACTTGACTCTACAACGTATGCATGAGTACTAGGTCGAGCTGCCTTAAGGATGCTTGACCTTTAGTTCTATATGGCAAGAACTACTAACAAAAGTCCTTATATTCTTATTATGGGTCATATATCTATCATGTGCTCCCACTTTTGGGAAAAGATCGTTCTACTGCATGAACCTATTATTCATTTTTCAGGTTGCGCCTAGCTAACTTTAGTTCCATAGTCATATTTGACATTTTATCAAATTTATGATCAACTGCCTTCAATTAGGGTTGCAGTTCCTCCAAACTTTTCTATCAAAACCATACTTATGACATATGAAGTTAAGCATTACTAGTATTCGTATACCAGATCGTTATTTATGGAACTAGTCAAGATATTACACGAAGAGAGTCTTGCTTCTTATATGTGTGATGTGTGTACATATCATGTTTGTGTAAGACACCATTTGGGTTTTATCTCTCAGTTAGTTATGACTTTATCTTAACCTGATTTATAGCTTTTAAAGCCTTTTGATAATCTAAGATATTGTGTATTATTAAATGCTACTCATTGTAATTATCCCTATTCAGTATCATTCTCATTCAAATCAGCCATCATATCTTAGGATGTTAAGGTTAACTAGATCACATAGATATATATCAGACACTACTTAATTAATATAATCAAATACACATCAATTGCTATATTTACACATTAAAATTTGAAATATCTCACATAAGGCACAAAATCGAAAGTTCACTATATTTCCAATCATCTTCCATGACTCAAATGCTTGACATTTTAAAATTCAATTTAATTGTGACAATGCTATTTTGGATGAGAATTTCACTAAATTCTACCAATCTCAAAATTCTCACATTTAACATATATAAAAGATATGATACAACAAATACATCATTTATTATGACTAGAAATATTTCATCAATCCGTATCATTCTTCAGAGTCACTTTATCCATAATAAAGTCTCTATGAAATTTGCAATAGGTTAAATACCTAGAATTTTGTTAATTTGGAAATAACATCAAAGCGGTGGATTTTCTCTCATACATTATTAAACGTCATTCTTTAGCAAGTTGTAATGTATCCACTTAGTCCCAAAAGTTTTCAAATTTTTGTTCTGAATAAGATAATTAATTACGGGACTAATAGTCATGCATGATTATTATTAGACCATGTATTATCTCTTTTCAAATTAAAAGAGTACTATTAATTATATATATAGTCTCAATATACATCATTAGATCATCAAATGATCACATTATATATTTAAGGTGATGATCCCTAGTCAACAATCTTGCATGAATTAGAAATATATATTTTTGAAACACCTATATGTGTTTTCAAGAGCCAAAATGAGGTATTACTTGTCTTTACGTGTTGTAGGACCTATGAAACATAATCCACATGTAGATTCAAGCATCACACAACTGCCAGGCACCGAAAAATGGTTTCGCAAGCCCCAACACACTAGAAAGAGTTGCTCATGTGTTGTCACATGCCAAAATATGGATGTATGCTCCTTTACATGTTGTGTCCATGTTGCACATGTTGAAACAGTGTATACACACGCGTTCATGTGTCGGGAGTGACCCATAAGCATCGGGAGAAGACTCTCACATGTTAGCATGCGCTGGTGATCGCAAATTGACTATTGACTACTGTTGATTGGTCAATTATCTTAGGTGGGCGTTGACCAGTTCGGGTTCAATTTGGTTGACTATAAGTTGATTCATGATCAACCTGTTGACCAAACAAGTTGGCAATTGAGTCTTCTCGACCTGATTTTTACCTGGATTTGTGTGATAAACCTTAAAATTTTGGCTGTTAAATTGACTACCTTTTGGCCATTCTCTAGTGACAAGACTATAGAGCTTTTAAAGCTCTTTGGTTGGTTGTCCTTCTCAGACTAACGATGGTGTCCAACATTGTCGGATTCCAGTGATACACTGGCTAGTAAAACACGTCATGGATCACGGTTTTTGGCTCAATTTTTGTCGAGTCTGGCATTGATTCGACATGATTTTAATTTCAATGCATGTAAAGGACATCTAGGCTTCATCCTAACATGTTTCTAATATTCAATTTCATGCAATTTTGGTCGAGTTTAATTCGTGCCCAAAAAATCAAATTTAAACAAAATTTCATTTTAAAATCAACAAATTCAGATTATAATTACATAGAGTACATAATGTAATTTATAGAAAATATGTCATATTCGCAACCTATGCTTTAATACCATTGTTGGAAAAATTTAACATGCCAAAAATCAATTATGTAAATTCTGCAAATATAAACTCGACATACCCAACTTTTATTTCGTGACGAAACCTATTCAAATATGGCGCGAGATACATTGACGTGAGTCTTTTCCACGACACCATTTGCCCACATAGTACTAGACTTTTTTTTTTGTGTGTTTTCTGTGCCAAGGGAGAAGAAGAATTTTTATTCTTTTGTAAAAATTATGTTATCTTTTTGGAGTGGAGGTAGTTTGGATATATAAATAGATATCCAACTGCCAATAAGTCTTTTACACCAACTGCCCTTGGCAGTTAAAGTAAATCAGATCTAGTCAACCTGTCATGGGTAGATCTAGACCTTATAGTCACAGATCAAGAGATTTCTGATTCTCTCGTGAATCTTGTATTCAGAATCACTCGCTATCAAAACTTACCATTCTTTTACTTTGTATTTTTGTTTTTGTATTCTTACCATATTAAGAAACAACAAGGTTTATGCCAACTTTTCAGTTGACTGTAATTAGGAAGATAATTTATGAATTCAACTCAATTAACAGATTATGACAAGGTGTCAAATAGGTAAATTACTATATTATCCCTAAAAGTGATCACCAACAATTTGGACTTATCACACCTAAATCACACCAATTAAGGTATGATGTTGTTGGATAGCAACTTTTTTTTTTGGTTAACTGGAAACCTTGTCTGATTTGGTCGTACGAGTAAACTTTGAGGCATAGTAACAAGATTTACCAGATAGTTATGGTAGAGACTCGAATTCATACCTTCTTCCTAGAAGTTCTATTACTCCACTAGTTTCGCTAACCTCTGGAGTCTTTGTTGGATTGCACTTGGTCATACCTTATCTTTGAAAGTTCAATTACTTAACTAGTTTTGCTAATCTTTGGGGTCTTTGTTGGATTACACTTGGTCAGACATTCTCCTTGGAAATTTTATTACTATACTGGTTTCACTAACCTCTCGGGTTTTTATTGGATTGCACTTGGTCAAGTGTGATTTAGCTTGAATCTAGCTAGATCACACCTATAAAGATGTGATTCGATTATTGGAAGTATAATGACAGTTTGATCTTATTGGACAACATCTTGTCAAGTGCGGTTCTAATTAAATTACTCCTTTTTTTAATGTGATTTAATCTGAATCACACCCTCCTAAAAGTTGAGATGAGTATTGATCATTGGAACAGTTGGAATCGCATCAAACAAGTGTGATTCGATAAGATCGCATCTCTCTAAGTGTGATTTCCACCGATCACACTTTTTTCATGTACTATTTGGTCTCAATCGCACCTTTTTGGGTGTAGTTTTACCTTAATCGTATCTTTTCGGACATGATTTAACTTGAATTGCATATAAAAATGTATGATATTATCATATCTAGTGATTTGATATCCATATATCTTTTTTCAATTTTCTTTTAAATTTCGCGAAGAAAAATGATTTTTTTTATAGCAAATAAACCTTACTTGAGTTGGATTGTTCCTTCAAGATTGATTTGATCACAATGTTTTTAAAATTAGATTGGTAGTTAAACTAGTTAACTCGCTGGTTCACGGTTTAACCGGCTAATTTCAATCTAAACTTTTATAATTGAATAAATAATTATAAAGAGTTGAATTAATATTTTATAACAATATACAATTATTAAATTAGTTAATACGAGTATCATCTATAACAAATTCTCAAATTTATCATTATAAAAGACAAATATTACTTTGAATTTGTTTATTTATACTAATAATACAATACACACTATTAGAGTATAAATAATCACATAAACTGTATTTGATTCTTTATAAATTCTTGACTTCAAATTTTAATAGCATAAATTCTTTTGTATTTAGAACAAACTATGCACAACAATTCTCATAAATTGAAGTTTCTATATTGATTATGATTGGGTTTAGCCGATTTTTTAGTTAGTCTAACAATTATATGAAAACTAAATTGGATTACAAACTAATTCTTCATTAGAGCGGTTGAATCAATTGATTCGGCTTGGTTTCAAAATACTGTTTGATCATACCTTTCTCGTGGCACACATTTAATAGCTGCAAATTCGTGCCCCAAACTTTAGGTATGAAATCGTAATTTGCTGTTTTAAAAAATATTGTTGGTGAAGTGTCACATTTGATTCTGTCTCTGTATGTAGGACCGTGGCACAAACACGCCTCGGAGAAAAAGCCTAACTTTTTCTTGTTCACCTTTCATTTTCTTCACATGGCTTGTGCCACCCACACGCCTAATTCCTTTTTAAAATTAGTTCCCTCAATCATAACTAAGCACATGGCTTGTGCCAGCCACACGCCTTATTCCTTTTTAGAATTAGTTCCCTCAGTCATAACTAAGCACTTACTTGATTACACTATTTTTTTTATTAAGACTAATATTAAATAAATATTAATAAATTGATAAATAATTACGTGATTAGTACCTTAAAATCTTCAATAGATTCTGGTCATTAACTAGCAAATTTTAAGAGCTAACTTAATAACGTACTGTATATACTAAATCTATTTATAAGAATATGAAATCAAATCTGAATATTTTAACAAGAATTCATAAAGAAAAACATATACAATAATACATGTTAAGGAAAAATCCATATACTATATATTTGCGAGACTTGAATGGAACAAAAACTTCTTAATTATTTAGAAAATACAAAATGAATGCAACTTTTGACTTTAAACAGTTTGGTAGTAGCAAAACAAACAATGGAGATTCACACATATTGAAACTTTTAATATCATTAATCTCGCTAGGGCCTGCATTAGACCCAACACTTTCAATTTTCATAATTATATGCATAAGACAGACACCATAAAAAATTTAACCTCATTTTCTTTCCCTATATAAAGCCCCCCTCTCAATCCTTCTCTTCACTCACCAGCTCATCTCTTTTCCAAGAAACAACAAACAGTAAGAGTTGTGCATATTTTTAATTCTGAAAATGGCAGCCAATGGAAATGGAAATGGTCACAGTGATGACCCTGAGAAGCAGAAGCTTCTGTTGGAAGAGCATGAAGAGAAGCATTTCATGTCCAGTGAAGTTGTTCGTGACATTATCATCGGTGTCTCCGATGGCCTTACTGTCCCTTTTGCCCTCGCTGCGGGCCTGTCGGGCGCTGAAGTCGCTTCCTCTATCATTCTCATTGCTGGCATAGCTGAAGTTGCCGCTGGAGCCATATCTATGGGCCTCGGAGGGTAACTTCTCTTTCACTTATAACTTCAAGACGTTGGTATCTGAAAATTCTGTTTAATGATACGAAAATCTATGTGAATTTGCAGGTATCTAGCAGCGAAAAGTGAAGCTGATCATTACATGAGGGAGCTCAAGAGAGAACAAGAAGAGATCATCAATGTCCCTGACATAGGTAATTCCTCTAGAAATTTAAATCTCGGATGCTTAAAGAAGATCTTAATTAATTATCTTTTAATTGCAGAAGCGGCTGAATGTGCTGATATTCTCGCCCAATATGGGGCTGAGCCCCATGAATATGAAGGTGTGGTTAATGCTTTAAGAAGGAACCCACAACACTGGCTTGATTTCATGATGAAGTAAGTCTTTCTTAGGCATCATGCATTAAAGTGATAACCAAACAAAGAAAACAATATAAATTAATTCTTGAAAATTTCTGCAGGTTTGAACTGGGATTGGGGAAACCAGATCCAATGAGAGCCCTTCAAAGCGCTGTAACAATTGCTTTATCTTACATAATGGGTGGTTTAGTGCCACTTCTTCCATACATGCTGATTCCGGTAGCCACAGAAGCATTGGTGGGATCAGTGATTTTGACCATTCTAGCGTTGCTGATATTTGGGTTTGCCAAGGGCTATTTTACAGGGAATCAGCCGTTCAAAAGTGCTATGCAAACTGCTTTCATTGGTGCCATAGCTTCTGCAGCTGCCTACACCATAGCTAAAGTTTTCCAGAGATGATGTTTTTAATTTGCCGCAAAAATATTATAACAAATTCCTACTTTGTTCAAATGTTTTTCTTGTTAAGTCTTAATTGCTTCTGACAAATAAGAAATTGATTCACAAAACCAATATGATGACTGATCATTTACTTAATAAGGGTTTAACATTAGGGTTGGATTCGAGCATAGCCAAATCAGTTTGAAATTCATATTCAACTCGAATGAATTGAACTTAAGCAAAAAATTCGGCTTTGTTCAAGTTCGAGAGCTTGTCTGACAATTTTCGCTAGAACTCTTTTTTCTAAGGATTGTTATTGTTCTTCAACAATTCTTTTTCTCCTCTTATTTATTCTTTGATGATTTTTTTCTCTTTCTCTAAGAACCATTTTTCTTCCTCAATGTGTCCTTGTTTAATTATAAGTTGGCTCTAATTCAAACTTAGAATATGATGTTTTGGATTTGAGTTAAGCTTAAGTTTATTGTTATTCGATGTTTAGCTTAATTCTAATCCACCATAACTTAAACTTTGAGGAGAAATTTGTTATAACTCCATTAATCAAAGCATAAAATTTATGATTTATACAAAATAAGTTATTTTGTCACCTAATTTAAGTTTAAAATAAACCTTAATTTATGTGTGGCACCTAGTGCTCACATATTATACATTAATATTATATTATTTGTATGCTTCATATTTAGTTATATAATTTAATATAATGTCTTTCGATTGAATCCATTAGAACCTTCTACAACATTCATCTTTATTTTTTTATGGATCTCTCTCACAGCATATACCATTTTATCTATCCATATTCAACTTCATTTGGGTTAAAAGATTATAGAATATATACCATTTGACATGGCATTATTTTTCTAAATATATGTCACTTTAATTTTAAAAGCTAATAAATGGTTATATATTTTACTATCATTCCATTTTTCACTTAATTATTAGCAAAATTTAATCAAGTCATAACCATAATACCACAAACTCTTTCAAGGAAGAAGAAGAAGAAGAAGAAGACGAATTTTTCTTAGGCAAACATTAGATTTTCAAATATAACATTAAAATAGATTTAATGTACGTCCAACCTTAAATATTAAATTGAATAATTAAAATACATAGTTTTAAATTTAAAATAAAATAACAATAATAATATAATATCACGTAATTTATACTTAATTATATATTAAAAAGTAAGTATTCATAATATTTTCAAAATATATATGACATGCAATTTAAACATTATAATGCTGAAAAGCCGTTCATATCCGCTTTGCATTTCGAATTTTTTCAGTGTGCAGGAATCCTGTCAGAATTTGATTTGGAGTAAAAAATCTTGATGAGTCTTATCTATACACTTAACTTTTTCTTTTATGTCGGTGACTCATGTCAACATTATTCAAATAGCTATTATAACCCCAACAACTTCAATTTTTTTCATGAATTATTCATATTATGTAATCTTTTGTCATCTTTGACATTGTGTTTCCTTGTGTGTGCGTATATATACCCCCACCCCTGTCTCCCCAATAACTTTAACATTCCTGGAACCCAATTTGACCAGATGGATTTGTAAAGAGGAATGTTTATTTTGAAAGAGAGTGAGGGAAAATCAAGGATTGAGGTGACATCTTCTTGAAGTACTGGCATCCAGAGGAAGATGTCACCCCCCCTTCCAGAAGTATTACCCTCAAAAGGAAGATATCACCTCAACTGACTATCTTGAGTATGTACTTAATTCAAAATATGAATAAAACTTGTAAATTAATTAATTAAAATCTCATTTATTAAACTTTTAAAATTATTAAATACCCTTGTCAAAACTAAATTGAAAGTGTACAAAAAATTGTCATAACTCAAAGTATAATTAGAAAACAATAATGTATAGTCAACTATGTTTACTCAAGGAGTTGTTATGCTCTTATTTTGATGATAACAAACTAATATGTCCCTAGTTATATTGACTAATGAGTTTACTTGAGTGTGATTTTAGATTGTAAGAATTCAAATAATGCATTTAATTTGTTAAAAAATATTTTAAATTACCTAATTCACTCTCGCTCTTAAGTTGTTTGATCCTTCAATTGGTATCAAAGCAAGGTTACTCATTTTTATAAACTTAACCGTTTAGAGCAATGACCATGAATCTAGGGAAATCTCATATCGTTAGTGAAGGGTTTGTCCATAATAAACTACCATTGTTTGACGGCACCGGATATGCCCATTGAAAAAATTGTATGTTTATTTTCCTTCAAAATGATTATGAGTTGTGGGATGTTGTGCAAGATGAACTTCATGTTCCTATGAAAGAAGTAGATAAAATACAAGTGCCCAAAACTAAGAAAGAAATGACCCTTCAAGAAAAGAAAAATATTGTCATTAATGCTAGAACTATGAATGTGTTATACTGTGCATTAAATGAATATAACTTTAGCAAGGTACAAACTTGTACCTTAGCTAAAAAAATTTGGGAATTATTGATGGTGTCAAATGAGAGAACTTTACAAGTTAAAGAGACTAAATTAGCATTCTCATACACTCATATGAGTTATTCAAAATGAAAGAAGATGAGACTATTAGTGACATGTTTGATATATTTATTACTATTGTGAATGAATTGAAAAATCTTGGTAAAATTTATACTAGCCAAGAAGATGTCAAGAAACTTCTTAGGTGTTTGTTTTCTTCTTGGGATCCTAAAGTGACAACAATCAAAGAAGCAAATGATGTCAAGACCTTACCTCTTGAAGAACTTTTGGGATCACTTGTCACTCATGAGCTTACTATGAAACAATGACAAATTGAAGAAGTGGAGAAGAAGAAAAAGAGCATTGCCTTCAAATCACTCATAAAAAAGAGTGAAAAGTTCTAGAAGAAGAAAAAGAGATGTCAAATTATGAAGATGGGGATATTATTATCTTGACTAGGAAGATTGGAAAGATTTTAAGAAATAGAAAATTAAGAAGAAATGGAAACTTCACCAAAAAGGATGCCACTAAAGGTGAAAGAGAGGAAAGACAAAGGAGAGAACAAGTTGTGTATTATAAATACAAGAAGTCGAGACATATCAAATATGATTGCCCTTTCCTCAAAATTGGAAGATAAAAAAAGAAAGCAATGAAGGCTACATGGGATGGTAGTGATGAAAGTAAATCCAAAATGTGGATAATGAAGTAGCCAATATGTGTTCTATGGCAATCACAAATGATGAGGTAACCAACTCTAGCTTATCTAATACTATTAATCATTTAGATAATATAGATGATGAGATAAATGAGTGCCTCTCGTATGAAGATTTATATGATACATTTGAAGAGATGAATGAAAACCTTGCTCTTTGCATGTCAAAAAATACAACTCTTAGAAAAAAAAATTTTAAACTTGGAAGAAGTAAATGATTCTTTAAAGAAAGAAAATGGATTTCCTAATCAAAAAAATTCTAAGCTTAAAGAAAAGAAAATAAAGAAAACAAGTGTTCCATTTTTGAAAAAGAAAAACAAAAGTTTGAAAATGATCTTTGCATAGCTCAAAAGGATAAAAAAACTATAGAAAATGAAATGGAAGCTTTAAAAAGGGGAGCGCAAGATTTAAGTGAAATAGATTTAAAATTCAAAAATGGAAAGAATATTCTTGATAAAATGCTTGGTGTATAAAGAGGAGTTTTAAACAAAAGAGAACTTGGTTATAAACCTTTCATCAAAGCAAAATATTTTAAAAAATTATTTTGTCAAAGTCTCAACTTCAAGTGAATTAAATATAACTTGCAATTATTGTTAAAATAAAGATTACATCTTATCATCTTGCCTAGTTCAAAAGAAACATCATATGGACAATAAGAAAGTGTAGGTTTTTAAGGGAACAAAACTAACCTCCAAGTACCCAACATGATTTGGGTACCTAAGATAAATTCTTAAATGTCTTATTATGTTTAGGAATGGAAAAACAAAAAGAGAAAAGTAAATGGTACCTCGATAGCACTTGCTCAAGACACATAATTGGAGATATTTCACAATTTTCGACAATAAACAAGAAAGATGGAGGACATGTCACCTTTGGAGATAACATAAAGGGCAAAATTATTAGCAATGGAGATATTGGTAATAGCTCTCACATTATTATTGAAAATGTTCTCTTGGTTGATAGTCTTAACATATTTTTTTCAGCATTAGTCAATTATGTGATAAAAGATTTAGAGTTATTTTTGAGTCAAATAGTTGTATTATAAAAAATATGAATGATAGAAAGCCAATTTGTGTAGGAAGTAGAGATGTAAATGTTTATACTATAGATGTAAAAAATGCATTTCATGAAAATCTACATTTCTCCATAGTGCATAAAAATAGTTTGTTGTGGCATAGAAAATTAGGTCATGCTAGCATGGACTTGATTTCAAAATCTTCAAGAAAGAGCTTGTTAAAAATCTTTCGAAAATAGATTTTGTTAAAGATAAAATTAGTGATGCATTACAATTTGACAAATAAACGAAACATTCTTTTAAAAGAAAAACTCATATTTCCACATCTAGACCTTTATAACTTTTTATATTGATCTATTTGATCCTTTAAGAACCGCAAGTCTAAGTGGAAAACATTATACTTTTGTTATTATTGATGATTTTTTAAGATTCACTTGGGTAATTTTTCTTGCATCAAAAGATGAACCCTTTCATGCATTTTCAAAATTTGTCAAGAAATACAAAAAAAAAAAATGCATATTTATTGCATTAGGAGTGATCATGGAGGAGAATTTGAAAATCATTTGTTTGAAAACTTTTGTGGTGAGCATGGTATAAAACATCAATTCTCTTGTCCTATAACTCTTCAACAAAATGGTGTAGTTGAAAGGAAGAATAGGACAATTCAGAGATGGCTAGAACCATACTAAATGAAATAGCTCTACCTTAATATTTTTAGATGGAAGCCTTAAACACCGCATGTTATGTTTTAAATTGTGTTTTAATAAGACCATCAATGGATAAAACTTTTTACGAACTTTAGAAAAACAAAAACTAAATATTGGTTATTTTAAAGTTTTCGAATGCAAGTGTTTTATTTTTCACACAAAAAAAAATTTAGGAAAATTTGATTTAAAATCGGATATTGGTATCTTTCTTGGATATTCATAATCTAGCAATGTTCAACAAAAGGACATAATAGTTGAAAAATCCATGCATGTTATTTTTTATGAATCTAATCCCTCAACTAATGTGCAAGTTGATATTAATGATAATCAAGTTAAAAAAGGAGACCAAACAAAAATTCATGATTCACCAAATGAGGTTAAGGATAAGACAAAAAAAAAAAAAGAGTCAAAACATGATGAAGATAAAGATCTCCTTAAGGCTTAACGATATGCAAATGCTTATCCTAAAGAATTGATCATTTGTGAGGAAACTCAAGGTGTTAAGATTCAATCATCTTTCAATTTTTGTAATAATTTATTATTTCTTTCACAATTTGAAAAAAAAAACATTTCATGATGCATTAAATGATGAGTTTTGGATTTTAGCAATGCAAGAGGAACTAAATCAATTTGAAAAAAAATAATGTTTAGGAATTAATCCCTCGCTAAATCACCAATCTGTTATTGGCATAAAATGAGTTTTTAGAAACAAAATGAGTGAATTAGGAGCGATTGTTAGAAATAAAGCTCAATTAGTGCCCTAAGGCTACAACCAATAAGAGGGAATAGATTTTCAAGATATTTTTGCACTGGTAGTTAGACTAGAATCCATTAGGATGATTTTGGCATTTACATGTTCTAAAAATTTTATTTTATATCAAATAGATGTCAAAAGTGTTTTCTTAAATAGATTTATCATGAAGGAAGATTATGTTGAATAACCTCATAGGTTTGAAAGTTATGATTTTCCAAACCATATTTTTAAACTTCAAAAGGCCTTTTATGGTTTAAAACAAACACCTTAAGCATGGTATGAACGTTTGAGTAAATTTTAGCTTGAAAAAGGCTTTAGCATGGGAAAGTAGATATCACATTGTTTATTAAGTATAAAGAAAATGACACACTCTTAGTTCAAATGATATCATTTTTGGTTCTACGAATGTCTTTTTGTGTTAAGAATTTTCTAATCTTATGAGCAAAGAATTTGAAATGAGCATAGTATTTTCTCGAACTTAACATCAAACAAAACAAAGAGGGCATCTTCATAAACCAAGTTTCATACATCAAAGACTTATTAAAGAAGTTTGGCATGAAGGGACAAAAAGCCTCAAGTACACCGATGAGTTCAACTATCAAGCTCACTAAATATGAAAGTAGGTCAAATGTTGATGTCAAAATGTATAAAGGCATGATTAACTCTCTTTTATATGTAACTGCTAGTAGACTCGATATTATGTTTAATGTGTGCTTATGTGCTTGATTTCAATCATGTCTAAAGGAATCCTATTAAAAAGCCATTAAAAGAATTTTCAAATATTTGCGTGACACTCGATTTTTAGATTTGTTGTATCCTAGGAAAACTTCTTTTGACCTAGTAAGTTTTTGGGATTCCAACTTTATTGGGAACCAAGTTGATAGAAAAAGTACTAATGTTACTTATCATTTTCTAAGTCATGCAGTAGTTTCATGGTTTTAAAGAAAACAAAACTCTGTAGTTTTATCGATTGCAGAAGTGGAATATATTATTATTGGTAGTTGTTGAGCCCAAGCCTTGTGGATGCAACAAACCTTTAGGGATTATGGATTTAGCTTATCTAAAACTTTAGTCTTGTGTGACAACACAAGTGCTATTAGCTTATCCAAAAATCTGATTCAACACTTTTGAACCAAACATATTGAAATTAGATATCATTTTATTCGATGTCATGTTTAAAAGGGTGATATTTGTCTTGACTTTATATCCATTGAAAATCAACTTGCAGATATTTTTACAAAACCACTTGGGAAAAATCTTTTTGCAAAATTAGAGGTGAACTTGGGATCATGGAATCACCACATTAGCATTTGCACTTACATATCATTGTGGTTGTAGTGTTTTGGTTGAATTTAAAATTTCAATATTTGCTTAATGCATAATTTTATAATTAGACAATATTTGATTGAAAATCTTCTATGAATTATGTATACATTGATTACTTATGTATTTGATCTCCTTCTCATTGTATTTTGCATCAAAATACTTTGCATTTTATGTTTTTTCAATGAAAAGAAATGCATAGTTAGATCATTTGGGCTTTTCCATGTTCAAAATTAAATAACAAAATTCATAGAAAAATAACTTAGACTGTGCACTTTCGGTTACAAGACTACAAAATTCAGCTAACCAAATTGTTTAACAAAATTTGGTCGATCGAATTTGGCAAATTCAATTGATTGAATCTGTTGAATTCTAAGGTATAAGGACATGAATCCAGATGGCAGACTCCCTTTTTTTCCAACCTTTTTTCATTTCTTCTTCATGTTATCTCATTGCTGATTATTTCAACTCTCTCAAATCACCTCCAAACTTGCTTTTTCTTGAATCAAATCTCTCTAAACATATGTTTTATTTGTTTTCAACAAAAAGCCCTTTCCAAAAACATCACATTTTGCCTAAAATCACCTAAAATCCCATCAAAACTTTAAACCTTGGCCTTTTCAATTTCACACAAAATTATCTTATTTTTGTTGATTTTCTCTTAAATTAAGGACAAAATCATCATTCCAAACATCATTCTAACTGATTTCAAGCATCAATTTTTGAATTTGAGCCTAACTTCAAAAACCCCTAAACTTACATAACTCATTTTCAGTTTTTCTACCTAAAATACTTTTACGGTCAAGCGTTTTGACTTCCAATCATACCATGGTCTTCTTCTCATCATTTTCAACTAGCATGTGCACTTAGTTTTCAAATTCGTATCTGTTCATGAAAAATTATGCTTTTGTCGTTGTATGTACATTTGCACTTCATCACACTTCATAGCATTTTGTGTGGTATTTATTCTCTTGCTCTTTGTTTTATCTTTTAAAATTTTTCATTTGTTCTTTGTCAGCTTAAGTTGTTAAATTTGCTTGTATATCACATGTTTAGCAATTATGGTTAATACTTGTCGTAGTAGTTCTAAGCGTGCCTCTAGGTCATCTAGAAATGTCATTGATAGATCTAGAGCTCCTATCGATTGAGTCGAGCCTTCGGAGGCTCCTTTTGATTACACTTTCTTTCTTTCTGCTCGAGCCACTACAACTTATGTTGACCGCTATTGTTGTCATGCTCTTTGTAAAACCCGCCAAGTTAACGTTAATTTATCTATGCAATTCAACCTTAGAACTCTTTTTGATAGATTCAGATGGACTCATTATGTCACCTTAGGTGGTTATGTTTACCCTACTCTTGTTCGTGAATTTTTTTCAAATGCGGAGTTTGATAGGCTTTATAATGAAGCCATCTCTTTTGTTCGAGGCTATGATATTCATTTCTTTCTTACTAGCCTCTGTGTAACCTTAGGTCTTCTAGTTGTTTGCGGTATTTTTCTCCTACCCTAAGTGTGGCATTTCATCAACCCCTTATATCTTGATGTCTTTTTAGCTATGACGGGTAATCCTACCTATGATGTAGTTATTTGTTCATCACATAGGCATCTCACTTCATCTACTCGTCTCCTTCATAATATTATTAGTTATACTCTTGCACTAAAATAAAGTCATTTCAATGAAGTCAACATAGTTGACTTCTATCTCTTATAAACCTCAATCATTTCATTTTTTATCTGATGGTCTTTACTTTTTCTCATCACACCCATCTTTTACCTTATGCCTCTATCATTACCTTGATTCTTTCAAAGGTTGGGGTTTCTTTCCTTGATGAGCTAGATGTTGAGCTAGTTACTGATACATATACTGCTTCAAGCCTTTGAGCTATGGGATTTGGCCAATAAAATGGTACATGTAGACATATTTCAAAGATTGTACCTAGTAGAGGTAATATTGTCTGTGGTTTAGCCTCGAATGTTAATTTTGATGATGAGTCCTAGGCTTTTGATGCTCTAGCTGATGATGTTGATGCTAGTGGTGTTGATGTTGATGAGGACTAAGATTCCTTCAAGTTGCAAGCTTATGCTTTAACCAAGAGATCTAGGATGGCTATTGGAGTGAGTTTCTCTATTGAGCTAACTATCGCTTTAGCTATTGATCTTATCTCTATTTTATCTAATGAGCTTATGAGTCTTTGAGCTAAGGTTCGCACTGATTTTGCTAATGTTGTGCTAGTATTGTCGATCTTCAGGTTGAGGTCATAGACGACATAGATAAGCTTCTTTGTCGTTTTCCTCCACCTCCTTCTTAGTTTATCTTTTTTTTTTCATTATATCTTTGACGTATATGGATTTTACATATACCTTGATGTTTTATCTTGTTTGGATGGTTAGTGCTTTTATTTTTGCTAACCATGCTTATTTAGACATTGTATTCATGGATTGTGCCTTGATGCTTATTTTTGGCCATTTTGGTGATCATTTCTATATATGTTCATGCATTTTTTTCTTCCTTTGTCTCATTAACTATAAGGTTTATCTATTTCTTTTTGATAATGACAAAAGGGGAGAAGTTTTGAATGTTTGTATTTTATATTTGAACATGGATATATTTGATTACAAATGCAATATTTGATTGATGTGGTTGATGTTGGATATATGATATTGATATGAAGTGCATTATTATTGTCTATGGTGCATATATTCAAAGAGAGGAAACTTGATTTTTAGGGTGAACTCTTGCAAAATTTTCTTAAAAATCAAGTGTTTTTTTAACTTCAAGAAAATACATTCATTGACATTCTTTTTAAAATTTTTTGAGGTACTTATGTGTTTGTTATTATAAAAAAGGGAGAGATTGTTGACTCAGAGAGTTGTTTTGCTCTTATCTTGATGATAACAAAGTAATATGTCCTTAATCATATTAATTAATGACTTTATTTCAGTGTGAGTTTAGATTACAAGAATTCATCTAATACATTTGAAGGAATATCAAGATGGAAATCAAAGATAAGAGTCAAATGAAGAATTGTTGAAGATTTGAAGAAAAGCTCAAGTCTAGGTAGATTTTTTTTTTATTTGTATGTCTTGGAGCATTAGTCTTAATTAGAATATTTATTTGCATGTGAAAGCTCACTCAAACATTCATTTTTATATCTTCAAATTTTTGGGTTAAAATGTCAATTTTCAAACTTATTGAGTTAAGTCAAATTTTTCTCATGTTTCATTAATTCATTTAAAATTATAAAGTTTTGTGGATTGCATTTTCATATCTCAATGTTGGCTTTGAAAAAGTTTTCAAAAATGGGTTAAATTGTCAACTTTCAAAGTTTTAAGGGGAAATAGTAATTTTTAAAAATTCAAGAGATAAAATGTAATAAATTTGGTTGACTGAATTTGACTAGTCGAATTTTTGAATAGTGCTATTAGATGATCCAAAAGCCATGTATTTTGGCTTTCAAAATTTTGGTCGATTAAATTTCTTCCGATCAACTAAATTGTGCTTTGAATTTTCTAACGACCAGTGTCATGTGAACACTATGGAAGTATCATGTCACATATGATCAACTGAATTCTATGTTTTCTAAAATAATTAAAATGGCTAGTTTTGTGCACAACAATAACTTTCCTTATTTTCCCTTTTATAAACCTAATCAAATCCATTTGGGAATGACTTTTGCAATAAAAGAACTTTCACATATTTGAGAGGAAATCATTTTTTTGAGCAATTCACTTGCAAATCTTCTTCTCTAATCAAAACCCTTACTTATACACTTTCTTGAATTTTTGTATTGGATTGTACTAAGCTAAAACTTTGATATATACTCTTTGCGAGAGTTTTTAAGCTTTATCTTCTTATAAATTCGTATTATAAAAGAGTAAGATTCACTATTAGAGAGGCTAAAGATTTCTACTGAGATAAAATGGACACTAGCACTTGTAAAGGTTAATACCACCTTAGAATCTACTTGTGTTGTAAAGAAAAGCTTGATTGGGGTTTTATCAATCAAGGATTAGTGGAATACTCTAAAGGACATAACCTGAAAGAGTGGACGTGGGTTGAATTGTGCCAATCCACTATATATTGTTTGTTTGATTTTCTCATCTTTTAAACTCATATTTTGTGTTGTATGTTATTTTGATTGTGTTGATTATTTGAAATATCTCTTAACATTTTCATAACTTGCATTAAAAATAGTCATCATTAATTAAGTTGCATAAATTCGTTTAATTCTTCACTTTGTTAAAATTTTTTTTAAGTTAACTAATTCGCTTCCCTTCTTAAGTCATTCAATCCTTCAAATTACATAAGAATACTCATAATAAAATGAAGACTCATGAAAACTAGAAAGACGAAAATGCCCTTACAACTCTATGCCTTTTGACCTACAACCATCACAATTACTAGTACTAGTATTTATAAAAGTAGGGGAGTGAGTGATAAAATACTTAGTAAGTTAGAGACTCTACTAATAACTTTTACTTAATTTTCAAAAATGTCTTTGATCTCGACTCATACTAACTCTGTCATCTGGACTCAGTATTAGACACCATAAGGATGATGGTGAGTCCTGTTTGTCATGTCCATGCTTATGTTAGAGTCTAGGGAATGTCTAGACAACATGTCTTAACTCACATGTCAAACTAAGTCCTATTTAATCATTGAGGAACCACTCCTCATATCCCTATCTGGTATGACCACACTTAACTAGGTGAAAGCATCTATATCTAAAAGCTATCACTGAAATTGTATAGTAGACTAATCAAACCAACTCAAATACAAGGATTTGACACATTATCTATGTGAGTTATCTCTTTGTTATATTACATTAGGGATGTATCTCAATTAGGCTCTTCTATGAGTTAGTTCCTTACTATGGGTACAGTGTCCTACTAAAGACGTGCCCTACCGTAGGCTGTGTAGGGAATGTATACTTACAGTACCCTCTCGTAACGATCCTATGATGTTTAACATGCATGCAACTCGAGCCTTAACACAACTCAGGCTTGTCTTAGCTTCCACCTATGACATATCACATGTCTTATTAAAACTAACCTCTTAAGCATATTGGGTACTACTGCAAACTGAAATTCTCTTTACTAGTTCTCAAGACAACCCTTAGATTTTATACGAATTCTTTTTCTTTTTTATTTATATTGGTTTAAATATATGAATGTATGCTTTTTGACACATGAGGGTGTGTCCCTCTGTTTACTCATACATGATCAACCTCCCTATGGTCTCTTTCCTTGTATTATTTCCCTATGTACACGAGTGTATGTTCTTAGTAACACGGGGCATGTGCCCCTTCAGATATTTATTGCACTTTGCTTTCTAGAACTCATCTCAACTGTCACTTTGTAAGGGTATTTTGGTCTTTTCACCCTAACATATGGTTATAATAAAACTACACGCAGAAAGTTTATGTGTCCTAGTTGACCACTCACTGATCAATTATGTTTAACGGTCACTAAAACGTCGAAAAATGTAAGTTGAATCTTAAGTTTCACGTACATAGTTATGTGTCGAGTCTAGAATGCAGAAAATGTTAAGAATTGAAACCTAAATCAGTCCCTTCAACGCTTCTTTTTCTATTAGTAATACAACTACTCATTAACAAGATCTTTATACCCAAAAGGTCGGCAAAGATTAAATGAATAATCAACCAGGAATATCTTATACATAAAATCACATAGACCGCATATAACGATGGCATTTAAATCACTATTTTTAAAACTTTATCCGCCTTTTATTCCGTCACTCGATCACAAATTCATAAACATTCAAAGCTTCTTTTATGCCAATTAAAACTACTAGCAATGATAAATCATGGTGTTATTTACCAATACATATGTATACACATATTCATACTCATGGATTGCACTCTATCATAAGCAAAATCCACAATCAAACCCATCTCTCATAATTGTCATTAACTAATCATGCTATTGCATTTAGTTTCTATCATAAGAGGAATCATACTAAAGTGTCAATTAACCTCAATTTAAAGCACACTAAAAGTAAAAGTCTTACTTAACTCAAATCTACAAAAATCAAGCACACTAGTAGGTCATTTTCTTTCTAGTTTTCTCTTATCCACGCCCTTGGGAAATGGTCGTTAGAGTTACTACATAGAAGCCATATGATTAGACTTTCACTCATTCTCTCTTTTAGGAGATTTCATGCAATTAAAGATTATGAATAATAATCCCTAAAATGTAGCAATGCATCTTTTATAAAACTGAAACGCGTAATACCACACATGGGCGTGTACTACCCGATACATGGCTGTGTGTTATGTATTTTGAATTTTACATGGAATCTATTTTATCTGATTGACGTGGCATTGACATACGAGCGTGACCTTTCTGTACATAGTTGTGTGTCACCAAAAAGTCATACTTTGACTTCCTATTCACACTAACTCATACACATATTAGATAAACTCACGAATAAAGACTATTTTGCCCTTAGACGTACCTGTGGGTTTTACAATACCTTCCCCCTTAATAGAATTATATCCCTAAAATTCACTGAAAATGGCTCTGGATGTTTCTCTTTCCTAGTCCTTTTTATCTTCTAAGTATCTTTCTCAACCTTATGGTTCCTCTAAAACACATTGACCAAAGGAATCTATTGGTTCCTTAGCTATTTGATCCTCTTATCTAGGATTTGAACTAATCTCTCCTCATAACTTAATTCCTTGGATAGTTGAATTTCCTCGGTCTTCAAAATATGGGAAGGACTACAAATATACTTGCATAATGACAAAACATGAAATACATTATGAATACAATCCATGTTTACTAGTAACACAAGCCTATAAGCTACCATTCTGACATGTTTTATAATCTCATATGGGCTGATGAACCTAGAAGCTAACTTAACTTTTCTCTCGAACCTCATCATGTGTTTGAAAAGGACCACTCGAATGAAAACTTTATCACCTACATTGAACTCTAGATCTCGATGTCCTTGATCGACATAACTTTTTTGTTAATCCTAGGTCAGTTTCATCCTTTGTCTTATTAGTTGGATGTCCTTAATCATTTTCTGAGTTAACTTCGGTTCAAAAGACTAAACTAAGACATCTATCTCACTTAACTCATCCCGGTGTAGAGGAAAACGACACCTCCTACTATAGAGTGTTTCATAGGGTGCCATCTAAATCATTATCTAATAATTATTATTATAGGCAAACTCTACCCAACTAGCCCTATAGGCTAAACAACAAGCTCTCAATATGTCATCTAACACCTGATTAGTCCTCTTAGTTTGACTATTTGTTTGTGAGTGATATGTTATACTAAATGCCAAATTTGTACCCAGTGGTCTGTGGAGACTCTTTCAAAAGGTTGACACAAACCTAGTGTTTCTGTCTGATACAATAGCCTTAGGCACCTCATGCAACTTGATAATCTCTCAAATATATAATTTGCCTAGTTGATTTGTAAAGGTAATGCCTTTAATAGGCAAGAGGTGCATTGACTTTGTTAACTTGTATACTATTATCCATAGCCTATTGAAACCACTTTGAACCTTCAGGAGCTTAACAATGAAATCCATAGAGATATGCTTCCTTTTTCACTCGGGTACACTTAGAGGCTGAAGTAATCCTGACAGTCTCTAGTATTTAACCTTAATTTGCTGACAAGTAAGACACTTCGTATAAACTCTGGTTGTGGCCCTTCCTACAGGATGTTGCTACTGTTCTACTCTCACTGGAACGACTATACAAAAACAAGTAATATGTTTGAGTTGATGACATCTGAAATAAACTGGCTGGCCTTTCAGACACTCTCCTCTATGTTGCTTCCCATATTTTTGGAAAACTGGTATCTAAGGTCCTCTTTGTTTCTTTCTACTCTTCTAGTTCTTTTTCCTGCCTTTGAACTGGAAATGTCATTTACCCTTCCTGTCCTAGTCTAGAGGAGGGTCTCTCTATGTTGAAACTAAACCACTACTCATCGAGGGAACTGACATGGTAGCAAGGGTGTAACCTTTTGCCCTGTGGTCTGACCGAACCCCCTCCTCACAAAAACCTTTGCCCTTAAAGCTCAATCGAGGGCCTCTGCATAAGTCCTTGGTGGTTGCACCCCATGTCATAACTGTTAGAATATGCCCTAAAAACCAATCGCTTTAATTGGTTTTAAGGGTTGTATATCTTGCATATACATTATTAATAAAAGAAAAGTTCTGTTATACTTCACATGTTTTCAACGTCACTTATATATATATATATATATATATATATATATATATATATATATATATATATATATATATATATATATATATATATATATATATATGTTGTAGTTGTATATTACATCCATATTAACTACATGCATACGACATGTGAAAGGTCCCGATGAGTTTTAATAAACGTTATCAAATCGTTCCCTACATAGGCAATCTGTTTTGGCAATAGTATTGCATAGTGGGTGTGTGCTATATCACCACAGTATATCAATGGATGATATTAGACATGGTGGATATACACATGGGTAAACAATGGAACCATTTGATGGTTAGAGAACTGATCAAAGGTTATTTTATTATATTGTTTATCGAACGTGACCGCTGAACGATGATCACATGGACATTAATATGTAGTCAATGATACATCGTGAATCATACTAGTGTATAGATCCTTTGACTTGAGATATCACAGTTGTGCTTCGTTCCGAAACGTATGGTTCATACGGTGTATACCACGAAGCTAATCATGTCTCGTTTAGAAGCCGTTTTGATCATATGTTGCTTGAGCGAGAGGACAAGTGATGATCATACAAGGATCCATCAGCTCGACTGCTCCCGAGTTCCTATACGAATATCGAGAAACATGAAAATCTAAGACACTGGCCAATGTAGATAAAAGACCACAAGAAAAGAGTTTCGATGTGACACGTTATGATGTATTGCTTGATATTCGAAAAGATTAAATATTGGATTTTGACATTCCATGAATCCAAGTTTAATCGGGATGTAATGACGGAAGGATTGGACTACATGGTAAGTGTGAGTAAGAAAGGTTCATTTGATATTATGTGAAGCTTGTATTTCATTGTGATGTAGGGGTCATAGGACATTGCTAGATGATACCACATGATCAGTGGGAGCTTCATTTTGTAGCGGAAAATGAAGTATATCGGTTAATGACAGTTTTAGGTTATATAATGATATAATGAAACGTATCCTCCGATATGGGGCCCACGGCTACGTCACTATGAACCTTGAAGGTCACACCTATATTTCAAGGAAGAAAATGGTGTTATGAAACTGAAAATATTTATCCATGGTTGGCTAGCACTTTCCGAGGATAAAAATTATGCTTTTTGAATAAGATTCGGAAAAGGGGCAAAATTGTCATTTTACACCTTTTAAATTGTTTAGAAAGTTAAAATGATTAATTTTGGGCACAAATGACTTAACATGTGTCAAATTCTCATTTCTCTTATTTATCAACCAATGAGAATTAAGCATGTGTTTTAACTTGATAATTATCAAGTTTTAATGCAATAAATGTGAGAGAAAATAAAGAAAAATGCACATTTTTCTTTTCTTCTTCTTCTTTGCCGGGAAAAGCTTCTCCTTTCTCCATTTTTCTTCCTTGAATGGTGTAAGTCAAGAGATCACTTATTTTAGTGATTCAAGCTTCCAAACTTCAAATCAAATTACAAGGTACAAAGTAGTTTACATGTTTATACATTTTATTTCTTGAAAAACCATGTAAACTTTTCAATACCATTGCTACATATGATGTGAACATAAATTAAAAATTTTAATTTTCTTGCCAAAATCCTTCAAATGGTATCAGAGCAAGAGTTTGATCCTTGAATGACAAGAACATGCCATAATTTTAGGTGTTTGGAAGTGTTAGTGATCAAAACCTAAGCTATAATTTTTGTTATGTGTGATTGGTTCAAACCAAGTGTACATATGTTATTAGGAATGTCTTAATAGCATTGGAGAAGCTTTAAATTGTTGAAATTGTGTTGGATAACTTTTGAAATAATTAAAATAAAATTAAAAAAAAAACCCTAATTTTAGAAATTTGGGTGATTTTTAAATTAATGGTTTAATCATGATTTATACATGATTGTCATGATATTCACATGAATTTTAATCTTGACTTTACTTGGGAATGTGTTTTTTAAGAAACTTAGTTTGTGAGACTTGGTGAAGGGCATGAACAAGTTGACATGATTTCCATGTGTTTGGTTGATGGAAATAACATTTAATGTTGATTGAATTGTTATTAATTCTTTAAACTAGTGCTTGACTTGGTTTGAATGAGAATTGAATTCTTAATAGCTTGGATTGGATAAATTACTTTATGAGTAACCATATTCATGCTTGAATAATTATTATATGGTGAGATGAATTATGCTTGAGTGATGAATGATTCATATATGTCATGATTTGGTGAAATGCATGACACTTGTGAATTTGGCATGTGTTATATATTTATATTACAATTTGTCATTCTAAAATATATTCATGTTTAAGTATGAATTGAAACATGGTTAGTGAGATTTTGGTGAACTTGGTATATGTTTTGGAAACATCAAGAGTTAGGGTTTCATGGTTGGTTTCAAGAAAAATGTAATATAAAATTTTGGTTTAAATTACTTTGTTTACTTGTTATGGTTTAATCTTGTAGACACCAAACATTGGATGTGTTTGTATTTTAGCAAACTTGAATGAAAAGCATGAAATATGGTAAATTATTTGTTAAGTTTACCAAATTACAAATTTAATTTATATGTATGAATGTTTGACTAGGATGCCCAAAATGTCATGTCATTAAAGGAATTTGTGATAGTATTAATGTGTGACATGTGTATGCTATATATATGAGACATAGTGACATGGTCAACATCATGCTTTTAAATGCTTAATATTATGTATGCTAGATTGAAATAAACTTAACATGTTAGATGTGTTTGTTGTCTTAGATACATAAATAAAAACTCAAGTTTGCTAATCTAGGATTAAATTATAAGATATTGGATGTCTTATATGCAAGATCAACCTAATGTACATTTTAGATATGTGATATGCTAAGTTATATGAAAATATGATTTCTTTTGTTTATTGAATAATATAGTTGATATGTGTTCAATAGCATGCCTAAGTTTTATGTTTTATGTTATCATGTAATTTATTTATGGTATATAACACATAGTTTTGTGTTTTAGAGAACTAAAACTTTTAGGCATGAAATATTCTTACAATACCATTTAGGATATTAGAAAAGTTTTCAATGGCATAAATTGTAAGAATATGATTTAGTAATATGTCTTAGGTGACAAATACGTATCCAAAGATATATACTAGATTACCCAAGATATAAAATGACTCTTATCAATAATAATAAAATCTTCCCTAAATTTTCAATATCAAATTCGAGCCTTCCATTGTGGGTTGATTAGGGTTACGTCATAAGGCTAGAAATCCTAGATTTCTATTATGTGACAGATACTATGTCATATGACGTAAAATTAGTCGATTGTTGTCTAGAGTACTATTTCTGTCATTCCCTAGATTCTATTATGTGCGGGAGTGATGGGGTATTATATCTGGAAAGCACGATGGGTTGAATTTGACTAGTTTAGAGTGCTTAGATCTATTATGTGCGGTGCTCAAAGCTAGAGGCTCATATGAATCATAGCTTGCATTTAGAATGTAAAAGGAAATCGATTCCTATTTATTGAGCTTGACGGACTTAGATCTATTATGTGCGGTTTGTCAAGTTTGATAAGAATTTGATTCCCCACTAGAAAGTGATCCAATGAACTTTCCGAATCTTCAACCGGGGAAGTATAAGATTTGAATAAAATAGTGGGAGCTAATAAGATTAGGTTTATTGGTAATTTCTAATGAATTTGTTATTTCTTGCAGCATTCTCTCTTGTGATCTAGAATCTCAAAATGTCAACAGCAAACAATATACTCCTGAAATTGATGGACTCGCATGTGCTTATTGGTCCAAATTTTAAGGATTGGCTGAGAAATCTGACCATCGTTCTCAATCTTGAAAAGTCAGCTTATGTCTTGGAGGCACCTTTACCAACAGCAGTGGACCCTGATGCCCCTGAGACAGAGCAAAGGGTTTATGCTGAATGGGCAGATGCTGACTTACGAGTTTGCAGTTATATGCTGGCATCAATGAACTCTGAACTTCAAACTCGGTTTGAGAACGTGAAGAGTGCGTATGAAATTATCACTACTTTAAGACAATTATATAGTGAAAATGCTCGAGTGAAGGAATATAATTTGATGACTTCACTATTCAGCATGCGGCTTAGGGAGGGTATTTCCCCAGATGATCATGTTATTAAAATGATTAATAAGGCTGGGGAGTTACGAGTTATGGGTACAGATTTGCCGCATAATGTTCGGGTGAGTTTGATTCTCCATTCACTCCCTCCAACTTTTAAGCCGTTTATTACAAATTATAATCTCAATAGGATTGAGCGCACTCTCCCTGATCTTCTCAATGATATTCAAGAATTTTACAATAATGAGAAGAAAGGGAAAACACCAGCTGAGTTGCTAGCTACTTTTGCCACGAGAGGCAAAAAGAGGCAAGCTCAAAAGCCTTGGTGGAGAGGTTCACAGATGGGATCTGGTGGACCAAAAGTACAAAGAAAGGGTTTTAAGAAAACCACTACCAGACCTTCTAGGATGAAGGGTTTTGGCATTGGGGCATCACGTTCTCAGCCTCCACGACCATCTATTCCACAAAAAGAAAAGAAGCAGGAGAAGAGCAATTGCTTTTATTGCAACCAAGAGGGGCATTGGAAGAGGAACTGTCCCCTATACCTTGATGATCTGAGAAAAAGCAAAACAGGTACATATCAGTGTTATGTAATTGAATTTGAATTAAATGTTAATTCAAACATTGATTCCTGGATATTAGATTCTGCTGCAACTTCACATGTTTGTGCTTGTTTACAGCATCTGCAGAATAGTTCTGCCTTGAAACGTGATGAGATCACACTGAGACTAGCTGATGGGACACGAGTTTCCGCAGAGGCTGTAGGTGTATGTAATGTACAGTTACCTACTAGGCATGTAATAACTTTATATAAAACTTTGTATTTTGCTAATGCCACCAGGAATATCATCTCTATTCCAGTTTTGTGTAAAAATGGTTATCAATTTACCTTTAATGGAAATGAATGTCTAATTATTTTGGGAATAGATTAGTAGGAAATGCTATCAATACAAATGGTTTGTATGTGGTAGAGCTTGATTTACATAGCACTATGTATTCAAAGTCATCTAAAAGAACTAGGGATCATATAAATCCAATAGTTCTATGGCATCACAGATTTGGTCATATTGGAGAGGATCGGATTCGACAATTAGGAGAAAGTGGACTTTTAGGTTCATTGGGTTCAGAACCCTATCCTACTTGTGAATCTTGTCTTCGAGGAAAAATGATCAAACTTCCGTTTAAGAATAAAGGGGAGCGAGCCAAAAATATATTAGAGTTGATACACACTGATGTGTGTGGCCCCTTTAATGAAATGGCCCGAGAAGGTTTTTCATACTTCATTACCTTTATCGATGATTATTCTCGATATGGGTATTTGTATTTAATGAAATACAAATCTGAAGCTTTTGAAAAGTTCAGAGAGTTTCAAAAGGAAGTAGAAAACCAGACTGGGAAGAATATTAAAGCTTTACGTTCAGATCGTGGAGGTGAATACTTGAGTACAGAATTCCAGGAGTTCTTAAGAGACAAAGGAATACTATCTCAGTTGACTCCGCCATTCACACCACAGCATAATGGCGTGTCTGAATGGAGAAATCGTACTTTATTAGATATGGTACGATCTATGATGAGTTTTACTGATTTGCCAGTTTATTTATGGGGATATGCTCTTCAGACAGCACTGCATGTGTTGAATAAAGCCCCATCGAAGTCTATTCAAAAGACACCATACGAATTATGGTATGACAAACTTCCAAGTGTAAACTACCTGAAAATTTGGGGATGTCCTGCATTTGTCAAAGTGGTTAGAACTGATAAATTGGAGTCCCGAGTAGAAAATGGTCGGTTTATCGGGTATCCAAAAGAAAGTTTAGGGTATTATTTCTACTTTCACTCTGATCAAAGAATTATGGTCAGTAGAAATGCACATTTTCTTGAAAAAGAGTTCTTAGAGGAAGGTGGTGCAGAAAAGAAAATTGTGCTCGAAGAAGAGTCTGGAGAGCCCGTAACCGAGCCTATTCAGGCAAATCCTCCAGGTATACAATCACCTATACCAACTACAACGGCTCAAATAAGAAAGTCTGTTAGAGTGTCTCGACCTCCCGAGAGATATGGATTTCTGACAGAAGGAGATTTTGAATCTCTTCTAATGGGAGAAACTGAGCATCTAGAGGATCCAAAAACTTACCAAGAGGCAATATTGGATATTGACTCCGGTAGATGGCTAGAGGCAATGAATTCAGAAATTGAATCTATGAATGTCAATCAAGTATGGACGCTCATTGATCCACCTAATGGAATAATTTCGATCGGATGTAAATGGATCTTCTAGAGAAAAATTGGCAAGGATGGAAAAGTTCAAACTTATAAAGCTCGATTGGTAGCTAAAGGTTATACTCAAAAACAAGGGTTGGATTATGAGGAGACCTTTTCACCAGTCGCGATGCTTAAATCCATCAGAATTCTCCTAGCCATCGCAGCACACTATGATTATGAGATATGGCAGATGGATGTTAAAACTACTTTTCTCAATGGGTATATTGAGGAAAATATCTTTATGGAGCAGCCAATCGGTTTTGTATCTGCTACCGAGAGGCATAAAGTGTGTAAACTACATCGATCTATATATGGATTAAAACAAGCTTCAAGAAGCTGGAATATTCGATTTGATGAAACAATTCGAGTATTCGGTTTTATTAAAAATCCAGATGAGCCATGTGTTTATAAATTGGATAGAGATAAAATTGTCGTTTTCCTAGTCTTGTATGTAGATGACATATTATTAATTGGAAACGACATTGGCACTATGACTGACATTAAGCTATGGTTAGCGAAATCTTTTTCCATGAAGGATCTTGGAGAAGCAACCTATATTTTAGGTATTCGTATCTATAGAGATAGAGTGAAAGGATTAATAGGTTTATCTCAAAAGTTGTACATAGAGAAAGTGTTGAAACGTTTTCACATGCAAGACTCTAAGAGAGGTCTACTACCGTTTCCTCATGGAACACATCTATCAAAAGATATGTGTCCAAAGACTGATGAGAAACGATAACGAATGTGTGAGGTACCATATGCTTCGGCAGTAGGTAGTCTCATGTATGCCATGTTATGTACACGACCAGACATTGCTTTTGTAGTTAGTGCAGTAAGCAAATATCAGTCAAATCCTGGAGAAAGACACTGGACAACAGTACAAGCCATCCTGAAGTATTTGAGAAGGACCAAGGAGTTGATACTTGGTTATGGGGGTTCAGAGTTGACGCTCAAAGGATACTCAGATTCTGATTTTCAATCGGATGTAGACGATAGAAAGTCTACGTCTGCATTTATTTTTGTTTGTAATGGAGGTGCAGTTAGTTGGAAAAGTGCTAAACAATCGACTACTGCAGACTCTACTACAGAAGCTGAGTATATTGCCGCTTCAGAAGCTGCAAAAGAGGCTGTTTGGATGCGTAAATTCGCCACAGAGTTAGGCGTGGTTCCTCAGATGAGTCAACCAGTAATTCTATTCTGTGACAATACTGGTGCCATTGCACAAGCAAAGGAACCAAGAGCGCATCAAAAGTCAAAACATGTTCAACGAAAATATCACATCTTGAGAGAATTCGTTGGAGCTGGAGATATTGTCATTCAGAAGATTGCTTCGGCAGACAATCTTGCAGATCCACTAACTAAAGCACTGACGCAAAGACTGTTGGACCAGCATCTAGAGAAGATGGGCATTAGGTACTACAGCGATTGGCTTTAGTGCAAGTGGGAGTTTTTGTTAGAATATGCCCTAAAAACCAATCGCTTTAATTGGTTTTAAGGGTTGTATATCTTGCATATACATTATTAATAAAAGAAAAGTTCTGTTATACTTCACATGTTTTCAACGTCACTTTTATATATATATATATATATATATATATATATATATATATATATATATATGTTGTAGTTGTATATTACATCCATATTAACTACATGCATACGACATGTGAAAGGTCCCGATGAGTTTTAATAAACGTTATCAAATCGTTCCCTACATAGGCAATCTGTTTTGGCAATAGTATTGCATAGTGGGTGTGTGCTATATCACCACAGTATATCAATGGATGATATTAGACATGGTGGATATACACATGGGTAAACAATGGAACCATTTGATGGTTAGAGAACTGATCAAAGGTTATTTTATTATATTGTTTATCGAACGTGACCGCTGAACGATGATCACATGGACATTAATATGTAGTCAATGATACATCGTGAATCATACTAGTGTATAGATCCTTTGACTTGAGATATCACAGTTGTGCTTCGTTCCGGAACGTATGGTTCATACGGTGTATACCACGAAGCTAATCATGTCTCGTTCAGAAGCCGTTTTGATCATATGTTGCTTGAGCGAGAGGACAAGTGATGATCATACAAGGATCCGTCAACTCGACTGCTCCCGAGTTCCTATACGAATATCGAGAAACATGAAAATCTAAGACACTGGCCAGTGTAGATAAAAGACCACAAGAAAAGAGTTTCGATGTGACACGTTATGATGTATTGCTTGATATTCGAAAAGATTAAATATTGGATTTTGACATTCCATGAATCCAAGTTTAATCGGGATGTAATGACGGAAAGATTGGACTACATGGTAAGTGTGAGTAAGAAAGGTTCATTTGATATTATGTGAAGCTTGTATTTCATTGTGATGTAGGGGTCATAGGACATTGCTAGATGATACCACATGATCAGTGGGAGCTTCATTTTGTAGCGGAAAATGAAGTATATCGGTTAATGACAGTTTTAGGTTATATAATGATATAATGAAACGTATCGTCCGATATGGGGCCCACGGCTACGTCACTATGAACCTTGAAGGTCACACCTATATTTCAAGGAAGAAAATGGTGTTATGAAACTGAAAATATTTATCCATGGTTGGCTAGCACTTTCCGAGGATAAAAATTATGCTTTTCGAATAAGATTCAGAAAAGGGGCAAAATTGTCATTTTACACCTTTTAAATTGTTTAGAAAGTTAAAATGATTAATTTTGGGCACAAATGACTTAACATGTGTCAAATTCTCATTTCTCTTATTTATCAACCAATGAGAATTAAACATGTGTTTTAACTTGATAATTATCAAGTTTTAATGCAATAAATGTGAGAGAAAATAAAGAAAAATGCACATTTTTCTTTTCTTCTTCTTCTTTGCCGGGAAAAGCTTCTCCTTTCTCCATTTTTCTTCCTTGAATGGTGTAAGTCAAGAGATCACTTATTTTAGTGATTCAAGCTTCCAAACTTCAAATCAAATTACAAGGTACAAAGTAGTTTACATGTTTATACATTTTATTTCTTGAAAAACCATGTAAACTTTTCAATACCATTGCTACATATGATGTGAACATAAATTAAAAATTTTAATTTTCTTGCCAAAATCCTTCAATAACATCTCAGGTTATCTCCGAATCTAGCTTGTACACAAACTTTTGCATACGCTTTATCTTTGTACCAACTATCTTAGGGGCATACTGGGATAATTGATTGAACTTTATGGAATATTCTTTCACTAAATCTGTCTTCTGTACTAGATTAATAAACTCTTGGGCCCACCAGTTGTTAATGCTCTAAAGAAGAAGCCTCAAGCCTGGCTCGATTTCATGATGAAGTAAGTTTTTTTTTTTTTTTTGGAGGTAAGAACATAAATCTAGCAATTCTTTAAAAAGCAAGATAAATTCTGTCAAATTCGCTTTCGATTAAAGCTGCTTGCTTTCACACGTCTGATGAAATGACAAGACTATGCCAAGCGTGCGTTTGCTTATGCAATTTGGATTTTGTTAGATTATTAAGTTAGGTATGGCAGATCAAGGGTGGATCTCAGTTACCCAAAACGCTAACTTAAGTCATGAGTTTTTCGACTGAGCCATAAAAAGTTGTCCAAGAGAAAAAAATAAGGGTTCGGCAAAAAAGAATTACTAGAGGATATAAATCTATCATTATTCTCTATGAAAAAATTATAAGGTAAGCAGGTGATTGAATTGATTTGAATTGGCTTAACTCAAATTGGACTAGTCTAATTCAAGTTTAAATTTATTGGAGTTGAACATTAAACCGAGCCCAATTGACTGTTATCAGATCCACTCCTACATCTTTAAAGATTTTGAGCATTTATTTATTTTCTTGCTCTTGCTTGGGACTTGGGATCTACGATTTTTTAGAAACCCTGGAATATTTTGTACACTGGACTGGAAGCTGGAGTGTCTCAGGATCCCTGGTCTTTTCAACATTTCATGATGGTTCCTTGTTTAGATTCTGAATATTAAATTATAGGCCAAAAGACTATTTTCCACCCAAAATATCCTCTAATTTCAAGTTTTCACTTTTTAACTTTAAAAATCCCATTTACCTATCCATGGACGGTTAAAATTAATGAAATCTTAACTCCTTAAATTTTTTTTTTCCCTTTCTAAACCCTAAAAACTAACCATTTCCCCTATAGACTAAGTTTTAAAGAATGACATTTCCTTCTATAGGGTTTAGTTTTCAAATTCTGATGCTATCTCCAGTGTCATTGTCGATGGCCCCTCCCTCCTGAAGTTTTCTCTCCTTTCAGAAATCTCTTTCCTCTCAGTTAGACGCCCGATCGACATCAAATTGGGAAGATAAAGAGTTTTATCTTCTCAACGAAGCTCTTTGTCTCCCCGACTTGATTTGACATCGATTGAGTGTCCAACTGAGTAAAAAGAGATCACAGGAGGGAGAAGAAACTTTAGGAGAGAGAGGCCACCGACAATGGCATTGGAGATGACATCGGAGTTTGAAAACTAAACCCTAGGGGGGAAATGTCATTTTTTTAAACTTTGCCTTTGAGGGAAATTGTTAGTTTTTTGGGTTTTAGGGGAAAAGAAGATTAAATTTTAATTTATTTTTAATATTACAGATAAAATAATGATTTTATCTTTGAAACTAATAGACTTAACCCCCTTTGGGTGGGTGTTTAGAATTTTTATAATTAAAGGGTGAAAACTTGAAATTAGAGGATACTTCGGTGGGAATAAGTCCTTTGCCTGAATTATAATATTCTAAACTTGGTTTGAGTTAATACATGAGTCAACTGAGACCTTAAATACGGTGCCCATGTATTATGGATAATAATTTCACTACGAAAATTCAAATAGTTTATCAGTTGAGACACTAATTTCAATAGATAGAAGAGAAATGTTGATTATAGTGATTTTCAATAGTTATAAATTTTTTGCTTGAATGATAGATAGAGTGGTTAAATATATAAATTCCTCAAGTGTAAGATTTGAGTTATGAGATTTGACATTTCTGTCAAGATTAGACCTTTTATTTACTTGATATATTGATAACTATTGTATGGCCGATTATTAAATCATTGGTTTCACATGTTTTTATTATCGAATCCTAAGTTTTACATGTTTAGTGTAATCAGTTTAGTCTTGAAAGGACAATCTAGCCCAAATAAGAGTTTCTCATTACAAATAAATAAATAAATAAAATAAATTTTAGTTTATATTTAACAAAAGAGTTTTAGGTTATGATGAATTTGATCCGAATTGAGTTGAGTTTATATCAAGGTCATAATATTCCATTTGAATTTAAGTTTGTTTGAATTAGTACATAATATCATTAGAGGATCGTTGATAGGGTAAATATTGTCGTTGGAAGGATATACAGTGTCATAAGTAGAATTAATAATGTTACCGAATAAATAAACGAATCAATTTTGAATTGAACTATAATTTTTTAAAACATTGATAGTGTTAATGATTTATTTACGGATTTTAAAAATTTTAAAAAAAGTTGAGTGTAAATGTCATATTACAAATTATTGGGATTATAATCATGTTTTCAAAATGTACAAGGGTGAATATGATTATTTCCGAAATAATATAAGGGGAAAAATGACTTGTTCAAACTTAAATGGTAAGAAATGTTTTATCAAATTTTGGGTGTCAAATCTTAAAATCAAACAAGCAAAAATTGTTTGCTCTGACTGGAACCCGTATAAATTTGTCTTTGAATTCCTTATCAGCATCCTTCAATAAGCACAAGCATTAGACAATATATAAGATGTGCCAATACCCTGAACACTAAGTCGATGGTTCGTTGAATACGCAGGTTTGAATTGGGATTGGAGAAGCCGGATCCAAGGAGAGCTCTGCATAGTGGACTAACCATCGCAATTGCTTACATCTTGGGGGGATTGGTGCCTCTCTTTCCTTACATGTTCATACCAGGAGCTTCAGATGCTGTGTTAGCTTCAGTTGTCCTAACTTTACTGGCACTGCTGATTTTTGGTTATGCCAAAGTTTACTTCACCGGAAATAAACCCCAAATGACTGCCCTCCAAACTACCCTCATTGGGGCCATAGCTTCTGCAGCGGCTTTCGGCATGGCCAAGGTTGTTCATCCATAAAACCATCCATGTATCCATGTAAACAATTAGGTTTTGACTCTGCTACTGCTTTTATGTCATACTTGTTGACTGTTAAGGAATTTTTATGTGTTGTTTTCCTGGTAATAAAAACTTGATTTCCTTAAAAGAATCCTCACTTAGAATAAATTAATTTGGTTGTTTATATTGTCTTGCAAATGGTTAAACAAACACAGACCCGAGACAGAGACAATAAAATCTGTTGATAAGATTTCTTATTACTAATTGATTCACGTAATTTAGAGTTAAGCAAGCTAAGATACGATGATACATTGAGATCCGTTAATGAATCTTGATATACACTATGACAAAGTGAGATACATGCAAGTAGATGAAAGGAATGCTAACTAGCATATTACATTCTTTGAGCGAGGAATGTCTATTCACTAGTTGAGACATGGATTGTTGCTTTTGCAAATAGTTGGGTGCTTTGTGGGTAGGAAACTACCATATAAAACAACCCAAATGCTCATAGGCAAAATTAGTGAACCTTGTGATTGTATAGCAACTTAATTTGCAGAAAATACAAAAATTTTCTTTATATCAAATACAAAGAAATTTTTTAAGAACTATACATACCAAAGATTAAAAATGCAAAAGCCACACTTCAAAGTGGCACCCATAATGGTTTTTTTAATTGGCTAAATTAACCAAGTATGCAACAATTACCATGTCATTTCTCCTGGTAGGTGTATACAGAAAATTATGCAGCTTTGCCAAAATCTGTCAATGAAACAAAAAAGACCATAATCAAAAAAAAAGTTGGATGTCTAAAACAGCAGAAATATAACGAACGTTGTTAAATGGTCTTAAATTTGCATTTTGATATGAGATAACAAAGAAAAAAACCATAAGAATAACTTACACCAGTTAAAAGAGAAGGTTGCAAGGACGCCTTGGCTGCCAGCATGTTGGCACCTTTGCAGAGTTCAAAGTTTGTGATTACTTTCAGAAGCCAAATGTTCCATTGTCTCAGTACTGAATTCCAAGCTTTGGGGTTTCTCAAAATCAGATTCATTATTTGTCGGTTCAATCTCAGATTTTTTATATTTGTCCATTTGTTGAAGAAAAAGTTCAAAGGGAAATTGAAATTTTTAACCTTATTTTAATCCGTGTATATATATATATATACCACTTATTTCAAAACTTAAACAAATATACCATAACAGTAATCTATTTTTCCAAAATACCCCTCTTGAAATGACCCATACAGAGATTCTCTCTTTTTCTCTCTTCTTCCTCAGCTTTCAAGTTAGGAAGGAATCCCTGCAGCATGAAAAAAATAAAATATTAATGGAAGAAGACACGTGATTGAACAATAAAACCCATGAAAAAACCATTATAAAATATTCAACTTGGACACAAGGGAAGAAGAGACGAAAATTGCTAAATTTATTAAGAGAATTAACATCTGCTGCAAAAACTTCATAGCAAAATCATCTACATTCAGGCCAGTCTTGACTTAAGCCCGTATATTATGTGTTTTCTTTATGAACAATTGAAAATGAAATAAGTATGGTAGATTCATATTCATAACTTCATGTAAAATTTAATTTTATTATGATTTCATGTTGTTAGATTGTTTAATGTTATTATTTCATGTTGTTTCTATTGTTTAAAGTTGTTATAATATTGTTTAATATTGTAATGATGGTTATAAAATACCAAAATACAGGCCAGGAAAAATTCCAGAGAAAGAGCAAGTTGGTGTTAATGCCTAACATCAACCCTCTCGGGCCCCAGTGAATTTATTTTTTTTTTCTATTTTCTTCCATTGCACTCAATTCCTTTATTTTTTATGCTTGTTTATTCCAATTTGGTACTCGTGTATGTATTGTTTTCCTTGTCTTGGCAAAGAGTTACATAAAGAATTACAAAATTGCCATTTTCATTTTCTTCTGTTTTTTATTGTCTTGCCTTGATCAATTTTTGTACATCACCTAATGATATGATAGTTTAATGTGTTGTAAATACGTATGTATGAAGCTTGATTGCATTGGTATCGCATTTGGGGCTTAATTTGAAAAAATTGTAAAGTAGTGTAATTTGGAGTTTTTATGTTATTTAGGTTTATTTTTAGTCAGGATGGAAAAAACTACATTTAAGATTCGCTATGGAGGCCAATGGGTTGAAGGTGATAATAATGTGGCAAGATCTGTTGGTGTAAATGAGAGAGGGATGCGTATTAACAAAAATATTGATTTTGAAGAATTCATTAAAAGAATCAGTTATCGTATAAGACTCGATCAAAGTCATCAAATATGCACGTATTTACATTAGGTGATGTGGGTTCGATAGAAATTGTAGACGATGATAATGTGGAGTTTTTTATGGTTGTAGCAAGAAGTTCATGAGGATACACAAAACTTTTTGTTACCGAGAGTCAAATTGACGGAAGGGATAATCAACAAGGCGAAGATGTTTATGAGGAAGAAAGGGAAAATCATCTGACAAATAAGTGGGCACATCCACAAAGTTTTCAAGAGTTTGGTAGAAATTATGGTATTGGTGATGATAATGACGACGACATGGATGAGGATTATGAAGTAGAAGATAATGAGGAGGAGGAGGATGATAATGATAAGGATGAAGAATCCTCAGGGTTTGATGAGGACATGTACGGTGTTTCGAGCCAGATGTTGGCAGAAGTCAAAGTTATACTTGTAATGAGAGGGCTGAATGTAGCACAAGACATCATGGCTTTATGAATATTGGAGCATATCCAAGTCACATCCATAATCCAAATCCATTTCAATGGGTTCTTGAGCCTGCTGTTGATGTTGAGAATGTAGGTATTAGTTATCAGGTAACACAAAGGGGTAAACATATACAAGTGATGGGTTTTTATAACTTTAAGACAAAATTGAGAGCATTATTTCAAACATATGTCTTAGAGATAGGAATTCAATAGAAGGTTGGTCACTCCGATAACATACGGTATGAGCTTAAGTGTGTACACCCACAATGTAAATGGCGGGCATGAGTAACGAGAGAGCAAGACGGAGACTATTAGGTCTTACGACATATGGACGAGACCCACACTTGTCTGTAGGATCAAATATTGTTGCACCATAGACAAGCTAGTACAGAATCGTTAGGGAATATACCTAATTCAATGTTTATGGTTGATCACATTTATCGACCAAAGAAAATTATTTTAGACATGGCAGATAGGTACATAATTGACATATCCTACACGCAAGCATAGCGTGCCAAAACATATGTAATAAATGCATTATGAGGATCTCTGGAAGAGTCTTTCAGTATATTACGCGAGTATTGTCATAATTTAGAGCTTAAGAACCCAGGAACTGTGACACGTATTGATATCAATCCAAAAAATAGGTTCAGGTTTTTTTTCATGTGTATGGGTGTTCTATAAGAGGGTTCTAACAATTTTGTCGTCTAGTGATATGCATTGATACTTCACACTTAAAGGGAAAGTATCTTAGGTCTCTTTTCATTGTTGTTACGAAGGATGGTAATAATCAAATTTACCCACTCACATTCGGTATTAGGCACAGCGAGGGAATAGATACATGGATACCCTTTTTGACATACCTTAGCATGTGCATTGGTGATTTGTCAGATTTGGCCATTATTTTTGATCGCCATCATTCAATAATTACGTTGGTCATGAACGTAATGCCTCATACCCATCATAGGTTTTGTAATTACCACATAAAGGGTAACATGCATTCGCAGTTCAAAAAAACTAAATATATTGAAAGATTATTTTGGAAAGCTGCTAAGGCATATCGCCTCACAGACTTTCAAATTGCTATAAGTAGAATTACCAGAGTAAATCCCGTTGCAATAGCCTATTTGACTGACATTGGGTATGAAAGATGGGTGCGTGCCCACTTTAGAGGATGACGGTACAATATTATGATGACCAATATTGCTAAGTTCTTCAATGCTTTGACGTGGACTGCTCACGCTTTACCTATCACCATATTGGTTGAGTTTCTTCGAAGCACAATGTAACATTGGTTTTTCAATAGGCGAAACATGGCTGGTTCATATGAATAAAATTTTAATGATGTTTCTGTTTTTTCATCACATTTATTTTAGTTATTTTTTACAGGTGAGAGATCTCACCTATTAACACCATGGGCTGAGAACAAGCTTACTCGACATGTGTTCAAATTTGCCAACATGGTTGTTAAACAAATCAGCACGCAATAATATGAAGTTCATAATTCACGACAACAAGTGTTCATCGTGAATCTTTTATATCGAACGTGTGATTATGGGAAATTTCAACATTCCTAGATTTCGTGTGCACACACTACAACTATAGTAAGGTATAAATAATAACCTGTCGGACTGTGTAGGCTGGGTTCATACATATTACTCTACTGAATATTTATGTAGGGTTTATGAAGAACATATTAATCCATTAAGGGATCAATCAACTTGGGCACCATCAAATATGTCTGTGATTTATCCTCTAGTGATGGACCAATGAACGTCCGGTCATCCTTCCAATCATGCAAAAAGACTTTCACAAGGAGAGGAAGTTCAACAACAATACTACAACCGATGTCATCAAAGTGGTCATACTCGCTTGAAATGTCAGAGTCCAGCTCCAGTGCCCGTGGTTAGCTCGTCCCATGCACCAAGTAACACACGAAGTCGAGGTCGTCATAGTCATGGTGCAACCCATACGACCGAATAGGTTATCATGGTTAATGTTCTAATTGCGTCTGATATTATAATTTCAATTGTATATTGCATGTTTAATTTTATGTAATTTATCTATTAGGTTTTGTACAAATTTTAATGTATTGATTTTTTATGTTCAAACTCTTACATGTACATGATGACAATGAATAAAAATAGTAGAATGGAATTACCACAATATTTATTTGTTAGCCTATCATTTTATGTATATATTTGAATTTTTGCCTATACCATACATCAATAAAACAATAATAAAATACACCATTCAAACAATAATAAAATGACATCCAATTCATATGCATGCGCGCCCACCCACACCTTAATCAAATTCCTCGAAGTCTGTATTTTCACATTCCAATTAAATTTAATAAATAAAATCAATTAAGTAAAGTCTACTAACATATAAATAAACCCATAAACATTAAATACTTACTGAGGGCCCTTCCTTGGAATATGGTTGTAGCCACGCGCTTTCTTAACCTCTTGGAATGTTTCAATGTGAAATTAAATGGCCAATCTCGAGTAAGGTATTCCATAAACATAAGTAAAAAAAGCCACAATCTCCGTTTCCTACATCTTGTTTTAGCACATCATGAACACACCTGTATTGTAATGTCGATGGAGTATTTGGCAGTTGAATTCCCTTTGATGCATAGAAATCACTCGCCTTCATCAGGTGTGTCAGTGTCCTATATCGAGCTCGAGCCCAAGCCCGAGCTATAAGCTAAGTAGCTTGACTCGGCTCACGAGTCGTATCTTATTTAACCAAAAACGATATCATTTTTGGTTAAATGAAAAGGGAATGAAATTTTGTGGCGTCCTTCACTTGTTTTAGTCACGTATCTCTCTTCCAAGTATGTGCAGCTATTCTTCATTCTAGTTCCAGTTCTAGTTCCAAACTACAACACTCAATCTTAAGTTCCAGCCTATTTTCTCCATCGACTGGGATTTCTCAAGGTGAAAGGTTCAGTTCAAATGTTCTCACGTGCCAATTGAAGATTCGTCTAACAATCGAGATTTCGATGGTAAGAAGTTTGATGACGACGACGAGGACAACGACACAAGGACATTTCAGGTTTGTGTTTTTTCATTTTTTCACTTTCAATTTATTAGTTTTTACCTTAACTTTGGAATTGGAGTTTCTGAATTGGGGGTTTTATCAAACTTGCTTATTTGTGTTGTTGGCTTGTTGTTGTGGATTTCATTTTATGCCTTTGCATTTTGAATCATATTTGTTTGTTTCAATTTTTTTTTTTGTTAGAGATATGCTTAGTCTTTCCAGTTTTTTGATCTATTTTGTTATGCATCTAGCTGCCAATTATGCCAATATTTTCCTTCTTTTATTGACTGTACAAGAGTATAAGAGCAATCTGCTACGTGTTTGATTTGATTAGTATCTATCTGTTAAAAGTGTATTTGTTATGAAGAGTGGGATAGATGAAGAGAAGTTTAACTTGTGTGCCAAAAGTGATCAGGCTAACACTATTCTGGTAATGTGAATATGTTGCAACATTGATGCTTTATGCCAAAAATAATTTCGATGAATCTGATGATAATGATTGGAAAGACATATTCTATTTTATTGAGCAATATTAAAGGGGCACTATTGATAATGAATGCATTGGATAAATTGTCCTACAGGTGCCAATTTTGACACCTTGCTTGTCAAAGTTAAGCTTGAGATTGTTGGTACTCGATTTGCTTTTTCTGTTTTTCTTACTCTTTTTACATACAATTTATGTTCATAATAGAGCAGTGGTGGATTCAAGTGAAGTCAGTTTAAATATGAGGGTTTTTTTTGTTTTTAATAATTGGAGTTCCGATCAAGTTTTATCATACAGGTAAACCTCGGGGTAGTGATGAGGTTAAATAAAAAGGTTTGGTTTTTTTTTTTAATTTCTTGGAATCTTGTTCGATTTTGTCAAATGTATAAAACTTTGGATAATGATTGGACCTATAATCATTGTATCGAGTAACTATTATAACACTTCATTATTTAGTTCCAAGTTAGTTAGTATAAATTTTTCACATGATAGAAAAATCAAGCTAGTGAAACCCTTGGGGTCTAATTCAAATAAGGGTTAGTTTAATATCAATTTGAAATCTAAAATATTCAATTCAAGGCTGAGAAGACTAAGTTTAGTTCATTGATTAGTAAAGTAATATGAGGGAAGAAGAATAATCTCAAGCATTGACATGTATGTTAGGTCTTAGGCATAAATGGAGTTAAACAGATCAAAGATAGAAAACTAACACAAAAATATTTTTTTATTTAAAAATAATGATAATAGTTAAAAATACCTGATAGGACTCTTTGTTTTTTTTTTACTTTTCAAGCTAAGTACCTAACCTTACAAATTGACGAACATAGATAGGATAAATGTGTTGTGGAAATAACATTTCCAGTAAATTTTATCTCAATGGGATATAAAAGATCTCAATCACACTAGGAAGTCATAAAGAAACTAGACAACTCTAAAAACAAAATTTGATGAATATGCAAAACTTATGAATCTTGGAGAATTATCAACATATTTATACATTTTTCATACTACTAGCTGTCTTTACAATTAAATCTACACTGCTAAATACATCTGACCGCTTACACCTCAATTTATTACATCACAATTGAAACAAACAACAATGAAACAGTACTTTCCTAATTAACATGACTTTGAAGAAGATGAACAGAACCCTTTCATCCAATGAACAAAGTTGTTTCTTGTAGCTACTCTTCTATTTCCAAAACTGTCTCACTTACTCTACACGCACCGTTTTAATACTCTTTACTTGAACTCCTGTTATTTCACTTTTCTTCTGTTACTCTCTCTTTTCTTTCACTCATTGTTTTCTTCTCACACCATCAGTATTATGCTTAACATCCTCCCTAAAGACAAATTCTTTATAATTTTGTTTTGATTTAAGCATACTGACTCCAATATATACATATTTACAAGCTGCAAACTTGAACTTCCTTTAACTATCTAAGTTATACTTTTATTATTTTTCCTCATTATTGTAATTTCTATATTCTATATATATTTTATTTATTTTAATTACATTTACAACTAACTGTTTAATTGTGATTGTGATGTAGAATATGATGTCAAGAAGAGTAGAACCATCTGGAGCAAGTCGAGCTTTATCGCAAGTATCTATAGCTAGCACGATGACTCCTTCTGTATGTGCATACATTAAAAGAAAATCGATGCAAATTGAAGCACCTATACCTACTAAAACGGTTGGAATTGATGATATGGATATTGATTTGGCTACAATAGGAGATTTTGATGTCTCATCTTCAACTGAAGAAGTTGAAACAACTAAACGTACTGAAAGACAAACAGAAATACCACCTTTTGTTATTCCATCTAATAAGAGGAGGAAAATATCAGTTGTTTGGGAGCGTTTTCCAGAATATATGTTTGTTACTATTGGAGATGCTACATATGCGATATGCAAGTATTGCAAGAAAAAGTTGAAATTGCAAAAGACAAAGGTTACTTCCTATTTGACACGACATATGGTTCAATGTGTTGATAAGAAGAAAGCAATGGGGAAGGATTTAGTCGTAGGGGTACAAACTATCTTGGGTTTTGAGTGTTCAACCTTAAGGTTACCTACTCCAACTGTGGTGAAAACAAAGACAAATTATGAGCATCCCAAGGTCAATTTGAGTTCAATTAATAACGTCTATTGTTACTATAAAATTGTTATGAAATTAATTGTATTAACTATTGTAATGATTATAGTGTTGGTGTTTCAGGTTCGAGAGGCCTTAGCTCACTTGGTTATAATATCTGAATTGTCGTTTAATATAGTTAAGCACCCTGACTTCATTAATTTGTCATGTTCTACAACCTCTTTATGAAAAAGTTGGAAGGAAACAAGTAAAAGCTTACTGCATTAGGGTTTATCAAACAGAGCGTGAGAGGTTGAAGAAAACTTTTGAGGAGACTAGAAGGATTAGTATTACTACTAATCTTTGCAAGTTAGATCATCAAAATATTGAGTATATGGTACTCACGGCATATTGGGTAGACCAGTCGTGGTCTTTAAATGAACGAATTATAAATTTTATGCACCTACCTCCACTTAGGAGAGGAATAGACATTGTAACAGCAATTTTTGACTGTCTAAAAGGTTGGGGGATTGAAAATAAAGTAAAATCAACTTTGCAAATTATTTCTCAAAATACACATAATTTTATTGCATATAATTTCATTAATATTCATTAATTTATTTTATAGGTGGAAACTGTCACAGTAGACAATGTTACTGCAAATGATAGTTGCATTAGAAGATTGAAGGAAGATTTTCAAATGCAAAGACCTTTATTGTGTGGTGGAAAACTTTTCCATGTTAGGTACACTACCTATATTATAAATTTGTTAGTTCGAGATAGGGTGGCTATGATTAAACCCATCATAGACAATATTCGAAAGAGTGTGAAGTTTATAAAAGCTAGAAAGGCAAGACAAAAAAATTTTGCGAAAATTGCTATACAATATGGAATAAAATAGAGGAAGCTAGTTTTGGATTATGCTACACGATGGAATAGTACATACAAAATGCTAATGACAACACTACAGTTCAGAGAGGTTTTTCTTCGTTTTATGTTTGTTGAGTTAAGCTATATATATTGCCTGATAAGGGAAGAGTGAGAGAGATTGAAGGTTGTCTGTGACTTTTTAGAAATATTTGATGATATAACAAAATTACAACTGCAAATAGGTATTTTCAAGAAGTGTTTAGGATAAAAGAGATCCTTAAAGAGTGAGAATTTGATGAAGATTATTCTATATCAATGCTGGTGCGAGCAATGTCAGAAAAATTTAACAAATATTGGGATGAGGTGAATTTTCTTATAGCGATTGCTAGCGTTATGGATCCTAGGTAATTAATTTACAATTGATTGAGTTTATTATAATATAGATGTATATAAAGAACATGTTTCTAACTAATTAGTTTGGCTTGTGATGATTTCAGGATAAAGTTTCTTATGATTACTTTGGCATTTCCCATTTTATATGGTGAAGAAAATGCCCCTGTGGAGATAGAAAATATCAAAAGAACGTTAGAAAAATTATACAAAGAATACGTTGACATGTTATCATCAGGAAATTCATCAACTGTATTTGCACATCCACAACATCAGCTAAGGACCCAACAAGCATCATCAAGTACATCAGGTACATTAGATCATTGTCATTAAATGAAACTTTATAACATATCATAAGTTCTAGCATTTAATTTGTAGGTGAATCATCAACATTCGATATTCAGAGAGTAGACATTATAGTCCTGGATATAGTTGGTTGCATTTGAAGGATCATAAAGAGAAAACATACTCAGAAGATTCTATGAAGTTTGAGTTAAAAATGTATCTGGAAGAACATAGTCTTGAGATACCTGATGATGTCAACTCAGGCAACTTTAATGTACTTCACTGGTGGAGAGACAATCCATATAAATATAAAGTACTTTCACAAATGATAGTCGATATCTTAACAATTCTTATTACAACAATGGCTTCGGAGAGCGCATTTAATGCGGGTAGTAGAGTGATTGACAGGTACAGGTCATCCCTATCGCCAGAAACAGTCAATATGCTTATGTGTGGAGCCGATTGGATGAGAACACGTTATAATATTAAGAAACAAGATGAGGTAGTCAATTACTTATCACAACTGCATGATCTTTAAATTGATTTTTTATTTAATTGTTGGCAGTATGATTAATAGCTTTCATTCATTTTTAATTTCTTGAAGATGGAAGGTGAAAACGAGATTGCTGAGCTTATCTTGCCAGATAAATAAAGATATAAGGTAACATAATGTTTAATAGCATTTAATTCTTAATTGTTGTTGTTTTTATAATGTTTAATAGTTGAGTAACTTTGAGGGTGTATGTGACGTTGTTTTTTTATCTTAATAGAATCTAATTGGGTTTAATAGCATTTATGAACTTTTTTTGCACCTATATTGTTAGTTAGACAAACACTTTTTGTCTATTCAAACAAAGCAAGGGTAAAAGAGTAAAACAAGTAAAAGGAGACAAGAGTGATAATATATTGTCAGGGTAAACCCTTGAGGCTTCCTTGAAGTAAATGAACCCCATCAGGTTATTGATATAATTTTGAAATGCTATTATTATACTTTGAGGGTGGAGAAAACTTCCATTATTAAATATTAAAAATGTTTAGGTTATTGATTCAAAGTTTGTTTTGATTTGTTTGAATTGTTGAATGGCATGATGATCCTGGATATATTCTTTGTTTGTATCTTTTTCTTACTTTGTTGTCTTGATTTGTAGATTATTTAATTTAAATTGGGTTTGAAATGTTTGAATTGTTGAATGGCATGATGATCTTGGATATATTCTTTGTTGTATCTTTTCCTTATTTGGTTGTCTTGATTTGTAGATTATTTAATTTAAATTGGGTTTGAAATGTTTGAATTGTTGAATGGCATGATGATCTTGGATATATTCTTTGTTTGTATCTTTTCCTTATTTGGTTGTCTTGATTTGTAGATTATGTTATGTCTAAGAATTCTTTAATATTAACATAAGAAGTATAAAGAAAAATATGGGAAGCAGTGAACATCAAAATTAGGCATTTGATACACAAGATGAGAAAATAAAAATTCAGATGACTGATTGAACTATTCTTCAAAACTATCTATAAATTTCTATTCGCTTTTAGATAAATAATGGATTTTGAGGTAAACTAAGAATTGCAAAAAAGAGACCTTTACTAGTAATCAAACTTTAAGATATAGAACTCAAGATGAGAATCAAACTTTAAATTACAGAAATGAGACCTTTACTACTTCAAATAATGGATTTTGAGGTAAACAAGATGAGAATTGCAAAAATATTTACTAGTAATCAAACTTTGAAGATGTAGAGCTCAAAGGAACAGCAAAAAATATAAATAGATTCTGTAGAATACAGGTAGGTGCCTCCCAAACCCTAGGTTACATCAAATTCCTTTTTTTGAAACTGAAAAATTGCACAATACAATAGTGAATAATTGAATTCACCGGTGTAAACAATACATATAGGGTATTAGTTCATTTTTTAGGAGAGAGGATATGAGATTTCAACATACCTAAGTGAGATGTTAAAGAACTGAACCAAAAGTTGCTTTCTTCTGAACAAATGCTAAACTGCCACAATTTGAACTCATATAATACCTCTAGATCACTGCTGCATCAGGTCTAAGAATTACTAAAAATAGAAGTAAATGTGTCTGGGTGTGAGCATGATGCAGAGTAAGAACTTCAATGGTTACAATAGATTTGACAAAAAAAAAATAAAACTCACCTTAAGAGTTCCCTGTAGTTAAACAAGAGTTCTCATATTTTTCTTTATTCTTCATATGTTTTAGTGTGCGTTTGAAGAGTACTACTTAAGATTCAGTCCATATAGTTTTGAGTTTTTAGATTTTCAGTCCACTAATTAGCATATTGTGATATCATTCAAAAATGAGTTTGATTTCTTGATTTAGAAATGATACAGGATCTAATAAACTGAAAATGTTGTTGTCTTCCCCAGGGGTGTTTACTAATGATTTGCAAGATCAAAACTTCTAATAAAAAAGCATAAATGTTAGCAGCTATGGATCTTTTATAGTCATTGATGAAGGGGAATTTGTTAGAAGCAACCCAGATTTTATTCTAAACCACAACTGACAAACAAGAATAGAAGTTGTAGGGATTGATTATCTGTTGAATTAGTTTTGTATTTCTTCTTGAAAATATTTAAAATATATAAATAGATTGATTTACAAACAATGAAAATGCATTAAGCGATGTTTAGATGAAAATAACATTTTAAAATTGTGATTTTGTGAACTTTAAGCTCGTTAGGCTCGGCTCGATGGCTCAACTTGTTAAGCATAATCGAGCCTAGCTCGATTACTTGGATCATTAAGCATATTCGACCTTAGCTCATTAATAGCTTGCGAGTAGCTCAGCTCATTAAATATTTCGAGCTAGGCTCGTGAAAGGCTCACAAATAGCTCGCGAGCCAACAAACTCGAATACGAGTTACCTTTTCATTAAGTTCGATGAGCTCGACTAGTGGCTCGAGCTCGAATGAACAATTTTGAGCTTACTTGTGTTCGAGCTTAGCTCAGCTCGAATCTACCCCTACATATCGTGTTTTCTAACCATTACCCCAATGTTACAATTTAGGTCCACCATGGTTTGTGCATATAGGCGGTCATTCTAGTTGGTCCTCCGAGGAAGACAAGTCAAGTGTCATTATCTGATGCATGATGTTACCACAATAAGAACTCTGAGTAGGCCTCAACAAATCGCGGGTCTAAATGACGGTCCTCAGGTATGGGTTGTTTGTTCTTTTTTGCCTTTGTTAGATCTGTGAATGGACTTACCAACTGTTTCCTTTTTCATAGCACACGTTCGAAAGCTGATACTTTTTTAGTTATCGTCGGCTTCTAAACAGTTGTTGGTTAGTCCTGTACTTGTTGCTGGACATCATCATCTGATGAGTTGTCCAACTGGAAAAAGTTCAAAAATTTATGTTTATCATTATTTTATAACACAACTAATTGAAATAAAAATTAAGTATGGTGGATAATAACCTGTACTAATCTTGGTGCCTGAATATAAGAATCCTCAAATCGTGCAATTCGATTATTTAATTATGTCTAAAGTTCCTGTATCTCCTCTCGAAGCATCGATGTTTGTTGTTGCCATTGGTCCTATATCTCCCTATGAAACATCGATGTTTGTTGCATGTCGGTCCAATTGCTATTATATCTGAGAGTCGATGTCTCTTCCATGTTCCATTAAGATCTATTGAAGATGGTCATATGATACACCACTGTACGACATCCTGTGGATCGAATGTCAGGATACGAGGGATTTGAACATTTACTTTCAAATGGATATAAGGCGATAGATTCTGAATCGTCTCATAAATCCAATACTACACAATGTACAACATTTATGGTTAGTATATACAATAGTCAGTATGAATGTAAACTTTATCTATTATATGATACTTACTTGAAAAGCAATCAGGTATCCCAAAATACTGTATCTAAGAAGTGGGAGAGGACTTGTGTACGACGAGTAATGTTCAACACAATACTGATATTTGTTATAGATACCTTTCCGCATCGAGTCAACTGTTTTATTCCATGTCAATGTCCCCCATGGGTATCGACTAAATGCATCTAAATTGTCTACTAAATGCAAAAAATGATCACGTAAATTGGTTCAGTTGTCCGCCCCTAATAATCCTATAAACGCATAATACAAGACCACAAACTTTATTGCATCATCATCATTGTCTTCCCAAATTTCATTGTCGAATACTTGCTCGATCTCCCTATAGGATAACAACCTGTGAATGTTCGAAAAGTATTCCTCTCTCAATTGAGGCGTCTTTGTGCAATCAACATAATTGGACACATCCATGTCCTCCCTAAAAATCAGACCAGTAACTAGTGCAAACTTAACAGGGTTGAATCGAAATTCAACACCATTTATTCTGAATCATATTTCTTCGTCTAGGTTCCCGTGGTTGATCATACGTAATAACATCGCTTGAATAATTATGGCACTGAACTGTGGCTCCACCAAATCTAATAAGTGTCCAAAACAGATTGTCCGAAAAATGGCTCTTTGAGTAAATGTTAGTTTATTCCTAATTATAGTCACAGCCATCTTTGTTTGAAGCAACATGTGCACTCGGAATCTGTATGCAGCTTGGTAATTGATTGCAAATGCCTGAAAATATATATTAATTCATTAAATTACATTAATGAAACAAACTAGATTATCATTATTAAATTAACATGATTGGCTTAAGCTAATGTAACATTAGAATAAAAAAATTAGATTATCAATAATTAATATGCATGATGTCATCTTTCATAAAAAGAGAAAAAAATCTGAGTGTTCATAATATTTAATGTCAGATTATCATTTTTGAGTTTTAAATGTCATTTAAGCTACATTTTAGATTTGAATCACCAGCAAACAATAATCAAATTTCAATTTCCCATAATAAAATCTACTAAACTGCAAATAATAATAAAATGCATGTGGTGTTTTCACTCTAATTTTTTAATATTTCTTTTTCTTTTGACATGTATTATTCTTTTGGAAGAGTTGGTTCTCTTCATCTTTATTTCTTGTGGAAGTTTTGCTTGCATCCATAATAATTTTAGTGAAATATTCTGCCTGACAAAGTTTGGCGGAAACACTAAGGGTTGGATCCTTTTCTAAATTAATTTGAACAATTTCATATTAATTTTAATTTCAATTTGAAATTAATCCAATTTTTGAACAATTTTAATTTCAATTTCCAAATTAATTTGAACAATTTCATATTAATTGTAATTTCAATTTCAAATTAATCTAATTTTTTCAAATTAATTTAAATTCGGATCAAATTTCAAATTAATCCAATCAAATTAATTTAAATTTAGACCAAATTTCAAATTGATCCAATCAAATCAAATTGATTTAAATTCAGACTAAATATTAAAATTAAATTTAATATAACGAAACATAACCTGTCTTCTTGCTATTACATTGATAGTATCAATGTTCAATGAAACTGTTTGCTGAATTTTCTTCGTAAATGAGAAAACAATCCAATGATCTATGCAGAATCAAATACTTTTACAGAAAATATGGAAGCAAACAACCAAATACTTTTAGCAAAAAACATTTGCCAAAACTTGCACATATATATGGAAGCAAGCAAAACTTCCACGTGAAAGGTAAGAAAGAGAGTATGAGGAATATACTCTCCTCTAGTTGTCAGTGAATTATTAAAGTAAATGTACTATTCATGTCAATGAATTATTCATATATAGTCATTGTAATATTCTATGTTGATGCATTCCTTATTCATATATATTCATTGTACTTGTTGAAATCATGATAGTGCATTATTTCATCTTGATGCATTATTTAACATCATGTCTATGCATTATTCCATCTTGAAGCACTTGAGATTTTTAAAAAAATTATCCATAACAATACAAATTTTGAAAAAGGGTTAGCATCATTAAAATGAAAAAGGGTTGGCGTTCTTTTAAAATTAAAAAGGGTTGGCATCACACCAAAACCCTTTTTTATTTTAAAGGGTTGGCGTCAGGCCAACCTTTTAGCAAGGGTAAGGGTTGGCATCAGGCCAAACCTTTTTATTTTAAAAGGTTGGCATGGGCTAACCTTTTTTTTTTTTTTAAAGGGTTGGCCTTTTTAAATGGAAGGTTGAAGGGTTGGCGTGCATCAACGCCAAGAGTTGGCGTCACGCCAACCCTTTTTAAGCTTATTTTTTATTTTCTAGTAACTTTTTTTTTTCTCTATAGTATTATAAATGAAAAAGCAAGTTCATTTATAATGCTAATGCTATATTTTAAATATTTTTATCATTCTATATATTAAAATACTTAAATTGTCTTTCCCTTCAATTTTGAGAGACTAGAATAAAGCAGTAGCATTATTATTTTTTTTAATGCACTACAGAGAGAATAAAGCAGTAGTATTATTCTAGTTCCAAAGTTTCACTCGGGTTTTATTGTTCAATCACTTATCTTCTTCCATTAATATTTTATTTTTTTCATATTGCAGGGATTCTTTCCTCACTCGAAAGCTGAGGAAGAAGAAAGAAAAAGTTACAGAGAAAAAGAGAGAATTTTTGCATGGGTCATTTCAAGAGGGATATTTTGTGGAAGTAAATTACTGTTATGTTATATTTGTTTAAGTTTTGAAATAAGTGATATATATATATATACACAATTAAAATAAAGGTAAAAATTTCAATTTCCCAAGTTCAAAATGATGAAGTTTTTCCAAATCGATTGTGGATACTGTTGGTTTTACTTTCATTTTAGAGCCAACCTATCCTTTCTATCTAGCTGATTATCTTCAGGATTCTCTAAAAATGGACTAACTAAAAGAAGTTTCTCTCATTCACCATCATAATTTAAATCTGGGGAATGAATGGGGCATGAGTTTCTTCCTTAAGCATTTTGACAAAAATTGATATTCATGAAAAAATATTTCTCGCCTTTTGATGTGTCAAATTCGGGTTGAATTTCTGAATTTTTCCTTGGAGTGAGCACAGGCTCCAGAGTTTCGTCTACTATTGGCTGAAATCTTGCTAACATATTATCACCACATTCTATAACTTCTTCTAAAATACTGTCTGCTTCAGCCATGCACCAGTTATTCTCTTTGGGTTGAAGTAGTTGAACCAAAAAGTCAGTGCTTTGCATGGCCATCACAAAGAATGATAACATCTGCTGCTTGTTTGTTTCCATTCTTTGTACACAATTCCTCAAGAGTTGCAACTTATTATCTGCACTCTCCTAATAATAATACCTTAAATCTAAAATGTGTGCAAAAAGGTGTAAATTAAATAAATCCTTTAAATGCAATAAAATTTTCCATTATTACAACCCAAATGTTTGAAAATAACTGAAAGTATGTATAGTAAATAATTTAGAAATAAATGTATGAATAATATAAAAATTCTGAAATGACAGTCTTGCCCTTCGTCCTTATGCAATAGCTCGGTTGGAGCATTGGCTTTCTACATATACTGTTACTCGCCTCTACCTGTAAAACCATAAAAAGGACCCCGTGAGTGAAAACACTTAGTAAGATAGTTACACCTCAGTATATTGCACAAAACATAAAACTAAAATCTTAGCGTTTCATTGCTAAATATCTTTGTGGCTAAAACGGATGTCTTTTGGCTCACTACCTTGTCCATCCATCTATTCTCAACATCCTTGCACCCTATATATATAGATCATGTCACACATACTGCTAAGGCTTAAGCTAATCTCAGTGTCTCTGATGCCCTAATAAAAATAAATGACACCTTGCTTGTCTACCCAATATCATGTCTTACATTGCGCCATATAGTTTATTGGTCTAACTAATTGTGATACCCTACATAACATATAAACCTGATAAACTTGGAATTTCATTCGTAAATCTTGTTGTGGTCATAACTCGACACTCTCGTGCCTTGACATAGGTCATCCATAAAGATATTTAGGGCTTAAATGAACTCGACATATCAAATGCCTTAGTAAAAGCCTAAGACACCTTGCGTGTCACTAACTATCTTGTCTTGCACACATGCTATACGACTTATTGAGCTAGCTAACTAGGACATCCTAATCACATAGAAAAATATCTAGTAATAGTTTCTCCTCTTACCACATAAGTTGATCAAAACTATTAATTAACCATCCGAAGATGGACTTTATCTCAGGTACATATATGGTGCATCCTGCTAATCACATGAGGAATAACTAAAAGTCATATCCTTACCATGCACACTTGAACTAAACTAGGTGGTTATGCCCCTTGGTGTCGAGTGCATGATGCATCTCATGGGTACTTGACCTTAATGCTTTCATGAATTATTATCACCTATGCATATAGTTAGTGATTATCTAATTGTGTACCATTATCTTTATATTTTCTAATTTTTTATCTGAATAGACTTAGTCCAGGTTTTTACCATCGTTCACGTAGTCAGACACTTGTTCTATGTCTCTCTTGATTTACTTTATCCTTTCGTTGCTCTTTAATCTTTTTTCTTAACTTTCCCTTTTCTATGCACATAGCCTAAGGGTATTATTGTCTTTTTACCTTTACTAAATAACACATGGTCATGTGCTTTCCACCTATGCCCATGTGCCTTCTAGCAAGTATACGTAGGCCTATGATACTCAACACACTACCATGTATAGAGCAGGTACACACAGGAAAGTACTTTTAACACACTTTTGTGCATAACTCCACTTTTGGAAAGCCATACACAGGCGTGTGTCCCACACCACATGACCTACATGTCTTCCCTCAGAATGAGCATGGGAAACATAGAGATTCCTTATCTTTGAATGACACACAAGTATGTATGAGACCATACATGGTCGTGTGTCACGATTTAAAAATTGCATCCTAGAGTTTCTATGCAATTCAAATTACAATTCCATGGCAATAACACATATCAAGACTAACATACCAGTCTCTCAACCCCTTAAAACATATATTAAGGCACCAAACAAATAAGATATAATTATGATCACTTCTACCACATCACTACACATTATTGACATTATCTTTGTGCCCATTATGTAGATTAGTAACAATGTATAACATTAACTGAATTTAACTACATGTAAACATCATAATAGCCATGAATATCTCATAAACATGCTAAGGGTCACCATACTTACCTTTCATCCAAAGCTTGTAAGTTCTTAGCATTGCTACAAGGATTCTAGTGATCGTAGGCTCCTCTCCGATGATTATAGTCTTTCTCTCTCTCTTTTCCCTATTTTCTCCTTAAGTTAAGCGACTGCAAGGTAAAACTTCTTGCAAAACGATCAAAATTCATGTTTAAATAAAAACCTACCCAGACATAACACACGGGCATGCATTATAAGGCACAAAGTCGTATGTCCCTTTTTAATTAACAACTTCATGCCCTTAGGCTTACTTGTTTCTGTTACATTTCTCCCGTTTAAATGAATTTTGTCTTCAAAATTCAACCAAAGGATTGTGGGAATCTCTTTCTCATGTCTTCCTCGTCCTCCCATGTGGCCTTATTGATCAGATGGTTCCTTCAATATCTTATATAGTCTGACTAACCATGACGTTAACTTGTCTTTTCTGTCGAAACTTGTAACATGGTTGTAAGAGTTACTCTTACAAAAACTTTATCACCCACTCCATACTTAAGATTTTATTTCTTTTTGTCAATATACTCTTCTGAAAGTCTTGAGTTTGTTTATCCTATCTCTAATTTTTTTAACATCCTTTATCAATATCTATGTCAATTTTAGCCCTTACACCTATGACAAGACATCTCTCTCACCTATGTCATCCACATGTAAAGGTGATTGACACTTTCTAGCTTTAAATGTCTTATATAGAGCCATCAATATGGTTGTCTAGTGGTTATTATTGAATACAAACTCCACTAATGACAACTCGTCTATCCAATATGCTCTTCTATCTAGGCAACAAACCCTTAATATATTCTCAATCACCTAGTTGACTCTCTCAGTCTGACTATCTATCTGGAGATAATAGGTCATATTTAAAGCTAACCTTGTACCGAAAGACCTCTACATACTCTTTCAAAATGTCAATACAAACCTGGTATCTTGATCTAATACTACCATCTTGGGTACCCTATAAAGCCTAACTATCTCCTTAGCATACATCTAACCGAGCTTATTTGTACTCGTGATGTCTTTAACTATAATAAAATGCGTCAACTTGGTCAAATTATCAACTATAACCCATAACGCATTATAGCATTATAGCCACCTCTAACCCTTAGCAATCCAACCACAAAGTCCTTTGAGATGTGTTCCTATTTCCACTCTAGAATACTAAGAGGTTGTAGTAGTCTTAATGGTCTCCAATGTTTAGCCTTAACTTAATGACACATTAGGCACATGGTCATAAAATCTACTATACCTTTCTTTATATGTAACTACTAGAAATATCTCTTCAAATCTTGATACATCTTATTTTATCTCTCAAACTCTACTCTCTGGGAACACATATCTTCCCTTAAAACTTGGTCTCAGTATTCTCAGCCATATTTCATCTAATCTATATACATCTCTTATATGAAGTTTATGTTACATAGATCTTATCAAAAAGGGTCGACTGAATCTAGAAACATGACAACTGCTTTGTGATTACCTCAATTTGCTCTCTCACCAACTCTTATTATAACTTATGGTGAATGATAATCTATGGTAAAAACACTTTTATACTTAGGGTATTTGCAACTACATTGGCTTTACTTGGGTACTTAATCTCACAATTATAGTCTTTTACCAATTCTAACCACTGTCTTTGTCTCATGTTCAATTCCTTTTAAGTGAAGAAATATCTAAGGTTCTCGTGATCCATGTAGATGTTACTTTTTACCCTATATACGTAGTGTTGTTATATCTTAAGTGCAAACACCACAGTTGTCAACTTAAGATTGTAAGTAGGGTATCTAGTCTCATACTCTTTTCAACTACCTAGAAGCATATACTATAACTTTACCTACTTAGTTATCTTAGGCCTTTACCACTCTAACAAGGCTTCTATTTCACTCAAGTCTATGAAGATCCTATTTACTGAGACCACATGTCTAAGAAAAGTCACTCTATCTAGCCAAAATTCACACTTAGAAGACTTGTCATACAATTGCCTCTCTTTTAACCTTTGTAAGGTAAACATCATATGCTATGCATGCTACTCTCAAGTTTTAGAATACACTATGATGTCATTAATGAAAACTACAATAGACTTGTCTAAGCAATCCCAAGACATCCTGTTTCATAGTTTTTGCAACTATTATCTTAACTCTCATGGTTCTACCATTGTCGTTTTATATAATGCTTTTGAGATTGGCATTGTCCTAAAAGCTAACTCTACGTCAAACTTCATTTCTTTCTGGTGCTAACTAGGAGACTACTAGAAGTGACATTTGGAAATTCTTGTACCATTGAAGTAATCTTTACACTTGGGAATATTGCAAAAACCTTGTTTACTATATACACCAAAATCCTACAAAACCCTTACTCCGTATATTTCTAGCTTTAATGGCATTAATTATAAAGCTGAGCACTTGACCCTCTCTAAAGGAGAACTTATCTCCATTGTTTAGACTAATTCAAACTTTCTTCTTTCTATCATCTAGATCTACTCCAAAGTTTCAACTATCAAAGGGATCATCATGCCTTAACAGATCATTTGTTTCTTGCCCTTCCAACTCTCCTTATTACCTTTGACTGGGAAGGATTTCTTACTCTTACTATATCCTTATTATTACCTTATGGTTGTCGTCTAATACTACCCCTAAAACTAGGGTTATTGGGTTGGGCTAACTAATGTACCTCGTTTCTTAATCATCCTCAACCTTTTAGGCTTTAACCTTTGTGCTTTACTCAAAGCCTTTGAATAGGTACTAAGGCATAGTCTCTCATCATGACATCATTCATTATGTCTGATTTAAGGTCATTTATAAAAGTCTCCATTTTGCCATTATCTATGCTAACTATTTTAGGGGCATACTTGACTAAAGCATTCAATCCAATGGAGAACTCATGTACAGTCATGTTACTTTATTTCAAATTAAACTTTTGTAACCTCATGTACATGATGTCAGCTAATAAGAACTTTTTCTTAAAAGCCTACTTAAAGTCAGTCTAAGTCATGTCTTCTATTTGTCAGATCTCATACAACATCTGTCACTATATCCTAACATATTCTTTTATAAAGGGGCTGACATACTGAATCTTTTCTTAGTCGATTATTTCAAACAACCCCATGACATCCTTAACTATCTTTAACCATTCATCTGTTGGTACTGCCTTTTAAAACTAGGTTACCCTTAAACTAAAGAGGTTGATGTCTTGCTACCATACTACAGATAGGGTGAAGCCGACCTTAAGTACAACCTGCTATTGCAACTAGAAATCTTTGTGCCTCTCTGCAGCCTCTATCTTCTTAGGGTGACAACTTAGCCACTAAGGCTACTCTGTCACTAGTAAGGCCTAAACTGGATGTCTAACACTCTATAATGCCTTTTATTCTTTCTAAGAGCCTTTTGTACAATTCGCATGAGCACTATATATCCACTGATGGTGCTACTGATGCACTTGAGGCCAGTCCCTAAGCTTCTGCTTAGCTTCTCTTTTGATTAGAGACCTCCAAAAATGCACTTGCTTACTTATGCACTTGTCAAACACACTAGAACTTAACATCTTTATGAATTCCAAAATTATACTCTAAAACCATAAATGTAACACTCATCTACAGAAATATACCTTTACACAGAATATGACCTGAAGAGACGTATTCGACTTGACTTCTTTATTTAAAATAGCAGAAAACAACATGATAATAATACCCTAAATTTAAAATATGTGCAAAAAGGTGTAAATTGAATAAATATTTTAAATGCAATAAAATTCTCCATTATTACAGCCCACATGTCTGAAAATAGCTAAAAGTTTCTATAATGCATAATTTAGAAATCAATGTATGAATAACATAAAAATTCTAAAATGATAATCTTACCCTTCACCTTTAAACAACAGCTCAGTTGGATTGCTTGCTCCTTCATATACACCATTACTCACCTTTACCTATAAAACCATAAAAAAGAATGTATGAGTGAAAACACTTAGTAAGCTGGCGACACCTCAGTACACTGCACAAAGCATAAAATTGAAATCTTAGTGTTCTATCACTAAATATCTTTATAGTAGAAGTGGATGTCTTCGGCTCACTACTTTGTCTATCCATCTATTCTCAGCATCTTTGCACCTTGTATACATAGGCAATCTCACATAGATTGTTAAGGTCTAAGCTGATCTTGACATCTCTAATGCCCTAATGAAAATAAATGACACCTTGCATGTCTACCCAACATCATGCCTTGCGGATACGTCATATGGTCTATTAGGCGAACTAACTATGATACCCTTGCATAAAACATAAACCTGATAAACTTGACATTTCATTCATGAATCTCGTTGTAGTCATATCTCGACACCTTTGTGCCCTAATATAAGCCATCCATAAAAGTTGATTAAGCTTAAGTTGAAATTGACATATCGAATGCTCTAGTGAAAGCGTAAGACACTTTGCGTGTCACTAACTATCGTGCCTTGTGCATATGTCATACAACCAATTGGGCTAACTAACTAGGATACCCCATATAACATATCAATCTGATGAACCTAGCATTCCACCTATGAATTTGGGTGTGGCCATAACTCGGCACTTTCGTGCCTTAACATAGGTCATCCATAAAGATACTTAGGGCCTAAGCTAAATTTGACATATCTGATATCTTAGTAAAAACATGAGACATCTTACGTGTCACTAACTATCGTGCTTTACGCATATATCATACGGCCTATTGGGCTAGCAAACTATGACACTTTAATCACACTAAAAAATCTCTAGTAGCAACTCTTTCTCTTACCACATAAGTTTATCAAAACTGTTGATTAACCATTCGGAGATAGCCCCTATCTTAGGTACATATGTGATGCATCTTACTGATCACGTGATGAATAACTAAAAGTAACATCTTTACTATGCATACCTAAATCGAACTAGGTGGTTATGCATTTTGGCACCAAGTGCATGATCCATGTCATTGGTATCTAACCCTAATGCTTTCACGAATTATCATCACTTACACACATAACTGGTAATAATCTAGTTATGTACCACTATATTTAGATTTTCTAGCTTTCGATTTGAATTTGACTTGATCTTGGTTTTTACGATCATCCACATAGTCGGACACTTGTTCTATGTCTCTCTTGATTTACTTTATCCTCTGGTTGCTTTTTATTCTTTTTTTCTTAAGTTTCCCCTTTCTATGCATATAGTCTAAGGGTATTATCATCTTTTTACCTTTACTAAAGAGCACACAGTTGTGTGCTTTCTACCTATACCTGTGTGCTACCTAGCAAATATACATGGGCATGTGGCACTCAGCACACACCATGTATAGAGAAGGTACACATGGGGAGGTACTTTTAACACACTTCCATGCACCACTATTCATGTGCACTATGCCACGTGTCTTATGATATACGTCGTCCGATTTTAGACAGCTATACATGGATGTGCATCCCATACCATATGGCCGTGCATGCCTCCCTTCAGAATGAGCGTGGGAAACAAGGAGATTCCTTATCTTTGAATGACATACGAGTGTGTATGAGGTCATACATGACCATGTGTTGCGAATTAGAAATCGTGTCCTAAGGTTTCTATGTAATTCAGACTACAATTCCATGGCAACAACATACATCAAGGCTAGTATACCAGTTTCTAAACCTTTTAAAGCATATTATTAAGGCACCAAACAAGCAAGATATGAATATGATCACTTCTACTACATCACTACATATCATTAACACTATATTTATGCCCATTATGTAGATTAGCAACCATTTATAGCATTAGGTGAATTTAACATGTAAACATCATAATAACCATGAATTTTGCATAAACATGCCAGGGGGCACCATACTTACCTTTCATCCGAAGCTTGTAAGTTATTAGCATTGTTATAGAGATTCTAACGACCATGGGCTCCTCTCCAGTGACTATGGTCCTTTTCTCTTTCTTTTCCTTCTTTTCTCCTTAGGTTGGGTGGTTGCTAGGGTAAAACTTCTCGTAAAACTATCAAACTTCACGTTTAAATAAAAACCTACCAGACATGACACAAAGGCATATGTCATAAGGCACACGAGCAAGTGCCCCTTTTTAATTAACAACTTTCACACACTCATGTAAAATGACTTTCTTACCCTATTCTAAATACGAATAGACGTTCTTGCAATGCATATCAAAATAATTTTGATTGATTTTGGTTCAACTATATAGGCTGAATTTGAGATCAGTTTGAAACTATAGTTAAACTCAAATTTGACTTTTTATAAATTAAGTCAAACTTGAATTAGTTTAAGGAGAGCTTTTCAAGCCAAACCAAACTTAAGCTAGGTTTGACTCAGATGTACCACTTAATATAGTCGAGGAAGGAGTCACACTTCTTGGAAAGAAAAACTTACACTAATCTACATCAAAGGAAAAATAATGTGCTTGCAAGTGCAGTGTTATACATGAAATGTTGTTCTCGTTTGCTTTAGTGTTTCGCCACTTCAAATCTATTATTGTTATTGATTAAGCACAAAATTCAATCCCTCTTATATTTATTTGTACTTGAATCTATATTTGGCTCAAACGAGTCGAAACTTTAATTAGGTTCAAGTTCTAAGGTTCGTCGATGTCATCACACTAGATCTTGTCTCATATTGGTGATTCTTTTTTTTTTTAAAGTAACTTTTCTTCTTCATTGATGATTCTTTTTTTTCTTCAATGACTCTTCTTCTTGTCCGATTATTCTTATTTGTCTTCTATTTTGACAATTTATCATCTTCTTTTTTGACATTACTATCCATCAACTGATTGTTCCAAACTTAATCCCAAACTAGTTATTCTAACTTTGAGTCGAGCTCAAACTAGTATTTGCGTGGGTTAAGGCTTGGCTCAATGAGAGAGTTTGAACCAAGGTTGAGTTAAAATTTCTTTAACTGAAACTTAGTGTGTTTGTGTCAAGCATTGATATGAGATGGACTGGCTTGGGTTGCTAAATGGAGTTTTAGTCTCTTGGATTGGCTTAATTATTTGAGCAATACTATATGTACCTATTTTTAATATACAGATAGATACATACTTAATGTGTTATCACATGATTAAATATTATTTTATTTTTAATTCAAAATCATCAAATCACATGATAATATATATCAAATGTGTATTTAATGTATTTATGCATAGTTTTATTGTAATTATTTTTCTTGTATTATGTTAATGTATTTCACTGTGGACTTTAAACTATTAGAGTTTAAAAATAAAAATACTTTTTGAACCTTGAACAATTCACTATTATTAATTTATTATAATTTTTTTTCATTTCTTACAACTTTAAAATTTAGAATTTGTTTAATAGAAAACGGGCCCTTCTAGCCGTGATGGTAGAGCCCATTAAGCTCAGAGTAAAATTCGTGATAGAATCATAGAATCAAGATATTGGCACTATTAAATGGATTAAAATAAGCTTGGATTTGATTGAAATCGAGCTTTAGCGAAACTTAGTTTAAAGTTAATTTGAGATTGATGAGTTAAAAGTTCATGTGAGATTGATGAGTTAAGTCTTAAATTAAACCTGAAAATAAATTTATTTTAGATTTAATTTAAGTTGATTCGAACTTCAAATTAACTCAAATTCAGTTTGTTCTATCTGAACTCAAATTTAAACTCAAAAAATTCATTTCAAATCCAATCATAAATTGAAAAAATACATATTTCTTAAGACACCCAATCCATAGGAATAATTAACATTGCTCTTAAAATTTTGCAATTTTTTTTTTAAATTCAATTTAAGCTGATTCAAATTTAGAATCTCAAACTACAGTGGATAAACTCAAGTTAAACTCAAACCTATCTATTTTTCATTCCAATTGAACTTATGTTAGTGTGTGTTTAATTAGGGTCGGTTCAATTCATATATCCTTGTTCTAGTCCCAGATTCGAGTATTTTGATCCTGTAATTTAAATAGCTAAACAAATTTGGAATAGGGAAAGCCACAAGTGTTGAAATTGCGTATGTATTCATTTCGATTTTTGTGTAACGAAGTTGCTTTCTAATAATTAACACTGATTATCAACTAAAATTGAACACGAACGAACAACTCCAAGGAAGAACAAACCATATTGTAGAGATCAAGTTATAACAAAGTAGGACAATGGCCGGAGCCTTCTGAAAACTCCCAAGAATGGATATAAAATAGGCTCTAAGAAGTTGGAGGGTTGGGTTGTGGATTATTAATGGCGTGGGTTTCGCAGAGCTCCTTCAGTTGAATGTACATTGCATCAATGAAACATGTTATCTCTTGCAGTGGTTCCTCCATGGCTTCTTTCAGCTTTCCAAGGGTAATGCAGTATGCTTCCTGTTCATTTACAAAATAAAAACAAAAATGTTCTCCTAATTATTTCAAGGTCTTACCAGATTCTAATACAAACATACATGCATGTATATATTAAAAGAAAATCATACCATAAAACGATCAAGTTCAGAAGAGGTTGGAAGGGTTGGTTTGTGAGTAGAAGTAGGTTTGGCGTTTGCTGCATTTGTTGTGCCAAACTCTCCAAGTTCACCTAAACCCACCTGCATGCACAAAGGTATTTGTGTTATGAGAGAAAACTAGATTATATATTAACTATCATAAACCTAACCTTCAAATTTTGAAAATATAAATGCAAGAATCCTTTCACATTTCTTTCCAAATTTGAATTCGTAATACATAAATTTATTGATAAAATATTGTAACCCAGTAAATCTTTGGAAGACTAGCCCAATAACTCAGACCTAAAAATCCATCGTTAGGATCTTTTGGTTTTTGGAAGGAGACAACATTGATCTTTTAAGAAGTGTCAGTTTCTCTCTATGGTCCAGGCAAACGCACTGTTTATTCTCTCATGGCCCCTAAATCAGAGGTGACCACACACATGCTAGATTTCCACAAATATCAGACTCTTTTTTTTCCTGATATAAACCATTGATAAGCTTAGACATAACAAATTCGAACAATAAGATCTGAAAAACGTACCTTCAAGCAGCTCAAGTGGGTTTGAATCAAAACTCCAAACAAAGGGTGACTCGAGATACTCTTCTTCAAAATAATGTCATCTTCTTCCTCTTCTTTTTCTTCATAAAAACTCAAGTCATGAACATTATTCTCACTACTTTCAGCATTATTCTCTACAGTAGTAGTGCTAGTTTCAACTTCCATTTCTCTCTTCTCTCACTTTCTCCTCTCAACCAGTGAACCACACATACCATTTAAGCCATCTTTCCTTCAATGGTTTTTGTATAAATAAACGTACAGATATAGGCCTAGAGGAGTAGAAGTATAGCTTCTTTGGAAGCAAAGCAACTCAATAATTATTATATATTCTGCATGGATTTAAAGGAGAAATGAGGCAGGGATTATCAGAGAGGAATGGCTTTTTTCTGCTGCTTCTTTTTTGCCCGAAAACAACTTGTCATTGAGACTCCTTCCCTCGATTATTGGAGCATGCATTCAACATTTGTACTAGAAATCGTATATCTTAGAATAAATTTTTTACCTAAAAAAGAAAGCTAATAACAAACTTGAATCGACTGTTCATTGCTTCTTCTGAGATCTTTCGTGGCCTCTTCCGCGTAAAAGCTGGTTAGGATTTATCGGTTTTCAAAGCTTGAACTGCAGTACTAAGTCGTGGGTGTAATTTTAGATTTGAGCTTACGGCAAAATGACAAAAATTAATTAATGCCCTCTTACTGTAAAACCTGAAAAGTGTCTAATTGTTGTTGAGTAATAAACTCTCTAATTGTCGCCATGCGCTGCAAAAGTAGGGCTATCCTCCCTCTATGAACACACAAGCCAATTGGACCGGATTGAATAGAGATCAGACTTGAAGTCTAAAATTCAGGCCCGAGCTAAAACAATCCGGTTGTATGTCAGGTTTAGCGTATAGGTCCTTTCGGCAGATTATAAACTTTAATATTAATTGCCTTTCTCTGATTTGTTTTATTTTTCTAATTTTTTATTTTTTTATATAAACCAATCCAAATCTTTTTTATTTTTAATTTTATTTATAAATCTCTCAATCTCAATTCTTTTATTATATTTTCAATTTCATTTTTTTTCATTAACTCTCTTTGAAAAACTGTCTGAATTTGTAAATAATAATTTTTTGTGTTTATAATTTCATTTTTATTTTAATTTTATCATTACAAAATATTACAAATTGATTCAGTATCAAATAAATTCAAAAATTGTATGGTATATATATTTTATTTATGTTTGTAATTATACAATAAGTAAATTAATTTATTTGTACTATGTTATAAACTTATAATATTTTTAATTATGTAACCGTAGTATTCCTCCCCACAAATGAGAGATTATAAATAAAATATTTGAGGTACTATCCTCGGTTTTAATAATTAAAAAATAATTTGTATTTAAAAATTATAATTAAAATTAAAAAAATTATTTAAATCGGTCGGCCCGTGGCCATATAGGCCGGCTTGATTAAGGCCTAACGTGACCCTATATATATAGGGTCAGGCCATGGGCCTTCAAAATTTTATGGGCCAACTCGATCTGAAGGTTCACTACTATGTCAACCTAGGGCCCAACCCAACCTAGCCCATGAGCCCAATGGGTCGAGCTGGAGTCAGCTTGGCCCATTGACATGTCTAACTATGAATTTTTGCCTTATTTGAAGCCAAAAGCCTTATAACTATGGTTGCACCTGATCCAAACTTGGTTGGCTCAAAAGTTGGTTCAATTTAATTTAATTCGTTTCGAATTTATTTATTTTAAATATAAATTGAGTTTGAATTAAAAGGTTCAGTTTATTTTAAAATCGAATCGAACTCGAGTTATAGAAAGTTCGACTTAGTTTGACTCACAAGCTGAATAGGTGGCTCAATTTGGTTTGAACTTGGCTCATGGCTCAATTTAAATTATGTAAAATAATTGTGAAACGACGTCGTTTTATCAATGAGTTATGAATTTAAACCACAAATTTGAGTCACATATTCAAGTCATGAATTTGAACCATAAAATTCAAATCAAACTTAAAACATTCTTAATATTGGCTAGAAGAATTCAAGCCGAATTTAAATCAAACAATTTCTCATTCGATCAAAACTTGAGTCAAGGGGTGTTCAGGTTTAGCTCAGTTCATATCTACCTTTACTTATAACCAAGCCAAACACACACTAGTCTATTTTTAAAAATTCAAAATTTCCCTCATAAATCAAAATTTTCAATTAGAGTTTAAGGTAAAATTATCATTTAATAGTAATTTTTAAAAAAAATAAAAGTCTATATTAGTTTTCTTCATTAGTTTAGAAAACTGAATTTTTTTTTTCAGTTGAAAAGTAATATTTTTCCTCTTAGGGTCTCAAAATTCTTTGGCGAATGATAGCCGCTCTCTCTTCCTCCCAACAGTGTCTCTTCCTTTGACCTTTTTTTTTTCCGTCCGAAGCCCTCTTCCCCTAGGACAACATCTAGATTTTTTGTTAAGATCAAAAAATTCATACGAAACTCTTCATTTGGAAGACAAAAGCGTCGTCCAAATGAATCATCATCATTTAGATGATGATTCGTCTAGACAACGCTTTTATCTTCTAAACAAAGGGTTTTATCTAGATTTTTCAAATCCAAATATCGTCTATCAAAGGGAGAGTACTTCAGACAAAGAGAAAGCGTCGAAGGGAGAGACATAGCCAAGAAGGAGAGAGAGTAGCTATCGTTTACCAAAAAATTGCCAAAGAATTTTGAAACCCTTAGGGGGAAATGCCACTTTTCAAAACTTAATATTAGAGTTAAAATTGTTAGTTTTTTAAACTAAAGAGGGAAATTATATAAACTTTTATTTTTGAAATATTACTATTAAATGACAATTTTATCTTTAATTATGATCGAAAATTTTAATAGAAATTGATTCATAAGTAAATATTTAGATTTTTAAAAATTGACAAATGTAAGTTTGGAATTACACTATACTTTAGGTGGGAATAAGTTATTGGGCCTATTTGATGTAATAGTGATGACTAATTGGATCGATCAACAAGAGCATGAATTTGAAATTTGTTGATAATATATGATTTTAGAATGTTGAATGACTATTTTTCCTCTGAATTTTAATGAAATGATTTTCATTTTTTTAAGTTTAAAAAATTATTTATATAGGAATATTCTGTTAATAGAAATGGTTAGGTTTTTATTAGAAATGATTAGTTTATTGTTTTTAATAAAATTATGCAACTGTCTTATATATTTTATGGAAATATAAATTATTAATTTTTTCTTATTGTTATTAAAATTATAGGAATACCCCTTGACACTTTTGGCCTAAACAAAAATAGATTCTACGAAGAGGTACTCATGCAGGGGATGATATGAACAGAACCAGGTTTAAACATTCTTTGTCTCTAAAGAATGAAAATTCAATTCAGTCTTATTCAAGTTTAGCTTAAGTTTATAACTCAAATTTGGAGTTTAAATTTATAGTTTAAGTTTATGACTCATTGATATCGTTTTAATAAATAATGGATAAAATAATATTGTTTCGATAATTATTTAGTATAATTCAAATCAAACTATAAGCTAAGTTTGAAATAAATCAAACCATCTCCTGGCTCACATGTTGGATCAAGTTGAATGTTCTCAAACTCAAGTTTGACTCGGTTTTAAAAAATGAATAAACTCTCTCATCTCACATTTGATTTGAATTCAAATTGAATCGAATTAAACTAAGTCAATTTACTAGAGCTAACTTAATATGGATCCAGCCCTAAATTATCCACTAATAGATAAATAGTGTTATAGAATAATAAGTGAATAAATAAACTTTTTTAAATATAAAAAATGAAAAATCACCATGTCACTAAAGTTCGAATAGGAAATAATCATTCAATTATTTTAAAAATATTATCTTCATTTTATTGATTTTAGAAATACAAATCATAATATTTACAGTAGTATTATATATACAATTTTATATATATTAATGATATATTATTATATAATCTAATAGTTTTAAATAAGAGAACAAATAATATCTAATCATAAAATAATATATTATTATTTATGTATAAAATTATATATAATATTTAGACATATAATTTTATTATAATCCCTATGATAGATACTTATTAGTTTATAGAATATATCATCAATCCAATCTTTAATTTTATAAATTTAATCTTCACAAAATATATTAAACTCTCACCATACTTGATGGAATTTGATAAAAGAAGACAATTCCTGTACACTTAAATAAGACAAACCAATAATCCCCAAAAAAAAAATATATATGTTAATTATTCAATATGTAATGATTAGTGTGTGCCTATGCCCATGTCTAGGGTTAGATTCGAGCCGGCTTAATTTATATATAGTTGAACTTGTGAAAGTCAAGCTCAAACTCAGTTTGAATTCAATTCGACTTATTTTTTGATATTAAAATGATGTCATTTTAATATATATTGATCAAAACAATGTCGTTTTATATTAAAACTTTTAATTGAAAAATTTGATAAGTAGCTCGAATTCGAGCTCGATCGAACTCATATACAATTGGCTTATTTCAGGCTTATTCGAGCCAAACTCAAACTCAAACTCAAACGGACTCAATTCCAGTCTAACCCTACCTATGCCAATAAAGAATTGTACATAGGTTTTTGACTTTGCATTAAAATTACCAACAATTTGGATTATATTATACATGGTGGGTTTTTCCACCACATGATTTGACTTTGGCCATTTTATAATGTGAATGCATTAATGGCCTTGGAGGATTAGGTTTGAAAATTGTCATATACTTGTTTGGAGGAGCGGCCAAGATTTCTATAAATAGCCCCCCCTCCTTCACTTCATGAGATATACATTTTCTTCTCTTCTCCATAAATTATATTTTGCTTTGGCTCTCTTCCTCTTATTTCTTCTCAATTCTTCTTCAATCTATTTATCATTTTATATTTATGTATTATACTCATAACACGTTATTAGCACGATCAACTCAGGTATATTATATCTTTCCATTATATCGTTATGCTGTTTATATATTATAATACGGATATCCCAGTTGTAATATCTCAATTATCTTTTAATTTTTGTTATGCCTCTATTTAATTTTTCTTTATAATTATATCATATTTGCAACCCGAAGTTTGTAAAATTGTAAATCTAGATCTAAAGTCCTGAAACCCTTGAATCTAGACCTGAAGTCTAGAATATCATAAATCTAGACCCGAAGTCCTGAATATTATTTGTAACTTAAAGTTTACAAAATTTTGAATCTAGAACTGAAGTCTAGAATATCATAAATCTGTACCCGAAGTTCTGAATCTTAATTGTAACTTGAAGTTTACAAAATTATGAATCTAGACCTGCAGTTCTGAATATCATGAATCTGGATCCGAAATTTTGAATATCATTCGTAACTCGAAGTTTACGAAATCATAAATTTATACCTGAAGTCATAAATATCATTTGAAACCTGAAGTTTACAAAAACCAAGAATCTTGACCAGAAGTCCTGATATTATTTAAATATTTGTTTTTATTGTATTCCATTTATTTGAATATTTATTTATTTGCATCTTTAGTTATTTGAATCTTTATTTATTTGAATTATTTATATCCGATTTACAGCCTGAAGCTTATAAAATCGTGAGAATATATATATATGGGCCCGAAGTCCCAAGTTTTACGATTTGCAACTTGAAGTTTGTAAAATCATGAGAATACATATATATGGGTCAGAAGTCCCAAGTTTCATCAAAGTCTTTATTTTAGAATAATTATATCACTTTTGCAACCTGAAGTTTGCTTAAAGTGTTAAAAATATGGACTTGAAGTCTAAAATATAATCATAATACTATTATAATATTCTGAATACTAATTACAAAACCAGAAGTTTTGTAGATATGGGATAATATATGGACCTGAAGCTTCCAAAATTAATCCCAATATTTCTCCTACAAAATCAGCTATTTTGTAAATATGACATAATATTTGAACCTGAAGTTTCAAATATTAACTCATATATATTGTCTACAAAACCAGAAGTTTTGTAAATATGACAATAATTGAACTTGAAGTTCCTAAAATTAGATGGATAATATTAAATGGGCTTTTTGCAAGAGTCTCCACCTAGAATTTATGAGCCTTGAAAACTAACTAAATAAAATGTCCTAGAAGGACAAATATAAGACTATTATTTTTTGGCGTCATATCCCTGAAGGATTGCAAGCCGAAATATGGATATAATGATAAATCCATTAAATTTGTGGGGAAATTTGAAAGATAGATTTGAACATCAGATTCAATAATACTCTCAATGACTCTATAATTTAGTATAACTCTGTAATATTCATAATCTTTTCCTGAATGTGGAAAATAAAATATTTCCCACATTTTATTTTTGCTTCTGTAGTAGTAATATCGGAAAAGAAATTCTGAATTAATATTTTCTCGTTATGCATAGTTCCCTGAAGTGAACACAACTACCAGAAGTAGTTATCATGGATGTGAGAAATAATAGAAATCTTAGTCACACCACCAGAAGTGGACTAAGTCTGAGACGAAGTAAATTATAATGCAGAGTAAACTATAAAATAATAAGTGTGGTTATAAATGTCATTGGTGGTGTACCTATAGTACACACAAACATTGGGTTGATCTAATTAAGCACCCATAAGAATCAAATTTTTGATAAGTTAGATCCTATCGATCTAATGATTCTTGATGTTTCAAATCTTCTTTCAAAGGATAACAATATGGGTCACTTGAATAGTGACAATGATGCCCAAGATTTTTATAAGTCCATCATATATATTTATTTTGGAGTCATAAATATTATTTTGTCTTTCAATATCATGTTCTCTTCCTTTCAATATTTTGTATATGTTATAACTAACGTAATTTTTAAAATGAAAGGAAATCAACTCCAAAATTGAAGCGTTGAGTTCAAAAGTTGATGTAGGAGATATGTGTTTGGTGGATAGTGCAATAACGCACACAATTCTCAAGAAAAAGAAATTTTTCTTATCTTTGGCGTTAATTGAAGCTAAAGTAAATACCATATCAGGATCAATTAATCTGATAGAAGGCTCCAGAAGAGCCATAATTATGTTAAACAATTGGACCAAATTAAGCATCAATGATGCATTATATTCAAGTAGATCCAGAAGAAATCTATTGAGTTTTAAAGATATAAGAAAAAATGGTTATCATCTTGAAACCATGAGTGAAAATGGTGCAGAATTCATCTATATAACTAGTAATGCCTCCGGAAGAAAGCTTATACTAGAAAAATTGCCTGTTTTATCATCTGGATTGTATTATACAATCATAAAGGCAATTGAAACCTACGCAATATCGAACCAAAAGTTCGTTGATCCAAAAGCATTTATGCTTTGACATGATCGTTTAGGCCACCTAGGATCTACAATGATGCATAGGATTATTGAGAATTCATGTGGACATACATTACAGAATCATAAAATTTTATTATCCAGTGAACAATTCTGCATCGCCTGTTCTCAAGATAAATTAGTAATAAAAACATCCCCCTCCAAAATTAGAGGTGAATCCCCATCATTCCTGCAAATGATTCAAGGGGATATATGTGGACCTATTCATCCACCAAGTGGGTCATTTCGTTATTTTATGGTCTTAATTGATGCATCTGCACTATGGTCTCATGTTTGTTTATTGCCTACTCGAAATGTTGCATTTACTAAACTGTTAGCACAAATTATCAAATTAAAAGTACATTTCGCAAATTATTCGATCAAGTCAATACGGCTAGATAATGTTGGTGAATTTACATCCAAAATATTTGATGATTATTGCATATCTATGGGGATTGAGGTTGAACATCTAGTCCCACATGTCCACACACAGAATGGATTAGCTGAGTCTCTTATCAAACGACTTCAGGTAATTGCACGTACTTTACTACTAAAAAGGTCAATTACCTACTTCTATGTAAGGACATGCTATATTACATGTTGCAGCATTAATTCGCTTGCGCCCTTCTTCTTATCACCAATATTCTCCCTTACAATTGGTCCTTGGTTACCAACCTTATGCATCTCATTTGAGAATATTTGGTTGTGTTGTATATGTCTTTATTACATCTCCTCAACGTATAAAAATAGGACCCTAACGTCGTTTGAGAATATATGTTGGATATAATTCACCATCCATTATCAGATACCTGGAACCATTAACAGGTGATCTTTTTACTGCACGATTTACAGATTATCACTTTGATGAGACAACTTTCCCGTCTTTAGGGGAAAAGAAAATGTCTCATGAAGTTAGGCATGAACTTACTTGATATGTACCTACCATGTCTCATTTAGATCCTCGCACATCCCAAAGTAAAACTGAAGTACAGAGGATAGTGCGTTTATAAATTATTGCTAACCAAATGTCTGATGCATTTGTAGATATGGCAAAAGTGACAAGGTCACATGTTCCAACTGCTAATGCACCAGTAAGAATCAATGTGACTACTGAACAGTCAATTCGAGCCGTGACTGATCAATCTACCTCACGCTAGAAGTGTGGTAGACCTGTTGGATCGAAGGACACTGTTCCTCGAAAAAGAAAGGCAAATAATCAAACATATATCAATCATGATGATCCTAAGATAAATGAAAAATTCACACTCTCTAATACTCTTCTAGAAGAGGTTATGGTCCTTGAAGAGACTCAAGCCCCTGAAGTGGCACAAACCCCTGAAGTGGTACAAAATCTTGAAGAACAGAAAAATGAGAATATTGAAATATCTTTAAATTATGTTCATACACGAGAGATGTGGAATAGTGAAATAATTATAATTGATGATATATTCTCATTTATAGTAGCTACTGAAATTCTGAATGATAATAATTTTGAACCACGTACTGTGGCTGAGTGCAAATAAAGACATGATTGGCCTAAATGGGAAGAAGCAATTCAAGCAGAATCAGTTTCTCTAGCAAAACGTCAAGTGTTTGGACTTGTAGTTCCAACACCTCAAGACGTACAACCCGTTGGATATAAATGGGTATTTGTGAGAAAAAGAACTGAGAAAAATGAAATTGCTAGATACAAAGTCAGACTTGTAACCCAAGGCTTTTCCCAAAGGCCAGGTATAGACTTTGATGAAACATATGCACCTGTAATGGATATAATCACATTCAGATATTTAATCAGTTTGACAGTCTCTGAAGGACTGGATATGCATCTAATAGACGTAGTTACTGCTTATTTGTATGGAAATTTGGACACTGAAATTTATATGAAACTTCCTGAAGGATACAAATTACCTAAAGCAAAAAGAGTCAATTCAAGAGGCTTGTACTCAATTAAATTACAACGATCATTGTACGAATTAAAACAATCCAGACGTATGTGGTACAATCACCTCAGTGAATATTTGAAAAAAAAGGGCTATGTGAATGACCCTATATGCCCATGTGTCTTTATTAAAAGGTCAGAATCGTGATTTGCTATTATAGCAGTTTATGTTAATGACATGAATTTAATTAAGACTCTTGAAGAGCTCTTAAAAACTGCTGAATATCTAAAAAAAGAATTTGAAATCAAGGATTTAGGGAAAACAAAATATTGTCTCGGCCTACAGATTGAGCATAATTCAAATGGAATACTTATCCATCAATCAGTATATATTGAAAAATTATTAAAACGCTTTAATATGGATAAGGCTTATCCTTTAAGCACCCCAATGGTTATTTGGTCTCTTGATCCAAAAAAAGACTCATTTCATCCTAAAGAAGAAGATGAAAAGATACTTGGTCCTGAAATACCATATTTTAATGCCATTAAAGCCTTATTATATTTGGCCCAATGCATGAGACCGGATATATCATTTACAGTTAATTTATTGGTCAGATTTAGCTCTGCACCAACCCGTCACCACTAGAACGGAATCAAACATATACTTCGTTACTTATGTAGAACTAGAGATTTGGAATTATTCTACTCTATCAAATCCCCTAAAAATCCTAGTTTGGTTGGATATGCAAATGTTGGTTATCTTTCCGACCCCTATAAGGCTCATTCACAGATGGGATATGTTTTCACTTATAATGACACAACTATATCATGGCGCTCCACCAAATAGACCTTGATTGCAACTTTTTCAAATCATTCAGAAATTTTAGCTCTCCATGAAGTCAGTCGAGAATATATATGGTTACGGTCTGTCATTCATCATATCCAAAATGCATGCAGTCTTCCTTCTATAATAAACACTCCTTCCATATTATATGAAGACAATGCAGCATGTATAGCTCAAATTAGAGGTGGATACATCAAAAGAGACAGAACCAAACATATCTCACCGAAGTTCTTTTACACTCATTAGCTCTAGCAGAGCAAAAAGATTGATGTCAAGCAAATAAGATCCAGTGAGAATCTTGCAGATTTGTTCACTAAGATACTGTCGACATCAGCATTTGAGAAGTTAGTGTATAACATCAGTATGTGGCAGCTCAACAAGCAATCAAGTTAATCCTACTACAAAGAGAGGGAGCGTTCATCAGGGGGAGCATTCATCAGGCAAAAGTATGAAGTTTATCAAATATTGGACAAAAGGTGCACTATACTTTTTTTTCCTTCACTAGGTTTTGTCCCACTGGGTTTTCCTAGTAAGGTTTTTAATGAGGCAGTTTAAGCACGTCCAACGCTAACTTGCAAGACATTTAATAATTATGTTCCTTTGCTTTGGTTTTTATCCCACTGGGTTTTTCCTTAACAAGGTTAATATAATTATCTGTAAGTGGTGAAAATCCAAAGGGGAGTATTATACATGGTGAATTTTTCCACCACATGATTTGACTTTGGCCATTTTATAATGTGAATGCATTAATGGCCTTGGAGGGTTAGGTTTGAAAATTGTCATATACTTGTTTGGAGAGGCAGCCATGATTTCTATAAATATCCCCCTCTCCTTCACTTAATGAGATATACATTTTCTTCTATTCTCCGGAAATTATATTTTGCTTTGGCTCTCTTCCTCTTATTTCTTCTCAATTCTTCTTCAATCTATTTGTCATTTTATATTTGTGTATTATATTCATAACAGATTATAATATAAACTCGGCAAATTTTTCTATCACATGTAGTAAAGTTTGAAGAATCTAACAGAATGTATTTATTGTTACATTTATTGCAGGAAGAGACCTGGCAAGATATCTCTTCCTTAAGCGGTGGAAACAGAGTCTATATATACCCCTTATTTGTACGAAGATCTCTCTCTTACTTCCAGCTCTTCTCTTTTAGCCACATAAAAATTTCAACTATATAAAATTTATCTTTCAATTTATTATCATAAATTATTCTAATTATATTCATAACATATTATTAGAATAAATCACTTAGATATATAATAATATTAATAATAATTTAATTATATCATTATTTTATTTATATATTATAAATATAAATATTTCATTTATAATATTATACTATTTATTTAATACAAATTATATATATTTTAATTATTATTATTCTTCTATTTAATTTTTTTTATTTATAATTTATGTTAACACAAATTATAATTGTATCTTATTTGTAATTCAAAGTTTACAAAATCATAAATATAGTCTTGAAATCCTAAATATCATTAGAATATTTATTGTATTCGATTTTTAACCTAAAATTTACAAACTCATAAGAATATCTATATGGGTCTGAAGTCCTAAGTTTCATCAGAGTATTTATTTTATAATAACTATATTTCATTTGCAACCTAAAGTTTATATAAATTATGAAAAATATGGATTTAAAGTCTGAAATATATTATTAGAATTAAATTTTTATATACTATAATATTCTGAATATTAATTACAAAACTAGAAGTTTTGCAAATATGACATAATATCTTAATCTGAAGTTTCAAAGATTCATTCAAATATATTCACTACAAAACCAGAAGTTTTATAAATATGAGACAAATATGAACCTGAAATTCTAGTATAATTTTTCTTCATCATATTAATAATTTTTATGACTTTCTTCAACTTGCAGTCGGTGAAAATAACAAACCTCGTAAAACTTCAACATGTTACCCTTCCGTTGGATGGAAAAAATTACACTGAATGGGTCATGGACACGATTCTCCATTTGGAATCTATAAGCATTAGGGAAACAATAAAAGAAGAAAATAAAGCATCTCAACTACATAAATCCAAGGCTACTATTTTCCTTTGACACCACATCCATAAAGGATTAAGAGCTAAATACATGGATATAATGAATCCACTTGAATTATGGAGAAACCTGAAAGAAAGATTTGACCATCACAGTTCAATAACACTGTCAACGGCCCAATATAAATGGACTCATTTACTCTTACAAGATTTTAAATATGTAAGTGAATATAACTATGTCATGTTTAGAATAATTTCTCGAATGAAATTATGTGGGGAAAAAATAACCAAAGAAAATATGTTAGAGAAAACTTTCTTCACATTTCATCCTTCAAATATGCCCTTACAATAACAAAATCGAGAAAAAAAACTTTGAAAAATAATAAATTGTTATTGAGAAGCCATTAAACACATCCTACTAACACTACTCCGTTCCCTAAAGTGAATACATCTACCGGTAGTAGTTATTGTGGGTAAAGATGAACTCTTAGACGAAATAAGTTTCAATCCAAAGGTGTTTATAATAAAAAAAATCTCACTACCATAAATAGACCAAAGATGAAGTAAAACAGGATAGAGGAAAAATGATACAAAATACACCACATAATCATAAAAGTAAATGTTATAGATGTGGTTCCAAGGGTCGTTAATCACGTAGTTATCATACCCCTAGTCATTTGGTGGATTTATACCAAACATCTATCAAAAATGCTAACAAGAAGATCGAATTAAATTGTGTTAATAATTCAAATTCTATCGATCTGAAGAATTTTGATATTTTAGAATTCCTTCAAGATTAAGGAATCATGTATATTATGTTATGTAATTAGTACTGTGTATTTCTTCTTTTCAAATTTTGTAATGACTAATGCAAATTTTAAAATGAAAGAAAATAGACTCCAAAATTAAAGTATTAACATTAGAAGTTGGTAGTGGAAACATGTGTCCGATGGATAGTGCAACAACGCACACAATATTTAAGGAAAAAAAATCTTCTTAACTTGATCACCAATTGAGAAAAAAGTAAACACAATTTCAGGGTAAATAAATCTTATTGAAAGCTCCGGAAGAGCTACAATTCTATTGTAAAAAGGGGACTAAATTAAGTATCAATGATATGTTATATTCAAATAGATATAAAAAAATATACTTAGTTTTAAAGATATAAGAAATAATAGTTATTGGCAATGTTGTCGTCTACGCCCAAATTAAAATCCTAAATTCCTGCAACAAAAATATAGTAAAGGAAAGCAGGGATTGTTCCCACGAAGAGTTTCAATTAGTAAGTCGTTACTTGTCTCGCAAAACAATGAAACTGGGGGTTTCTGAGTTGAATACAAATTGTAATTAAAAGTAGTAAATAAAATTTGGCAAAATAATCTAGAATAAATTATCAATTAAACAAACCTTGGTCTATGGGCGCATCCACCATTGAAACTACGATTGATCATCGACACTTAAGAGTATCAAATTAATTATTCAAATATTCATTGTGGTATTAATTACTTGTCTTTCTTTATGATTAGTTAATCAAAAACATATATTCTAGTTAAATCTTATTAATTAACAACTTGGATACGATCTCGAATTTAATTAAACAATAGCATTAAGATTTAGAAAGACTAACAAAACAAGACAACACAAGCATACGATATTGCATTTAATCTAGTTGAATATTTTCCCTAAGAATTACAGTTTTTGATGCAGCAAATAATAAATCTCAGTTGCCACTTCAATTAGAAAGATTGAACAATTACGGATTTAACACCTAAACTAGTTGTAGATTATATTAATCGATAAACTAATCGTGTGCCTTAGCAATCAACCAATATAATCATAATAAATAATATAGAAAAATAATCAATACTTGAATATTTAAGAAGATGCATTAAAGAAAAAAATCTCACAATTCTTATAGTGTACTGGGTTCAGATCCCTTCAACCAAGAGAAAAGATTTTAGCTACTGTAACCCATGCTCAAATACGCCTTCCTTCAGATAAGATAATAAAAATCCAGCCAAAATCCCCCCAAAATAAAAATATATATATTCCCCAAAAAGAAATAGATATATATCCTCCCACAATTTTTGTCTCTTTCTTGCAAGGTTTTCAAAATCGAACCGGAATAAAAACCGTTTTAGGTACTGGTTTCGTTTGAACCGGTTGGACTGTTTGAACCGGTCGATTGGACCGGAATTACAGTTTTATGTAAAAACCTAAAAATATTATGTCTAATTAGTAATTATATGAGCTTTATACAGTAAATTTTATACTGTGCATACTTTTCAGTTTTCACAATTAACAAAGTATATGTATTATTGAACATAAATCTAATAAGTAATAATAACTAACTTTGCATCAAAACAAAACATATGCATTAAACAAATCTAGTTCTACAAACACATGCACTATTAATTATTGAACACTCAAACAAATCAGAAATCTAATATATGTATTAAATAAAATATAAAATCAACCAACTTGAATTACAAAAACAAATAAACATGATGATGATTTTGCTGGGTTGTTGTGCATCAATTAACCAAAAGAAAAGAAAAGCTTAAACATATTGAATTACAAAAACAAATAAACATGATGGTGATTTTGCTAGCTTGTTGTGCATCAATTAACCAAAAGAAAACAAAAGCTTACTGTTACAAGTTTTGACAAAAGAATACAAATATAAAGTGTCACTGTTGCAGCAATTCAAAATAAATATAAACAGTCTACTTTTACTTTTCTAGAACGCACTTTTCCAGCTTAGTTTATACATTCAAACGAAAAAAAATTTATACGTTCAAACGAAAAAAATTTAAATCAAAATTACACAACCTTACAATGACTAGCCTGCCGTCGGTATTGTTGGAGTACAATCGTTGGTTACTGTAGCACGAGAATTTGTCGTCTCAGCCTGCGATATCGTCGACAGCAATAACAAATACAGACATTAACATTTGTTGTTGTCTAGACCTTTGATCGAAACTAATATTCAACAGTGTCCTTGTCATCGTCAACTATTGTCGTCGTCGGCAATAGTCTTCCAAATGTCGTCGGCAAAAGATCAACTGTTGAGATGAAGTTAGAATAAGTCGCCGACAGCCAAAACTTCACAGCATGAAAGAAGAAAAAAAAGAAAGAAGAAAACTATTCATTTTAAAATAAAATACTGAACAGTGAACCGCTAAACCGAGTTTGACCGTGAACCGGATGTGAACCAGCGGTTCAACCGCAGTCCAACTCGATTTTTACTCTAAAACGGTTTTATCCATTATATAAACCGTCTACAGTATCGGGTCACGGTTAAATCGGTCAAACCGGCCGGTCCAGTCTGGTTTTTCAATCATTGCTTTCTTGCATATATCCCTTATCTATCAAAATAGTATTCTCTTTTTCCAACTAATAATCACCCATTTTCTTAGGAAACAAATTTTTACTTTCCTAGAATATCTCAGCTGATTCAAAATTCAAATTTCGAAATCTGTTCTTGTCATTGCACGTGCCACGCCTAGTCAGTATCATAGATTTTATTGACTAGTAAGTCTGCTCCACTTTTAGTCTTTTTGGCCCAAACTTAACTCCAAATATGTTCCAAGCTTTCTAAGCACAGAAAGATAAATAATTCCATTAGATTGAATTAAATTTTCACGTAACATAGGAGAATTAGAAATCAACATAACAACAATTAACAAAGTTATCAGTTATCATATTAAAGCCATGAATGAAAATGGTGTAAAATATCTATGTATAACTAATAATATCTCTAGAAGAAGGCATGTACTAAAAAAATTGTTTGTTTTATCATTTGGATTATATTATACAATTATAAAAGCAATTGAAACCTACACAATATCAAATTAAAAGTTCTCTGACCCAAAAGTCTTTATAATTTGGCATGACCGTTTAGGTCACTTAGGATTTATAGTAATACATAAGATCATTGAAAATTCACATGGACACACACTAAAGAATCACAAGATTTTCTTGTCCAATGAAAAATTATGCACCACTTGTTCACAAGGGAAATTGATAATCAAACCATCTACCTCCAAAATTGGAATTGACTCCTCATCATTCCTAAAAAGATTCAATGAAATATATATAGACCCATTCATCCACCAAATGGGTCATTTCATTATTTTATGGTCTTAATTGATGTATCCGCATGATGATCTCATGTTTGTTTATTGTCAACTCGAAATGTTGCCTTTGTTAAATTATTAACTCAAATTATCAAATTAAAGGCTCATTTCCCAAATGATTCAATCAAGTCAATGCAGCTAGATAATACTATCGAATTGATATCCAAAATATTTGATGATTATTGCATATCTATTAGAATTAATGTTAAGCATCCAATCTCGCATATCTACACTCAAAATAGATTAACTAAGTCTCTTATCAAATGACTTCAGGTAATTGCACTTACTTTATTATTACGAACTCAATTATCAACTTTTATGAGGGGATATGCTATATTAAATGCTTGTAATATCCTCTTCAAGAAGCATTATCCTCCAAAGAAAAACGTTACTAGATTAACTATTAGAGCATATCATTTAATAAAATTCATAAAAGATAATAAATATCTAAGTAAAACCTCTTTATTAAAACTATTAAAAATATACTAAAATATCCTTATAAGAAAACTAGTTTGGAAGCATATCAAAAGATATTTACTAAATCCTAATCATTAGAAATATATCATCTAGTATAATAACTATAACTGAATGTAAATAAGAATTTAAAAATGATAAAAATGCCCTCTTGCTTTACGTCTTCTGGCTGCCACTCATCCCACGGTCGTCATGATCACATGTATCTGCACACACAAAGATAAGGAGATGAGTGATAAAAACTCAGTAAATAGGAGATTTTGATTGATACATAATCTTTGAATTTTTCCAAAATGCCCTTGACCTCTATCATTTGGAGTTGGCATCAAACTCCCTACTGAACAATGACAGGTTCTAATTACTGAACTAGTGCTCATACTGTACTTTAAGGTTAACTAGGCTATACATCTAACTCTTAGGGTCAAACTACATCCCTACTTGCTCACTAAGGAACTACTCTCCCAAGATTTCTATCTAAAGTGATGTTACAGAACTCAGTGGAAACATCTAAATCTGAAAACTATACTATAATTGAATACTAAATTGATCGATTTGGATCAAAAATAGGGATTTGACACTTTAGCCATGTGATTTCTCCCTAATTTTCCAACTCTATTATACTTTAATCAGGTTCTACTGCGAGTTTTACCCTACTATGAGTCTAGTGTTAGGAATAGTTATTCACGATGCCCCCTCGTAACGATCCTAAAATGATTAGCATACTTACAACTCTTTAGCTTTCCCTTAACTGATAACTCTTGCCACTATTTATCTTGATTGTTAGGCATGAGAGGTACTATTGTGTACCTTGAAAGCTCAATTCAGCTTATCTCTTATGAGGTACCATTATTTATCTCTCAAGATGACCCTTATCTCTCTAGCCTAGTTCCTCAGTCAATTTCTCTCTCTACCCTATGCACACGAGCATGTATCCAATTACTATTCACCATTGACTATTTCTCCCCATGGCAACTACCTATGTACCATTATTCATAGATACACAAACGTGTGTCATCCAATACATAACCATGTATCTTTTTAACTATTACTTCCCTATCTTTCTCAACAAAGGTACTTCACAAGGGTAGTTAGGTCAATTTACTTTTTTGTTCAGTCATAACAAAACTATGTACTAAAGGACTACATATCCTAGATGATCGATAATCGATCGGCTACGACTAACAATTGTCGAAGTGTTGAGAAAACAAGCCTGAAAATGCACTCTACTTGGTTTCCATGGTTTCTTTCAAACATGTGTACTCAAGCGTATAAAGTTCATTGAAAAAAATTAAAAACTAACATCATACAGATCCTGAAACACACCACAAACCTATCTAGGGTTTTCATGCAATAAATCTTGCTTTTCTACATTATCAATGCAAGTTTAATCAAGATTTCCTTTCTACAAGCATTAACAAAGATCAAGAATTCCATATACTGCACATATATTTTTATCCATAACCATATTCATGCAGATTCAGTCATGACATCAACAATTCTTCCCGTACACATTGATCTATAGTGTTCTCGCCCTTTAATCACTTTTAAACCAAGTTCTTTATCATCATGACTATACACATAATTATATTTAAGTTTATTTAATACCAGAAATCCTAACTAACCAACAATCAATGGCAAAAACATGATCAAAACTAAAAAGGCAAGTCCTACTTACCTTGTTCTTGTAAGATTGCCATGCATTAGTAGCCCTCATTTTCTCTAGTTTTGACACTGATCAGTTTGTCAAGGAACGTCATCGGAACTACCACCAAGAAGCTAGATGATCAGTCTTTGGATACCACACTTTTCTTAGACAAGGTATGCTAGTCCTAAAGGGGTCAATTAGTAATGAATTTCTTATAAAAAATTGTGTTGCTTAATTAAGGCATAGTTGTAGAGGAAAAGAGCAACAATAAGAAAACTAGTCTTGTTGCCCAAATAAGGTTAAAAGTTTTGGATGATAAATTGGTCAATAAATGAAGGCTAAGTAAATGGGTGCCTATGTTTAGGATTGAAATTATGTGGACATTGAAGTTATCAATATGGGTATAATGGATATTTTACCAAGATTCTAGGACTCCAAAATGGTGTTGCTACAAAACTTAGTTATGACTATAAAGTTATGATGATAAACAAACGTGACTAAGTATCCATACGGTAAAGTAGTTAAGGTGGTATAGTATTTTCTAAATGAATTTTTTTGTAAACCTATGCTAAAGATTTATTTTAGGTCTTTGGACATAAAGAGACCTAGCCTAATACATCTTTAGTTTGTGGATGTTTTGCTTAAGTATAGATTTATAATCCTATTAAGAAAATGAAGATTACTTTATTGTTATGTCATTGGCAATATAGAGTATTCCAAATGATATAGTATGTATTACCACTATTAAGGTACCAAAGCGACTGACATCCAATTCTTGAAACGTCCATAAGGTTGGATAATGTCATGGCTAAGTCAATGGTGGGAGTCAATAAAGCTTATAAAGTCTAATGAAATTGAGATCACCTTAGAGGATGTTTCCACTAAAGAATTAATAGCTAATCACATACAAGATGAGCCAAATATAATTGATGTTGTTATGGAAACCTTAATGAGGTAGTCTACTATAAAAGAAAGATTTGTTATCATTAAGAATTTTGTGTGTGTCTCAGTAAATGAGACTATGTTATTGAAAGCTAATTTGGATTAGAGTTATACAAGATGGATCTCAAAGTGATCTTTCTAAAAGAAAGTTTTAATATGGAAGTCTATAAAGTGCAATTAGGTTTACTGAACGCATAGTAGATGAAGCTTTTGGTATATGGTCTTAAGAAGTCTACTATGGTTAAAACAGACTTTTTGACTATAGTGTTTCAAATTTAACAAAATGCCATAAAGAATAAATTAGACCAATATAGGAATATGAAGATTAGTGGAAGCAAATATGTATTTATGGTATGGTTCAATATGTTGAGAGTGGCGATATGAATTTGTTCTATAAGATTAAGCCAATTTTTTCCAAGACTTATGATGTGAAGGATCTTGAAGATACATCATTTGTTCTTGGTATTGAGATCCATTATGATCCATTATGAAAGGACTCGTGGACTTAGTGGCTTATCTCAAATACATACTTGAAGCGTGTGTTTAAAATGCTCAATATGAAGAATTGTAGGGCAAGCAATGTGCCTTGTTGTGAAATGAGATAAGTTCAACCTCAAACATTGAATAAAGAATGAGGTTGAAAAGGAATCCATGTGAAATGTCTCTTATGATGATGTTATTTAAAGTTTGATAAATGCACAAGTAACTCTTGCATTTAAGGATCTCAATTTATACCTCTCAAATCTAATTTTGATTATTGGGTTGTGGTTTAAGATGTAATTAGATGCTTGCAAAATATCAAAATCTGGTGGTTGCAAAGATAAGCTAAAGTTTATTTTTGGATATAGTATTATACTTGCTGAATGAGTCATATTCGAAAAAGTACTAAATAGTCGTTAGTCACAACATCAACCATAGAAATTCAATTTGTAGCTTACCATGGGGTAGCTTCTCCAGCGTGAGGTTGATGAATTACTTGGTTGCTATTTGGGGTAGATTTTATCTATCACGATAGTAGTGTAATTAGGTAAAAGACCACTAGTAGAGTAAGACATGTAAGATAAAATATATTACAATCAGGAACCTCATAAAGAAAGGAGACATTAGACTAAAGTATAAAATACGAAGTTGATAAAGTTTAAGCCTCTAATTAAAGGAATAAGATCTATAACACATAAAGTGATGTTTAAAACATGAGGATGTTTAGGGTCTTTTGATATCTAGGGTTAGTGGGAGTTCTTATTATTATTGTTTTGTTAATATATTTATTTATTAATCATGATCATATTGACATGCTTGTTTGTCTATGAATGTATGCGCATATATATATGGTTAAGGTACAACATCTATCTAAAGATAAGGTTCTCTTGAGTATGACAGTTGTATGTGTATATTTTATGAGTCTCGAGTAAGATTAAAACATACAGGTTTGTTTGACGCAAAAAGATTTCTCTTGTTTCTTTTGAAATATAAGATTAAAAAGAAATCATAAAGTGAACTGACAGAGACATAACACATATTTGTAATCACTTTGTTGGGTGTTATTTCTGCCACACTCCCAGATTTTATCTGTGTTGATTTGATTATTAGTAATTGAGATTGATGACGATCTTATGTCGATAAATAACATAAATAATGTTTTGGTTTATTATTAATGATTATATTAACTTGATTATTTATTAAAGTATAATTTATCTTTGGAGTATTTTGCTTTCTAAAATAGTGGCCACTTAAAGTTAAAATGTTAGTTATTCGAGAGTCAAAAATTGTTTTTTTAAATAAAATAAAAAATGGGAGAATCTTAAAAATTTTCTAATGTAGGCTAACATTAATTATGGTTTTGGTTTAATAAAACTGGGTAATTAATATCAGTTTACAGGTGAGTTTAAGTGATTAATAAAAATAAGTCCAATATATTGAAAAGTTATAATCTAGGTAAATAGCATAAGTATAGGTTTTGAGGTTTTGAGGTTTTTTAGACCTTATCTACTATAAATTAGTTAAATTCCTGATCTAAAACCTAATGTAATATGATTATAGTATAGTTTGTCCACATAAAGCTGCTATTTAGAGAGGTCTTAGGAGTAAAAGACTAAGTTATATTAAGAGGTGATCTTGACATGTAATTTTAGACGTTTTATGGTTTTAATTTATATAATGATCTAAATATTTTTAAAACCTTAAAATTTGATTCAATATTTTATATCTTGTGCATAAATAATTGTTTAATTCTATTTTTATGAAATAAATCTTACATCTCCAGCGTCTTACTTCGTCTCTTCTTTTCAAGCCACATAAAATTTCAACAATGTATCATTTTATTTTTCAATTTGCAATATTCACGAGAATGACATTTGGTGGACGCAATTCGATGGATGAGGCATGCATTTTGAGATTAATTTAAAGGAATTTATACAAATATTTCTTTTTTTATTTATCTATTTGTTTATTTAGTGACAATGATGAGATAGACCGGCTTGTTGTATTTACTTGGTAACTCATTGCCCTCATATCATGAAAATTTTAAAAAATGGCCAAAAAAAATTATAACAAAATTGATAAATTTAGGAAAGAATTTATATGTATTAGATCCGGTCCACCTATGATGGGTTTATCCGATCTATTAGGCTACAAAAACAATATTAACCTATAATATAAGATAATTCCCTTTTTACGCTTGACAGTTATTAAAGATAACTGTAACTCTCTCTTTTTATTTAAATTAATGTAACTTCCATTGGGAAATATAACTTTTACTCTAACAAAGAAAACACAGTACTCTTTTCTCTTCAATACTCTTAGAAGAAATTTTGAAGCAAATCCAACAAAGTGTATTGTGAATACTTCCAAAAGTGTATTAAATCACCAATTATCATCAAATTGTTAGATTTATAAACCGGATATATTTTTTTTGTGATTTTGGATTTGTATTATTTTCGCTTACAATATGCATCACTCTTCAAGGTGTTAAAACACTTGTTAATTTGATCTAAGGTCGGTCTCAGTCTACAAATGGATTAATGATGTTTGCATAACATAATAAAAATTTAAAACAATGTTGGGATTATTATCTCAAACACCAATTTACATTATTATATTTTTTTCTGAAAAAGGAAATATCATTGTAGAGTCCACTAGTCTTTTTTCCAATTTCCATCCGTTCTTCTTAGTCAACGGTGAATATGCTCATGATAAATAAAAAAAATTGAAGCAAAGTTTGTGGCCTTACACGATAAAATTGCATCAAATTGAAAGGAATTATTTTGTTTTTTATATCACAGATTAACTTTTAAGATTCATCGACAACAAATAGCACTTCATACATTAACAATCACACAAAGATTAGCTTATTTCCAAAGTGATTCTAAGTCTATGAATGTAAATAGAGAATCCATATATTCTCGCATTTTCTTTCAAAATAAAAGATAGATACATAATCTGTCAAAGTGAACTTCATATACTAAATCAAGAACAAAAGGATGGGATTCGGGGAGTAAGATTGGATTCGAGTATAATCGAATTTAAACAAAAGTTAACTTAAATTTAATTCGAATTTAGAATTATTAATTCAAATTTAAGTTTAAATTGATTCAATGATAAAAAAGTTATTGGGATAGAAGAAAAAAATAACTGAAAAAGAAAAAACATAAAAAAAAAATCTTTAGTGTAATGCACCAGTGAGTCATCGAATTTTAGTCACACTAAAGTTTTAATTTGAGTTTGACTTATTTGAATATAATATAAATACAAGTCTCAATTAACTACACTCAAATCCCTAATTAGTAAAAATGTAAATAATTTGCATTTAATACATGTATTAAACATGATGTTTCGAATTTTTAAATCTAAAATATATTAAATATGTATTTTACATGTTTCTCGAATTAAACAATTGTTTTATTGGTTTTCCCTTTTTTTGAATTTTTAAAGAAATTCAAAACAATGTCGTTTTAATACCCGAGGCTAAAATACAGAAATGCCCTTTTAATTTTCAATTAATTACCATAATGCTAACGAAAAAAAAATTTTGTTTTTTAATCTCTAACCTCTCCATTCATTGCATCATATTCATATTCATGACAATAAAATTTTTTTTACATTTTTTTACACCAAATCAATGTTTTTCTTTTTGTTGGGTTCAACTCTTCATTTTGATTATTCCTCGAAAATTTAAACTTTAATTGTTTTTTCCTTTATTTGTTTGTAATTCTTTTAATGCTTGATATATAGACTGATTTGAAGCACCAATGTATCATTAATCTTGTTGCATATCCACATAATAGCGCAATGGCTAAATATGATACATTATTTTATATTAGTTTTAATAATTAATTAAATACTTTACATATAAATTATTATTTTTAACTAGTAGATCAACGAAAAGTATTAAAACTATTATTAATATTACCTTTTTTTATAAACGTATTATTAATTAAATGTATTGAACTCATATTTATATATTTCGTATCTAAATTTTATGACTATTTATTATAAATATATTTTTATTATTTATTATATTATATTTGTATAATTTTTTACATTATTTTTTTGTTTTTGTATTTATTAATGAAGCTCGAATTCCCTCAATCTATGAAGGACATTCGATCCTCTGTAAGTTAAATTTTTGTTTTAATATATATTTGCCAAATATATGTCAAGACTAAATATGTCAATTGGGTTGGGCCTCCTTTGGCCCGACCCGAAGTACAAAATTTAGGTTCAATTCTCCATTGTAACATATTAGGCTCACCCCATAGGCTTTTTGGGTAAGACTGTGGGCTTTAATATTAAGCTCACAGGTCAGCCCGACCCAGCTTAACACAATTTAGAAATAAAAAAATTAAATGGGAATTTGCTTCTACTTTGCATAACCCAACTGCCTCACTTATAATTGCTTCTACTTGCGGCAAAAGCAACTGAAGCTTCTACAACATAAGCAGAAGCCTTCAACTATTACTAGCATCCGACCAGTAACCGTTGTTTAATTTTTTAAAATTTTTTTATTTTTTTCCTTCTATATAAATCAATTCAAATCTTCTTTATTTCAAATTTATTTACAAATCTTTCAATCTCTCAATTTCAATTCTCTCATTATATTCTCAATCTTATTTTCTCTCATAAACTTTCTTTCAGAAACTGTCTGAATTCATAAATAATAATTTTTTGTGTTTATAAATAATAATTCTTTTGATATTGTTTAGAAATAAAAAAATTAAATGGTAATTGGCTTCTGCTTTTTAAAAGCCAACTACCTCATTCACAATTGTTTCTACTTGTGGCAAAAGCAACTGACGCTTTTGTAACATAGGCAGAAGCCTTCAACTGTTACTGGCCTCTGGCCAGTAGCCGTTGTTCAATTTTTTTTAAATTTTTATTTATTTTTTTCTATATAAACCAATTCAATTTTTTTTAATTTCCAATTTTATTTATAAATCTCTCAATCTCTCAATTTCAATTCTTTCATTATATTTTCAATCTTACTTTCTTTCATCAACTCTTTTTTGAAAACCATTTGAATTCTTAAATAATAATTTTTTGTGTTTATAATTTTGTTATTATTCAATTTCATCATTACAAAATATTACAAATGGATCAAATATTAAATGAATTCAATCCATTTGAATATTATCATATTAGCGCTAATAATATTTTAATTATGCACAAGATGGAATAGGTGGAGCCCCAATAGAGGAAAATAGTACAGATACAGGTTCACATTCAATAAAGTGAAAAAGAAAACAAACGTTAATGGTGTGGGACCACTTTGATCGAATAGAGGAAATGATCAAGGAAAATTAATTCGCCGACCAGTATGTAAACATTGTGTTTCATGTTTGACATGTGCAAGTACGAGTGGCATAAGACATATTTGCCAACACATTATTGATTACTATAAAAAAATTTCACATGAGTTTAAAGAACAAAAACAAATTGGACTCACCAGAGTGCAATCCATTAGTCCCAATGCTAGTTCAACAAGAGGTCCAAGTGGTTACGGACACATGAGAGAAATCTCAACTTTCATGTACGATCATATGAAGATGCACGACTACATGGGTAGATATGTAGTTACTTCTGAACAACCTTTTAGTTATGCATAAGATGAAATTTTAAAATGGATGATGCAAAATAGTGTCCAATCAACATTTAGAAAAATTCATAAGTTAACTCTTAGGTCAGATACCCTGAGAAATTATGAATTAATGAAATTAAAAGTTGTTAGAGAATTGAGTAATTTTAATAGTGTTATTTCAATAACTTTTAATTTGTAGACTGCTACAAATCAAAATATAGGGTATCTTTGTGCAACTACCCATTATATTAATTTTGATTGACAGTTATGCAAAAAAATTATTTCATTTAGAAATTTAAATATTCGCATGATGGTCTTACAATTTATCGTGTATTAGCAAATATTTTTAGGAATATAAAATTAATAATTCTATTTTTTTAATTACTTTTGATAATGTCAAAAATAATAATAAAGTCATTGTATATATATATATATATATTCATATTAGGTGCGCATGTTATGTTATTAATTTAATAACTCAAGAAGGCTTGAGTTTTGCAAAAAAACATATACAAGTAATTAGACATGTCATTATACATATTTTATCATCCCCATCATTGATATAAACATATCATCAATTATGTAAATCAATAGGACAAAAACTAATATACTACAAAATTTATTTGATGTTATGAATGAAAATTTGTCAATAACAAAGTTAATTATGTTGAATATTTTCATGATTTTTTAATTGAAATATATAGTATTTATAAACAAAAATATAGAATGACTAGACAAAGTTTTGTACTAGTGGTAAGTTCTGATAGTTTAGACAAAAAAAAGTCATGCATCTGGGCTCTTTTGTTCAAACGTACGCAATCTATCAGTCAAAATACAAATTACAATCAATTTTATAATTATATCAATATTGAGCATTATCCAAAAATTGTTTAAAGATATAATGTTAAAAACTAGATATTTTGTTATGGTGGAAAAACAAGGCAAAATTTTTTCCTATGTCTACTATCATGGGCCAAGATCTACTAACACTTTTGGTGTCGACTGTAGTATCAGAATCCCTTTTTAGTGCAGATGAATGTGTATTGGATGATGGACAGTCCAATATATACCCTTACATGGTTGAAGTGATAATGTGTATAAAGGATTGAGTCAAAACTGATTTCAAATTATAGAATCAAGCGACAGAAGATATCATTAAAAAATTCAAAATTTGGGACGTTAACGATGAGTACATAAATGATATAGTATATATATTTTATTTATGTTTGTAATTATCCAGTATGTAAATTAATTTATTTGTACTATATTATAAACTTACAATATTTTTTATTATGTAATTATGATATTTCTTTATCACAAGTGAGAGATTATAAATAAAATATTTAGAATACTCTTCTTGGTTTTAATAACAAAAAATTAATTTGTGTTTAAATTTTTAATTAAAATTAAAAAATTGTTCAAATAGACTGATCCGATTAAGGGCTACCCAACCTATATTTATAAGATCGAGCCTTAGGTTTTCAAAATTTCATGGGTTGATCAGCTCGAAAGCTCATCATTGTGCAGGCTAGTCTAACCCATAGACCTAATGGACCAAGTCGAAGCTAGCACATGCATTCGCATGTCTCAAGATTTTGAGATAAAAAACTATTTCATAGACTTTATCGTAAATGTTTCTTTGGACAATAATTACCCCCGTCATGTCTTTTTCTGAAGAAAATCAAGTCTTAGTCTTTGCAAATGGTCCGATGCAGTACAACCCCAACCGTCGGAGTCAAAATTCTTAACACATTATCTAGGGAAATTGAAATTTTTACCTTTCTTTTAACTGTGTATACATATATATCACTCATCTCAAACCCTAAACAAAAATGTCATAACAGTATTTTATTTTTCCAAAATACTCTTGTTGATATAACTCATACATGTAGAAAGAGAGAATATCATCTCTCTCTTTTTCCTCAGCCTTCTAATGAGGAAGGAATTTCTGCAACAAGGAAAAAACACTTCTTCAACAGAGAAGACAGGTGATTGAACAATAAAACCCGTGAGAAAGCTATTATAAAGAATTCAAATTAAATACAAGGGAGGGACAGATGAAAATTGCTAAATTTATTTAGAGAATTAACATTTATTACAAAGATTTTTACAGAAAAATCATCCATAGTCAAGTCAGCTTTGATTCAAGCCCGTATGTTATGTATTTTCTTGATAAACAATTGAAAATCAATGTACAGTAGATTCATATTCATGACTTCATATGAAATTTAATTTTGTTGTGATTTCATGTTGTTAGATTGTTTAATGTTATTATTTCATGTTATTTTTACTGTTTAAAGTTGTTATAATGTTGTTTAATGTTGTATTCATGATTATAAAATATAAAAATTCAGGTCTGAAAAATTTCCAGACAAAGAACAAGTCAGTGACGCCAACCCCCCGAATTTTTTTTTTCCTACTTTCTTATATTCCACTCAATTTCATGTTATTTAATGATATTATTTCATCTTATTTTTATTATTAAAGTTGTTATAATATTGCATTGATAGTTATAAAATACGAAAATTCAAGTTTGAAAAATTTTTAGATGAAGAATGGGTTGGCGATGTCAACCGCTTGGGGTTAGTGGTTGGTGACGCCAATCCCTCGATTTTTTTTTCTATTTTCTTCCATTCTACCAATTCATTCTTTCTGTTTATGCAAGCTTGTTATACATTCATGTGAATGAAGAAAACAAGCATTTGAAAGTATTCCTTGCAAGCTTCTCTCCAATATTCCTTGCACAAATATTCTTTGTCATATTTGCTTTGCTTCTTGGGATATTCTATATATTCTATGATGTATTCTTCGCATATTCAATGTTAAGTCCTTTAGTGCATGTTTTTCATAGGTGGTTCTTAGATTATCTTTTCATGTGCTATTTCAATATGAGATTGACGTCAACCAAAATTTACGAAGATAAGATGAAGTGAATTTATAATTTTTGTAGATTTAATCTAAAAAATTTAAACTCAAAAATTTTAAATTCGTTTGCTCTTATTTAAAAGATATATAAAAATCTTGTTTCAAATATTGACACTAAATATTTATATATATTCTCTCTCTGTAGCATATAAAAAAAGAAGTAATATTATTATTTTTATTCTGATTTTTTAAAGTTAAAGATAAGAGCAATTTAAATATTTTAATATATAAAATAATAAAGGTATTTAGAATATAAAAAATATGATGTAAATATATATATGTAAATCCAAATTCGAGTAAAAATTTCGTTTGGTATGACGCTAACATCAATTTGCACTTAAACCTCAGGGTCCCACCCACAAGATTGAACGTAAAACCTTATCTCTTTTCTGCCTATAAGAGGCACTGTGCTTCGTAGCCGCTGCTGCCGGCTCAGTTATTGTCGTTTTCTCCACGAACAAAAAACACGCACGATACAGGTGCTAGCATGAGAAGCCTCCACGTGGTGCTACACTTAATGTGTGCTTATCAACTTCATAATTTAAATAATCCAATTGGCTGAGTGTGTGGGTCCCAATTAATGACGTGGATGTTAAGTCAATGCGACGTCCAGCTTTTGTTGGTGAAGGAAGTGATCAAAAAATTACAAATGATCTAAAAATATTTAATATAACATTTTATTTTATTTATCAATGATCTAAAAATTATATATTAAAATATTTAAAATATCTTAATAATTTAATTAATTAAATTATATTTTAATTATTTAATTATAAAATAAAATATTTAAATATAATATAAAATAATTATAATTATATAAAAATATAATTATACGTAATATGTATAAATAATTTGGGCAACTTAACTTGGGTACTTACAGATAACAGCCACGTTGCTCATATAAATGGCCACGTTGCACATACAAACATATGAAAAGCAAATGGTTAACAGCCACGTGGATAGCTAAATTCCGACAAAAGTCCTTTTTGTGGGTCCCGCCTCTCTGCCACTAAGATGCCTCGTGGCGAACTTACCGATGAAGAACGGATAATGAACAACCGATGACAATGATACTATACATCTCAAGTGTACATTTCACCTGAATCCTGTCCGTTAGATGACTCTCAAACTGATCCAACAGTCATAAAATAACAACAAAACCCATAAAAATTTCCATAAAAAAATATAAAAATTATGAATTTCGTTAATATTTATAGCATTAAAAAAATTTTAGGATAATATTGTGACAGGTTCATTTGGTGTATTTATTATATTAAATTTTTTTTTTTTTTTTTTTTACAGTTTCAGAGTTGTCTATATTGTTTGTAAGGGTGTTTGAGATGAGCGAGAGAGAGCGTAGAAGGCTGGTAACTTAGTTAAATTATTACTGATTTTTTTGTTATAATTTTTTCCTGTTTACTTGAATTTTCCAATTCTGAATATGGAGCTGCATACATGTGACGATCTCTAGTGGAAAATTTTTATTTGGTTGCAGTATATGTCTGAGCTGATTGTAATCTTGAATCTATTCTGTTCCAATTCTCTTTTATCTTGATAGATAGCAAGAAATTGCTACCAAGCTTATCCACCGCTTGTTTATTTCCTTCATTTCATCTTAACTTATCTTCATGGACATTTCATTGTCTTTCATTTTGTCTTTGCATCACTTGCTTAAAATTGTAGTCACAGCGCTCTTTCACCCAAATTTTCAACTTTCCCCTCTGTGTTTATAAGAAGGGAAATTATATTAAATACTCATTTTACTTTTTTATTAAGTAAAAATATTTATTTGACCAATTCTTAAGTAAAAATATTTATTTTTTTTATTCTTAAGCAAAAATATCCAAGATTTTTTTTAAAATATCAAAATTATCCTTCATCACATCTATATAAACTCTCACACTTTCACTTTTATTATATACACTTCTCATATTACTCAAATACTCACTGTCACTGTCACTTTTATTTTTACTTAATATCAATTACTATAGGTTTGTTCGGAAGGAAGAAATTCGTAATTCTGAATTCGAGTCGAAAAAAGTTAATTTGTGCAAAAAAGGTATTTATACGAATTTTAACTCAAAACTTAATTTTATTTGTTAAATTTAGTTTGTATGTCATGTAAAGGGGGTATTTGAATATTAGATAATAATTTAGAGGTTAAATGAAATGGTAGAAAAATATGTGAGACATTTTGATATTACACGATATATAAAGGATTTAAATAACATATTAAAAATAGATAAGTATATTTTAATACAAGACAACATACAAGGGTGTTAAATGAAGTGTTAGATAATTATGGGGGGCTAAATGAAATGTTAAAAAATTGAGGGGTATTTTGATATTAAACATTGTAAGAACATTTTAAATGAATTGTTAGGAATAGATAGAAACATTTTTATATAATACAATATACAAGGGTGCTAAAAAAATGTTAGATAATTATAGGGGGTAAAATGATATGTTAGAAAAATATGGAGGGTATTTTGATATTACATAATATATTAAGGATTTAAATAACATGTTAAGAATAAATAGATGCATTTCAATATAAGACATCATACAAGAGTGTTAAATAAATGTTATATAATTATAAGGAGTAAAATAAAATGTTAGAAAAATATGGAGCGTATTTTAATATTACATAATAAATGAAGGATTCAAATGAAATGTTAAGAATAGATAGATGTATTTTGATACAAGACAACATACAAGGGTGTTAAATAAAACGTTAAATAATTATAGGTGGTTAAAAAAATATTAGAAAAATAAGAGGAGTATTTTGATATTAATCAGTGTAAGACTGTTTTAAATGTTTATAGTGAACTTTTTATTATAAATTATTAATTTTTTCCACAAATTTGTCATTGTATGAGTGATAATTAAAATGACTGGTTATGTATCGGTTCGTTACCAAGGAGGATGGATTCAAGGTGATGAAAACACAATGAAATATATTTGAGGATCTAAACTATTGATTAAAATTCCCTCTAGTACAATATTTGAGGGATTTATTTAGTTTTTGAAGGAATCTTGCAGTCTTGATATAATGAAATGCTACCTTAAACTATCAATGAGGTCAAGAAAAATTGAACTTGACTACTCTATACAGATCCAAAATGATGAAGATGTCTACGGTCTTATTGATATGTCTTAATACTTACAAGAATGTATTATTGTTTTTGTTACATGTACCTCGATTGAAGGACAAGAAGAAGAAGAAGAAATTAGTAGAGTGAAAAAAGAATATGATTTGAAAAACTTGATCGATTTTAGTAATGAGGCATTGTATATTGCAAACTCATGGGCTCATAGAGAGAAAGATAAGGTTTCCGACTGGGGTGACTTTGATAGAAATGACATGACTGATATTCCTTTTGAAAAGGCATATCACGATCATAAGCCACTCATTACTGAGGGTATGAACAATTTACAACTTAAAGATCCTATTTTGGATAGTGAAAATTATTCTGGGCCATTTTTTGACAATATCCTTACTGATCGGTTTAAGTGGCTTCTTGATTTTCCTTCACAGCCATCAACATCATCAGGTGGTACAAGATCGATCTGAGAGGAGAGTGTTGTAAAGCTTGGTGATATTTTTTATAATAAAGAATAATTAAAAGATGTTGTGAAGCAATTTACCCTACTAAAAGGATTTCAATTCAGGGTTAAAAAGTCTGATAGGGGGCGATTATATAATAAGTACGAGGTTGAAAACTGCTAGTGGTATATATCCGCAAGCAAATCCAAAGTTAGTGAAGTGTTTCAAATCAGTCAAATGAATCCAAACCATATATGTTCAATTGATCAAATAATGTTACATCATCGACAAGCTGGAGCCCGAGTTATGGGTCAATTAATGAGGTCAAAGTTTGTGTTGATTGATCAAATTTATCGGTCAAAAGAAATAATTGTGGACAGCACTGACTGGTATAAAATTGATATTTCATATTCACAGGCTTGGCGGATAAGAAATTAAGTTTTAAATTCATTGAAGGGCTCACCAGAAGAATCATTTATGCTTTTATCAGATTATTACTATAATTTACAACATACTAATCTGGGAACTATTACCGCTATTGAAACGGATGATGACCATCGATTTAAGAATTTTTTCATGACATTAGGACATTCTATTCATGCATTTAGAGAATATCTTTGACTTGTTATTTGCATTGACGTTGTTTTCCTTAACGGTCGATATCTAGGTCACTTATTCCTTATGGTAGGTCTCGATAGTAATAACCAAATATACCTCATTGGTTTCAATGTTAGTAAAAAAAAAAGATCACGATACGTGGTGTTGGTTTCTCAAGAAGATTAAAGAATGCATCCATGACATCTCCGAGTTAATGATAATCTCATATCGACATCATGTTATATACTCTACAATGGCTGAAGTCTTTCCAGATGTCCACCATGGATGTTGTTGTCATCACCTTTTGTGTAACATGCAGACAAAGTACAAACAAGACTCAAAGGTAACGTGTTTAAACATGTATTAAATTTTTATTTTGTTTAACATTTTTATAAGTTCTCATATTATTTATTACCTTGCAGGTTGCGGGTGCATATTGAAAAGTTGTGAAATCATATAAAGAAGCAGATTTTGAGGCTATGATGCGATGAACCCTCAAACTGGGGCTTATCTACGTGAGGTCGGATTTGAGCAATAGAGCATAATACACTTTTCGGGGCATCAATACAACATCATGACAATTAATATTGCGGAGTCATTTAACACTTTTGTTAGACATGCACGGGGTTTGCCTATCATGATGCTCGTCGAGTTCATTCATGGTACCTTGTAACAATGGTTTTACGAGAGAAGAAACCATACAAGTACGTACCCAGTTGTTAATAACTATGTATTTGAGCATGTATTTCTTCCCTTATGTTTGTTATTAACATATGTGTCGTTAATATTTTTTTAAATTACAGATGAATACCCTAACTTTGTTACCCCTTGGACGGAAAAGAATATCAACCATCGTCTGTCAAAGTCTGCACGCTTAGAGGTTCGATCAATTACACCTACTCAGTATTAGGTTGTTGGTTTTCGTAGATATATAGGCATTCTGGAATTCAATGAAGTGTCTTATACATGTAAAAAGTTTCAACTTTCACGTATTCCATGCAAGCATATCGTTGCTGTTATAAGACACATGAGACTCACAAATGTCAATACATGAGTTCATCCATTCTTCCGCACCGAGTTCTACCATGCAATATATGAGGAACTTATCAATCCTCTTGGAAACCAATCATAATGGTTTCATGCACCAAAACAAAAAGTCATCCTACCCCCCGTTCTTAATAGTCATCGTCTGGGTTATCCTTCCAATAGAAATTAACGTCCTTCACAAGGGAAGAGTGTTATACTCAGGATTTTTAGTCGTTGTAAGGAACCAAGGCATGTCTAAACCCAATGTAAAAGCCTAGCACTAGTCCTAAGATCCGCCCCACAAGGTTCATCTAAAAGAGGTAAAAGATCGAGATCTTGACAAGCTTCGATTTAGTTTCATTAATTATGTAATTCATGATTGTTATTCAAATACAACATCTATTGTGGATAGACTGGATAATACAAATGAGGACACTCTTCTGTGACAAGATGGGTAGCACAGTCCTTAACCCTATGAAGGCCTGTGGTCTCGATCACTAGGCTTTGAACTACAGGGAGACATGAAGGCTACTTCATAACTGGAGGCTGAGTAAACTCTTCAAGTGTCCTAGGAGTATCAACGGATATATCTGAAGGTGGCATGATTGGAAAAATCCCATCTCTTGTCGGGGGAGGCATCAAAGATGATGAGGAGGAATACACATCCGGCAAACTGGTGTACTCACAGATGTACGCATACCATGGTAGAGCCTCCTCAATTGGTAAATGACGAAGTGGGAATGTGACATCATCCTATTCATGAAGATAATATAACACTTAAAATAATTGCAATATTCAATGAATCAATTGACTGACTGATTAACGATTACATATTTAGTCACCAGTGAAAATAGTGCCCATATGACTCCAAGTATGGACGTCCCATATGCGCCACCTAAACATCCTTGGAGATGCATGAATATCAATCATATCAACCCAATCATACAAGGTGTCTAACGTCTCATATATCCAATACTGCAATATAACCATTAATGATTAAAATAAATCAATTTGTATTTTTGTCAATTAATATATATAATCAATAAATTTAAACTTACCTAAAATGTAAAAGGAAATCCGTAGAGGTCATATTTACGCATTTCAAGCATCCGTCCAAAGTAGACTCTATCACTCACCTGCGACATTGACTCATACGTCATCTGCCACATGACAACACCTCAGGGATAGGAATTAAATCCATCTAGATGATCAACCAACTGTAAGCATTCGACAGATGCTTTCTTTCGTTGATCATCCCCTAACAACACTATATGAAGATAGTACAATAAAACCATCTTGACGATATCAATATCATCATCCCCCTATGGCCTGACCAAAAAAACACGCTCTATGCCATGATATTGCACATTCGGATAGCCCGAAAGTATGTATCTCTGATCCTATGTTAGGATGAATGAGAAATATACGATGAAAGAGCAGTGAGTTGGCTAAATGATAGCCCTATCATCAAACTCAAATGGGCTTAATCTCACGTCAACCCTGTTAACCCCAAACCATAACTCATCTCTGACAGAAGGCTAATGTAGTTGTCGCAGGAGAAATATATGAACCAACACTCCAAAAAATTTGGTATCGGGTAGATGAATGAGATGCCCAAAACATGTCCTCTCAAATAGTCGAAGTTGATATGGGGTCAGTGTCAACGTAATCCTGGACAATGCGGTGCATTGTGCACAACATATAACCTTTGCCTGGAAGTGTCTGGACTCATCGAGAAATCGTAGCTCCCCTTCGACACATTTCCTTTTGCGAGAAGTATCCTACAAAAAATTTTGAAAATTCGTAAAACATTCATAAAAAACAGATATGTAAACAAATATAAAAATGAAAAATAAAAAAAACATAGAAAGATAAAAAATAGAAAAACAATCTAAACAAAAATGACAAAAATCTGAAAAACAAAACGAAAATTCGAATTCTATATATTGAAATATCCTAGAATGTCAACAATAAAAAAATCATTTGAAAATCTGAAAAATAAGAATCGATATACCCTAAAATAGTGAAAATCAAAAAAAGAGAATTGAAATTTGAATTCTATATGTTGAAATACCCTCGAATGTCAACAATCAAAAAATCATTCGAAAATCTAAAACATAGAAGTCAATTATCCTTAAATGGCAAAAATCGAAAAAATGAAACTGAAATTTGAATTCTATACGTTAAAATATCCTAGAATGTCAACAATAAAAAAATCATTCGAAAATCTGAAAATATAAGTCGATATATTTGAAAATAATGAAATTTGAAAAAACAGAACTGAAATTTGACTTCTATACGTTAAAATACCCTAGAATGTCAATAATAAAAAAATTGTTCGAAAATCTAAAAATACGAGTCGATCTATCCTAAAATGGTAAAAATAAAAAAAATAAAATTGAAATTCGAAATCTATACATTGAAATACCCTCGAATGTTAATAATCAAAAAATCATTTAAAAATTTGAAAAATACGAGTTGATTTATCCTAAAATAGCGTAAAATCGAAAAAATAAAACTAAAATTCGAATTATATATATTGAGATACCCCGGAATATCAACAATCATAAAATCATTTGAAAATTTGAAAATACGAGTTGATATATCTTAAAATGAAACCAAACTGAAATTCGAATTCTATACGTTGAAATACCCCAGAAGGTCAACAATCGAAAAATCGTTTGAAAATCTGAAAAATACGAGTCCATATATCTTAAAACAGTGAAAATAAAAAAAAACGAAACTGAAATTCGAACTCTATACGTTGAAATATCCTAGAATGTCAACAATTGAAAAATCGTTATAAAATCTAAAAAACACAAGTCAATTTATCTTAAAAAGGCAAAAATTGAAAAAACGAAACTGAAATTCGAATTCTATACATTGAAATACTCTAAAATGTTAACAATCCAAAAATCGTTGAAAAATCTAAAAAATACGAATCGATATATTCTAAAACAACAAAAATTGAAAAAACAAAACTAAAATTCGAATTCTATACATTGAAATACCCTAGAATGTCAATAATCAAAAAATCATTCGAAAATTTGAAAAATACGAGTCGATATATCCTAAAACGGTAAAATTCGAAAAAACAAGAGTGAAATTCAAAAATATGAGTCGATATATCCTATAAACAAAAAAATCAAAATATCGTGTAGAAATTTTGTTATTACATAGTAAATATATGTCAAAAAGTACAAAAATAAAAAAACCAAATATTAAATTCGAAAACTATATATTGAAAAAGCTTAGAATAGAAAAAATGGATATAAAATTCAAAAACTATACGTCGAAAAACCTTAGTTGTGAAAATTATCAATTTACCCCCTTAGAAAATTTATACTGCAAACATGTACAATATTTATCCCTTACCCCCTCAACAATTTTCTAATCTCTTAGACCCCCTGCAGTTTAAAAAATATAAATTTCCCCTAATCCACTGTTTTCATGGCATTAGCGCACTGTCTCATGTAAAATTTTACAAAGACCCCCTCAAGAAATTCAATCAAAATAACCAAGAATCAAAACATTTTATACATTGTTTAAAATCGAAATCCTAAAATTTCAAATCTCAAAATCTCCCTCAAATCTTAATAATCTTAACAATAAATTTATTCAAACAACAATAGGAAAAAGGCACTAACCTTTTTTGCTATTTTTTATCGTCAAAAAACATGAAAATCGCTTCGTCCGTGAAACACCCGTGGGATGACTGTGGGAGACGTGAAATTCTTTGAATTTGTACAGTGAAACCGTGGGAAAATAATGAGGAAAATATGTAAAATTCTTGGTTTATATAAGGGCAATTTGGTCATTTCATAAAAAAAGACATTTTTGCTTTATCCTAATTATTTTGGATAATTTCGCTTAGAGTCCTTTAATTTAAGGCATTTAATGTAAGTTCCCTTATAACAACTTAGCTAGTGCTCATCTTGTTTTTGAGTTAGCGGAGAAGGGAAGATTGTTACTCTGAAAGTTTAGCTTTTAATGGGAGTTGTTTAATTTTGTCTACTTGGTAAAGTGAAATAAGTGTCTGATTAGTTTTGTTATTGGAAAACCAAGAAAAAATGGTGTCAAGATCATATTCTAATCTGTTGGAGCTTGCCTCTGGTGAGTCTCCATCGTTTGGCCGAATGAGCTGGAGAATTCCACGAGTTATGACTGTAGCTGGAATCATGTCTGACATCGATGATGATCCATCTGAGAGTGTTTGCTCTGATCCGTCATCATCGTCAGTTCAACGAGAAAGAATCATAATTGTGGCCAATCAGTTGCCTATTAGGGCGCAACGAAAATCGGACTGTGGTAAGGGTAGTACGGGTTGGATTTTCAGTTGAGATGAGAATTCGCTTCTCCTCCAACTGAAAGACGGATTAGGGGATGATGACATTGAAGTTATACATGTTGGCTGTTTGAAGGAAGAGATTCATATGAATGAACAAGAAGAGGTGTCGCAAATACTTTTAGAAACCTATAAATGCATGCCAGTTTTTCTCCCACAAGATCTTTTTAGCCGGTACTATCGTGGGTTCTGTAAGCAACAATTATGGCCTTTGTTTCATTACATGTTACCTTTATCGCCAGACCTTGGTGGTAGGTCTAATCGGTCGTTGTGGCAAGCATATGTTTCAGCTAATAAGATTTTTGCGGATAGGATAATGGAGGTGATTAACCCGGAAGATGATTCTGTGTGGGTACATGACTATCATTTGCAGGGGTTACCGACTTTCTTGAGGAAGAGATTCAAGAGGGTGAAGCTTGGGTTTTTTCTGCATAGCCCATTCCCTTCGTCAGAGATTTACAAGACATTGCCAATTAGGGAAGAACTTTTGCGAGTCCTGTTGAATTCAGATTTAATTGGGTTCCATACTTTTGATTATGCTCGACATTTCTTGTCCTGTTGTAGTCGAATGCTTGGTCTTACCTATGAATCCAAGAGAGGTTATATAGGCCTTGAATACTATGGTAGGACTGTCAGTATCAAGATTCTTCCAGTGGGTGTTCACATGGGTCAGCTTCAGTCGGTTTTGAGCCTTCCTGAGGCCAAGGCAAAAGTTGCTGAACTAATCAAGCAATTTTATGATCAGGGTAGAATAATGTTGCTTAGAGTGGATGATATGGACATATTTAAGGGTATAAGTTTGAAGTTATCGGCAATAGAACAGTTGCTTGTTCAACATCCAGAGTGGCAGGGAAAGGTAGTGCTGGTGCAGATAGCAAATCCTGGGCAGAGGAAAAGATGTCAAAGAGGTGCAAGCAGGGACACACTCAACGGTGGAGCGAAGAAATGGAACTTTTGGGAAACCTGGATATGAGCCTGTTGTATTGATAGATGAGCCACTTAAGTTTTATGAGAGAATTGCGTAATATGTCGTTGCAGAGTGTTGTTTGGTAACTGCAGTTAGGGATGGCATGAATTTGATACCATATGAGTACATAATAAGTCGGCTAGGGAATGAGATATTGGATAAGGTTTTGGGTTGGAGCCATCTTCCGCAAAGAAAACTATGTTGCTTGTATCTGAATTCATTGGCTGCTCTCCATCCTTGAGCGGCGCAATACATGTGAATCCATGGAATATTGATGCAGTGGCAGATGCAATGGATTGAAAGACCAAGAAAAAAAGCTCAGGCATGAGAAGCATTACAGATGTCAGTACCCATGATGTTGGATATTGGGCACACAGTTTCCTACAAGTTTGGAGAGGACTTGTCTTGAACATGAGCAGCGCAGGTGCTGGGGTATTGGGTTTGGGTTAAGCTTTAGAATTGTGGCACTTGACCAGAGCTTCAGGAAGCTATCAATGGAACACATAGTGTCAGCTTACAAGAGAACTACCACTAGGGCTATTCTTCTAGGCTATGATGGTACATTGATGCCTCAGGGCACAATCGATAAGAACCCAAACGCTAAAACTATTGAAATCCTAAATAGTTTGTCTAGAGATAAGAACAACATTGTTTTCCTTGATAGTGGAAAAAGTCGAAAGGCACTTGCTGAATGGTTTTCTCCTTGTGAGAAGTTGGGAATTGCTGCAGAACATGGTTACTTTCTAAGGTGAATTGCATATATCTGCTGTCTATTTTGAACTTTTATGTATACTACTACAAGAGTTTTGACACCGACAACTCTGTGGTTTCAGGTTAAGTCAAGAGGAAGAATGGGAGACTTGTATACCAGTAGCAGATAGTGGTTGGAAGCAGGTAGCTGAGCCTGTAACGAAGCTCTACACTGAAACAACTGATGGATCAACCATTGAAGACAAAGAAACTCCCCTTGGCTGGTGTTACGAGGATGCGGATCCAGATTTTGGCTCATGCCAAGCTAAGGAGCTTCTTGATCATCTCCAAAACGTGCTTGCTAATGAACCAGTTACACTCAAGAACGGGCAGAATCTCGTGGGGGTTAAGCCACAGGTTTGATTCACGTATCCCATTATCAAGTTGAACTGTCACTTTATTTTCTGATCCACATTTTTTCTTGTAAATATGGGACATTATCTGCATTATATATGTCATATCAATGAGCAATATACTATTCTGGAAAATTGGATTTGCCTGAAATCAGATTAAGCTGCTATCCTGAGAGGCTGAATTAAACATTGTTTACATGTGAACAGGGTGTAAGCAAAGGGCTTGTAGCAAAACGTCTACTTTCCACCATGCAAGAAAGGGCAATGTCACCAGATTTCGTTCTGTGCATAGGGGACGACCGATCTGATGAGGATATGTTTTAGGTAATAATCAGTTCCATGGCTGGGCCATCCATTGCTCCCAGGTCAGAAGTTTTTGCATGTACAGTTGGTCGAAAACCCAGCAAGGCCAAGTATTATCTGGATGATACTGTAGAAATCATTCGGTTGATGCAGGGTTTGGCATCTGTTACGGAACAAATGCTTCCCGCATTGCCTTAACAAAGATAAAGAGAAGGTAAACCTTCATAATTTCCCTGTTTCGTTAATTTCTGGTTTTTTATTTCATTCAAATGTAAATTATCTTAGTTCTACAAAGAAGTATAGAACTGAAAACTTTGTATTTGATGCTTGCGTTTGCACTTCATTATAGTAAAGCTGTAAATACATGTTTGTTCATGAAATCTGAGTTTTTGTCATACATTTCTGAAATTGGATTCGCTTTAGAGTTTCACAAGCAAATCTTTGATAGAGATTTCACCAAGTTTATATGCATCGTTTCTCAACACAGTAAAATATGAATTACTGGACAAGTCTTCGCACATCTAGATCAATATCAACACTATGATATGATAGAAATTTTCACCACATCTATGACAAGTCATTTTTTCTGTACCCTCTAGTTTAGACTACCCTAATGGTGTGAATTTGTCAACATTAGAGTCATGTTACGCAATACGCTATAGTTGTATTTCTGAAACATTTTTTCTCTGTACAATCTGCAACATCATGTAGTAAGAATGCATGCATAAAACATTCTGTCAACAACTGATTTTGGGAGATTTCACGTGCCTTTGTTGTGCTCAATTTGGTCTCCTACCTTCGTCCCACATTTTTGACATGTTTGAAGCAAAGATGAAGGATTTCCCAGAAATTTAACAGCTCATGATTGTGGAATTTGGGAGCTATGATAGATGATGGCAAGTCCCTTTCTTTGTGCAAAGACCGAGGACAAGAAAGATTTCAATTAGTCTCAGTCAAATAAATTATTGTATGGTGTTGAACGATTTTCTTTCTTTGTATTTCAGATTTCACACTTGCTTTTAAGCCTAGTGGACTTGACTGTCAATTGGGTTCAAGAGAATTGACTTGGGTCTCTGCCTTTTAATTTCCCAGTCAATTTCACATTTGTCTCTATTAATTAAAATTATGGGTTTTATTAGCCTTATTTAACTAACAGTAATATTTTATGTCCAAATAATTGGATACTGACATATGAAAATAAATTTATTTGTTATTATGTGATTGAATAATAATTAGATCACCAAATTATATGATACGTTCAATTTGTTTATATATGTATTATCCACCGTTTGTAATGTAGTATTAGTTAATATTTTCAATGTTGGTTCAAACATCAACCTGATGAGGGAAGTGGTTCAGCCCAATCAATGGTCGAAATGATGAATTATATAAATAATATTCAAAATAATATTAAAAATAATTTTGTATAAATAATTATTAAATATATCATTTGAATTGTTTTATTGCAAAAATTTTTATCCTCTTTATAAAATACAAAAGATGGGTTAAATTAAAAGAAGAAAAAACTTTCATGTGGTCTTGTGATTCTGCCACCTTATGCAAAGGTTTGACTGGGCCAGAGTCTAATGGTTTGACTATCATAAGGGTGGGTTTAAGTTTGAATTAACTTATGCTAAATTGTTAACTCAATTAAATTGAACTCAATACAAACTCAAACTTAGGTGAGTTCAAGTTCAAGACGAAAGGGTATTGTATTGTTGAGCTTGATCTTGAGTTGAAGATGTTCAAGTTGTCAAGCTTGTGAGTTTGAAAGAGTTTAATTCAAATTAATCAAAACAAGGTCGATTTAATTAATACATATAAAAATAACGTTGTTTTAGTTGATTTTGATTTCATTATAAATTGAGTTAAGTTCAACTCTAACTTAGCTCAATAATGCAATTAAACTTGAGCTTACCTTCCCTTAAGTCAAGCTCAATTCAAATTAGTTTTAGGAAAATTTGTTGAACTTGAGCCTAGTTTTTTAAGTCAATTTGAATTTGAATTATAACAAGTTCAAGCTTAGTTTAGCTCAAATATATTATTAGTTATAGTTCTCCTTAGTCCAAATACTAAACCGATTTTAGGGCACCCCAAGTCCCATAGATTGGTTCAACTGGTTAGTCCCATTCAGGTTTTAAATCCATGGTATTACTCTCAAAAGCAAAATAATTCTTAGGTTTTTTATCTAATTAATTGTCTAACAAAATTAATATGAGACTTAATTTTCTTAAATTATGGACTAATCACATTTTTAATTAATTGTCTAACAAAACTGAGTTGATTCAATTGAAATTTAAATTAAGATTATCCCATTTTTAATTTAAATTTAAATTTGTTTGAATTGAAAAGTTTTAATAGATTCTACTCAAATCTACCCTTAACCACAGTCTGAACTGGGGTTTAGGTTGTCCATTTACTTATAATTGGGACGAAAAGGAGAATCTGCCGACTTTGAATTTTCGTTAATTCTGGTATGTGATTTGAAAGATGGAATATTCAGAGATTCATACGGTGGTTGAATATTCAACACGAAGAGAATAACTGAGATTTAAAAATATGATTAATTTGAGTAATTGGGTTGTCATTAGCTGGAAATTCACCTGATAATGATTTATTTTATATGCAATAATTTATACACAAAAATTTAAGAATTCCACCCTCAGAATGTGAAAGAAAAGATATAATTATTTAAGGAAAAGGGGAAATTAAGCTAAATACCTCGTCTTATTCTAAATTAAACAAAAATATTTATTTTTTATTTTTTAAGTAAAAATACCCTATTTTCAAAGTTTTAAACAAAAATATTCCAAATTTTTTTAAAATGTTAAAACTACTTTTCACCATTTCTATATAAACACTCATTCTCATATTTTTCTCACATTATTTAAATTCTTACTCTCACTTTCAATTTTACTCAATATTTGATACAGTGGATTTGTTCGAAAGAAAGAAAATTCGTACTTTTAAATTCAAATAAAAAAATCAATTCGTAAGAATAAGGTATTTATACTAATTTTAACCCAAAACTTAATTTTATTTATTAAATCTAGTTCGTATATTATATAAAGGGGTTTTTGGACATTTGATAATATATCAAGGGGTTAAATAAATGTTAAAAAATATGAAAGGTATTTTGATATAAACAATGTATGAAAGTTTTAAATAAAATGTAAGAAAAATATAAAGACATTTTGACATAAGACAATATATAAGGGTGTTAAAAAGATGTCAGATAAATATAGGGGGTTAAGAAAATGTTAGAAAAATATGGGAATATTTTGATACTAAACAATGTATGAGGGTTTCAAATGAAATTTTAGAAATATATAGAGACATTTTGATATAAACTAGATAAATATAGGAGGTTAAAAAAATGTTAGAAAAATATGAGAGCATTTTAATATTTAATAATTTATGAAGGTTTTAAATGAAATGTTATGAGTATATAGAGACATTTTGATATAAGCAACATATGATAGTATTAAATGAAATGTTAGATAAATAAAAAAATGTTAAATGAAGTGTTAAAAAATATGGGGGGTATTTTGATAATAAACAATGTATAAAGGTTTTAAAAAAATGTTAGGAATATATAGAGACATTTTAATAAAATATAAGAACATTTTGTGGTACAATGCTATGAAAGATGAGATGAAATCTATGAAGAGTAATAGAGTCTAGGATCCTGTCAAGTTACCTAATGGGGCAAAGGCCATTGGGTGTAAATGGGTCTTTAAAACAAAGAAAGACTCATTAGGTAACATCGAGAGATATAAAACAAGACTCGTTGCTAAGGGTTTCACTCAAAAGGAGGGAATCGATTACACGGAGACTTTTTCTCCTGTATCTAAGAAAGATTCTTTTCGTATTATAATGGCATTAGTAGCCCATTTTGACTTAGAACTGTATCAAATGGATGTAAAAACAACATTCCTCAATGGAGATTTAGAGGAAGAGGTATATATGAAACAACCTGAAGGATTCTCCTCTAGTAATGGTGAGCATTTGGTGTGCAAGCTTAAGAAGTCCATATATTGATTGAAACAAGCATCCCGTCAATGGTATTTGAAATTCCATAAGGTTATCTCTTCATTCGGTTTTGAAGAGAATATCATGGATCAATGTATATACCAGAAGGTCAGTGGGAGTAAAATTTGTTTCCTTGTTCTATATGTGGATGATATATTACTTGCAACCAATGATAAAGGGTTGTTTTATGAGGTGAAACAATTTTTCTCTAAAAACTTTGATATGAAAGATATGGGTGAGGTGTCTTATGTCATTGACATTAAGATTCATAGGAACATACATCAAGGCATACTAGGTCTATCTCAGGAAACCTATATCAACAAAGTTTTAGAGAGATTTCGGATGAAAGATTGTTCACCAAGTATAGCACCAATTGTGAAGAGTGATAAGTTCAATTTGAACCAATGCCCTAAAAATGAACTTGAAAAGGAACAAATGTATAACATTCCCTATGCTTCAACTGTTGGAAGACTTGTGTATGCTCAGATTTACATAAGATCTGACATTGCATTTGTTGTTGGGATGTTAGGAAGATATCAGAGTAATCCAGGTATAGACCACTAGAGAGTTGCAAAGAAAGTGATGCAGTACCTTCAAGGGACCAAAGAATACATGCTTATATATAAACGAACTGATAATTTAGAGATAATTGGTTACTCTAATTCAGATTTTGCTAGCTGTATTGATTCAAGAAAATCAACATCTGGATATATTTTCTTGTTTGCCGGCGGAGCCATATCTTAGAGGAGTGTTAAGCAGTCATTGATTGCTACATCTACCATGGAGGCTGAGTTCGTTTCTTGTTTTGAGGCTATATCACATGGTGTATGGGTGAAGAGTTTCATATCTGGGTTTAGGATTGTAGATTCTATTTCTAAGCCAATAAAAATTTATTGTGACAATTCAGCTACTGTTTTCTTGGCTAAAAATAATAAAAGTAGTAGTCGAAGTAAACATATCAACATTAAGTATTTAGCCATTAAAGAACATGTAAAAGAGAATAAAGTGGTCATTGAACACATTAGCAATGAATTGATGATTGCCGATCCTTTGACAAAAGGCATGCCACCAAAGAGTTTTAAGGATCATGTAGAACGAATGGGAGTTGGTCTCATGTTGTAATTGTGATGGGAGTGGGTTTCATCATGTGATTTGATGTATGTACATTTTCTATAATAAAATTATTCAGTTTTTCAATTGATTAATTTTTCTCATTTTTATGTGCACATTTTGGTTGAAAAAATAATCAAATTTGGACCTAGAATAAATATAAGGTTTATTCATTAAGTTATAAAGAAATGAATACATTGTGATACATAGAAAATAATACTTGTTCTTAGAGGACTTATTGTCATGATTCGTGTATTTTATTTCTTTACTTCAGTATGTGCATTCATGGGTCACAAACCAAGTGGGAGAATGTCAGTTTCGTTTTCGTTTCCACGTAACTGCTTCATGCAGTAACTTCCCATGCATTATGGTCTGTAACTTTCATGTCTTAACTCCACACCTTTTCCGTAGCATTCTTGATGATAGAATGTTGATTTTTAAGGTGACAAATAGGGTCCCTGGGTGAGCTTTTTCCTGATTAAAATATACACCATTTTGTGAGAAAAAGAAAATCACCTAGAAGACAAAATTTTGCAAGCAATTTCCAGACGATTATTCTGCATCAAATCGTCAAGCAATAGCCAGAAGTTAGTGATTAATATTCCGCAAATTTTAGTTTTTGGTTTCTATCTTACATACTCAGTATATATATGTTTAGATAGAGACCGTATACATGTTTTACACTACTTTCCACCATGCAAGAAAGGGCAATGTCACCAGATTTCGTTCTGTGCATAGGGGACGTGTTTGAGGTAATAATCAGTTCCATGGCTGGGCCATCCATTGCTCCCAGGGCAGAAGTTTTTGCATGTACAGTTGGTCGAAAACCCAGCAAGGCCAAGTATTATCTGGATGATACTGTAGAAATCATTCGGTTGATGCAGGGTTTGGCATCTGTTACGGAACAAATGCTTCCCGCATTGCCTTAACAAAGATAAAGAGAAGGTAAACCTTCATAATTTCCCTGTTTCGTTAATTTCTGGTTTTTTATTTCATTCAAATGTAAATTATCTTAGTTCTACAAAGAAGTATAGAACTGAAAACTTTGTATTTGATGCTTGCGTTTGCACTTCATTATAGTAAAGCTGTAAATACATGTTTGTTCATGAAATCTGAGTTTTTGTCATACATTTCTGAAATTGGATTCGCTTTAGAGTTTCACAAGCAAATCTTTGATAGAGATTTCACCAAGTTTATATGCATCGTTTCTCAACACAGTAAAATATGAATTACTGGACAAGTCTTCGCACATCTAGATCAATATCAACACTATGATATGATAGAAATTTTCACCACATCTATGACAAGTCATTTTTTCTGTACCCTCTAGTTTAGACTACCCTAATGGTGTGAATTTGTCAACATTAGAGTCATGTTACGCAATACGCTATAGTTGTATTTCTGAAACATTTTTTCTCTGTACAATCTGCAACATCATGTAGTAAGAATGCATGCATAAAACATTCTGTCAACAACTGATTTTGGGAGATTTCACGTGCCTTTGTTGTGCTCAATTTGGTCTCCTACCTTCGTCCCACATTTTTGACATGTTTGAAGCAAAGATGAAGGATTTCCCAGAAATTTAACAGCTCATGATTGTGGAATTTGGGAGCTATGATAGATGATGGCAAGTCCCTTTCTTTGTGCAAAGACCGAGGACAAGAAAGATTTCAATTAGTCTCAGTCAAATAAATTATTGTATGGTGTTGAACGATTTTCTTTCTTTGTATTTCAGATTTCACACTTGCTTTTAAGCCTAGTGGACTTGACTGTCAATTGGGTTCAAGAGAATTGACTTGGGTCTCTGCCTTTTAATTTCCCAGTCAATTTCACATTTGTCTCTATTAATTAAAATTATGGGTTTTATTAGCCTTATTTAACTAACAGTAATATTTTATGTCCAAATAATTGGATACTGACATATGAAAATAAATTTATTTGTTATTATGTGATTGAATAATAATTAGATCACCAAATTATATGATACGTTCAATTTGTTTATATATGTATTATCCACCGTTTGTAATGTAGTATTAGTTAATATTTTCAATGTTGGTTCAAACATCAACCTGATGAGGGAAGTGGTTCAGCCCAATCAATGGTCGAAATGATGAATTATATAAATAATATTCAAAATAATATTAAAAATAATTTTGTATAAATAATTATTAAATATATCATTTGAATTGTTTTATTGCAAAAATTTTTATCCTCTTTATAAAATACAAAAGATGGGTTAAATTAAAAGAAGAAAAAACTTTCATGTGGTCTTGTGATTCTGCCACCTTATGCAAAGGTTTGACTGGGCCAGAGTCTAATGGTTTGACTATCATAAGGGTGGGTTTAAGTTTGAATTAACTTATGCTAAATTGTTAACTCAATTAAATTGAACTCAATACAAACTCAAACTTAGGTGAGTTCAAGTTCAAGACGAAAGGGTATTGTATTGTTGAGCTTGATCTTGAGTTGAAGATGTTCAAGTTGTCAAGCTTGTGAGTTTGAAAGAGTTTAATTCAAATTAATCAAAACAAGGTCGATTTAATTAATACATATAAAAATAACGTTGTTTTAGTTGATTTTGATTTCATTATAAATTGAGTTAAGTTCAACTCTAACTTAGCTCAATAATGCAATTAAACTTGAGCTTACCTTCCCTTAAGTCAAGCTCAATTCAAATTAGTTTTAGGAAAATTTGTTGAACTTGAGCCTAGTTTTTTAAGTCAATTTGAATTTGAATTATAACAAGTTCAAGCTTAGTTTAGCTCAAATATATTATTAGTTATAGTTCTCCTTAGTCCAAATACTAAACCGATTTTAGGGCACCCCAAGTCCCATAGATTGGTTCAACTGGTTAGTCCCATTCAGGTTTTAAATCCATGGTATTACTCTCAAAAGCAAAATAATTCTTAGGTTTTTTATCTAATTAATTGTCTAACAAAATTAATATGAGACTTAATTTTCTTAAATTATGGACTAATCACATTTTTAATTAATTGTCTAACAAAACTGAGTTGATTCAATTGAAATTTAAATTAAGATTATCCCATTTTTAATTTAAATTTAAATTTGTTTGAATTGAAAAGTTTTAATAGATTCTACTCAAATCTACCCTTAACCACAGTCTGAACTGGGGTTTAGGTTGTCCATTTACTTATAATTGGGACGAAAAGGAGAATCTGCCGACTTTGAATTTTCGTTAATTCTGGTATGTGATTTGAAAGATGGAATATTCAGAGATTCATACGGTGGTTGAATATTCAACACGAAGAGAATAACTGAGATTTAAAAATATGATTAATTTGAGTAATTGGGTTGTCATTAGCTGGAAATTCACCTGATAATGATTTATTTTATATGCAATAATTTATACACAAAAATTTAAGAATTCCACCCTCAGAATGTGAAAGAAAAGATATAATTATTTAAGGAAAAGGGGAAATTAAGCTAAATACCTCGTCTTATTCTAAATTAAACAAAAATATTTATTTTTTATTTTTTAAGTAAAAATACCCTATTTTCAAAGTTTTAAACAAAAATATTCCAAATTTTTTTAAAATGTTAAAACTACTTTTCACCATTTCTATATAAACACTCATTCTCATATTTTTCTCACATTATTTAAATTCTTACTCTCACTTTCAATTTTACTCAATATTTGATACAGTGGATTTGTTCGAAAGAAAGAAAATTCGTACTTTTAAATTCAAATAAAAAAATCAATTCGTAAGAATAAGGTATTTATACTAATTTTAACCCAAAACTTAATTTTATTTATTAAATCTAGTTCGTATATTATATAAAGGGGTTTTTGGACATTTGATAATATATCAAGGGGTTAAATAAATGTTAAAAAATATGGAAGGTATTTTGATATAAACAATGTACGAAAGTTTTAAATAAAATGTAAGAAAAATGAGAGATATTTTGACATAAGACAATATATGAGGGTGTTAAAAATATGTTAGATAAATATAAGGGGCTAAAAAAATGTTAGAAAAATATAAGGATATTTTGATACTAAACAATATATGAGGGTTTCAAGTGAAATTTTAGAAATATATAGAGACATTTTGATATAAACTAAATAAATATAGAGAGTTAAATAAAATATTAGAAAAATATAAGAGCATTTTAATATTAAACAATTTATGAAGGTTTTAAATGAAATGTTATGAGTATATAGAGACATTTTGATATAAACAATATATGATAGTATTAAATGAAATGTTAGATAAATAAAAAAATGTTAAATGAAGTGTTAAAAAAATATGGGAGGTATTTTGATAATAAACAATGTATAAAGGTTTTAAATAAAATGTTAGGAATATATAGAGACATTTTAATAAAATATAAGAATATTTTGTTACAAGACAATATACGAGAGTTTTAAATGAAATGTTAGATAAATATAGACGTTTAAAGAAATATTAAAAAAATATGAGGACATTTTGATTAAAAGTATAATCCATTGAAGTGGTTGAAAAGTTCTCTAACTTCTCAATGTTTATTGAATAAGCCAAGTGAAATCATTTAATTTTGCAATTCTACCTTGAATAAGTCATGAATCTTGTAATCGTAGTATTCATGACTTTGAATGCCTTGTTTCTAACATATAAAATTCAATTAAACCATGATGGATTTGAAATAAATACAAATCGGTGTGTAATCACAAGCGTAGAGATTGAAAATTTTGGGCTCGACTCTATAGTCAAAAATACAATTAAGAACCTATATTATTACCCTGTGATATGCTTGTATAGAAATAAGATGTTTATGGTAGATTGCTATCCTCTTATGGCAAAAGTTTATTCAATAAAACTATGTATACATATAAAATAGATATATAGATAATATAATTAATTTAATTTAAATTAAAAATAAAATAATACTTACCCACATAATTAGATATTATCTATAAACATAAATAAAATATATGGACAAAATATACACATGACGTGTGCACAATTAATTCTCTTGTGGGTTCAATTTTAAGTTTAGTTTATAATATTTATCTTAAAGTATAAGTATTATATTAAATTTCTAAAGATTTAAGCTTGCTAATTCACTAAATTAGCCGACATCAAACTCAAATTTAAGTTAAATGTCAAACTCAAATGGCACGAGGAGGTGGCAATTTAAAGGCCTAATCAAGATGGAACAGAATGGGGGAAACTTAATCAAGTTAATGTTAGCATGTGTGAAAGCTAAAGGTAAACACGCCCAGAAATGGTCAAATTGCTCAAAACAAGAAACGGTATAAAACAACAACGAAACGAAACTTCCCCTTCTTCCACACTTATACCCCTTCTTATACTCCTTTCATGCTAATCAATGACAACCCGCCATTAATATGCCAACTCTTGACCACACACACACACACACATATATCTTCTCTTCATTTCTTCACAAATTTTTCCATCAAAAACCATGAGCATTGGCATAGTGGAAATGGCTCTCAACAGCCTCGGAAAAGGCTTCGACTTAACTTCCGATTTCAGGCTCAAATACTGCAAAGGCAAACACAGATTAATTCTACTCAACGAAACTCATAGAGATCTTGATCTTCCTGGCTTCGGACCGATCAAAGACGTTTCCATCGATATCAAATGCGATAAGGGCGATCGTACTCGTTACCAATCCGATATTCTCGAATTCAATCAGGTATTTTCTTTCTTCATCATCATCATCATCTTCTTCTTCTTCTTCTTCTTCTTCTTCATTGATTCATTGATGAAGTATGTATATTCAGATGGCAGAATTTTTCAACCAGAAGAATTCGGTACCGGGGAAAATTCCGTCGGGGCATTTCAACGCCATGTTTAACTTGGAGAGTGGTTCGTGGGCGAGGGATGCAGCCAACATAAATTATTTGGGACTTGATGGATATTTTATCACACTCTTCAATCTTCATATTGATCGATATCCTCTCCTTCTCTCTGATGAAATTTGTAACGCAGTCCCTTCTTCTTGGGACCCCTGTGCCCTTTCAAGGTAACGTAAGTTCATAATTCTCACGTTGTTGTTATTATTATTATTATTATTATTTATAATTCTTGTTATATTATTTCTAGTAACACCGATTAAAACAACGTTATTTTAATATATTCTAATTAAATTATTCTAAATTTACAAATTTGATAAGACGAACAACCAAGTAATTAAATTAAAAAGAAGAAAGTCCTCCTAACACAATGTTTATAACATTTCACAAAGTAATTACGGCAATTTGAGTGGCATTGACATTTAATGGATATCTCTAGAGAATATGATTGAATTAGAATGGGCTATTTGAACTTAAATTTAAATTAAAATTAAATTAGTATAATTAGAGTTAATGTAAACATTTGAATTTATATCGACTCAAATTGAATTTTAAATTAAATTATTTTTTAAAACAAGTTTAAAATTCAATTAATAATCTTGAATTACTCTTTTAAATTCAAACAAATATTAAACTAAAATTTTTATATTTTAACTAATCGTGAATGGATCTTATTCAAACTTATTTAGTTTATATGATATGAGTATCAAAATACACATTATTTAACTGGACTTTTGACTGCGAAAAGAAAGGGAAAGAATTAGAAAAAAAAAAAATAATTCAGAATTAAAATAGTTTGTTTGGCCCAATAGCCTATAATTACTTGTTTGGTCTTAGGATTCTAGTTTCTTAGTTGACTAGTCAATCTTCATGCGAAATTATAGGAAAAAAGTCAGCTATTTGTTTGATCCCAGCTCACTCATTTTCTGTATTTTTTATCTGAATGGATTTTCTTTTCACACTCACACCGTCTGATTATGCCACATCACATCTCTGTTTATTAATAATTGCCACATGACAGCGGCTTTCTTCCCTTTGAAATATATGACAAATGGTTGATGTTAAGTTGCCAATTTGCTCAAACTCCTTAGGATGGGAATTTCCAAAAAAAAACCCCGAAAATTCGAACATGTCAAAAGAGTATCAACCTATCTGTTGGCATTGAAATTTGTACTAATGCTTGACTGTTTGTGAGATCAACGCAAAAATACGAAGAGACAGATTAAATAATTAAAAGGCCAAAAAACCTATTCCCACTCGAGGTTTAGTAAAAACTCAAACTCTCATTTTTTAATTTTTAAAAACTTAAATATTTATCTTTTTATTGAAAGTTACTGTTAGGATTGAAGATAAAAAAGTCATTTAGAAAAAATATTTAAAAAATTAAAAATTTATTAAATTTTCCCCCTCTAGATTTACAAAATTAACAATTTTTCTTACCCAAAATTGTAAAATGACCATTTCCCTCACCCAATCCTATGTTTCGTACTTTTTAAATTTTTCTCTTCAACCACCTCCAAAACTTTTAGAACTTTCATTTCACCCCCCAAATAGTTTCCACCTATTGCCCTTTTACCGACAACGTCCTCCCTTTATCTTCAACCGTCCCTCTACCTGAGATCGAGTGGCAAGTCAACCTAGCATTTTTCATTAGCGATTTCATTCTCTTCCAGCATGAGGGTGATCCGATTCTATGACCTCTCTTCCTCCTTTCTCTCTTGATCTTAGACAACAACAAAGCATCCGACGACAACACAATTCTGGTGCAATGGCAACACAACTTGGTTCTAAAGCTATGGTTGTCTCTTCGTCTCTATCGACAAAGAGACAAAGAGACGTCTCTTCATCAACGGATCTCTGTCCAAGAAGAGACAAGGACGATGCCTAAGATGTCGTTGTCTCTTCTTCTTTTCTTTAGCTTGTCGTCGTTGCCGTCACCGGAGAGGGAAGAAAGAAAACCTAGGGTTGGGGGAGGGAATGGTCATTTTTCAAACTTTGGGTGAGGGAAATGTTACTTTTTAAACCTGTGGAGAAAAATGTGACAAATGTTTTATTTTTTAATTTTTTTAGTAAATAATAGTTTTACTCCTAACTCTAACTGAGATTTTTTACGAAAATTAATTCATGGATAGGTGTTTAAAGTTTTAAAAGTTAGAGAGTAGGAGCTTGAGTTTTCAGTATACCTTATGTGGGAACAAGTGTTTTGGCCTAATTAAAAGGTTGATTTCTGACATGATTGGCCTACAAATAACAAGGGTCTTTGTGCAGAGTAATTTTATTATTTGAACAATGAAAACAATAGGTTATATTACAATTGAATGTTGAAAAGTGTAGCTCTCCTATCTTTTTCACTATTATAAATTTATGAACAATACTATACGTATCTATTTTGATTATATAAATATATATACATTTATATATGATATCACATAAGTTTGTGTTACTTTATCTTTAATTCAAAATCATCTAATTATATAATATTGTATGTAAGTGTGTACATATTTGTATACTTAAAGTGAGTGCATATAGTTTTATTGTAAATTGATAGTAACAGACATTAGGGTTTTATGTATAACTGTCTTATGAGATGTAGGACTTTGTTATTTAATGCTAGACAAGTTGCAAGAGTTATGATGGATTTGGGCTAGGGCTAAAGTTTATTAGCCAACTTGGCTTGAATGATTTAACGAGCCCAAAATGAACTCACCTAAGCCAAGTTCATGAGTACAAAAAAATTTGTTTCAAATGGATTAAGATGACATTGTTTTGATCAATATACATTAAAATAAAATCGTTTTGATCAATTTTAGCCCAACTATAATATCAAGAGATGAACTCAAGTTTGACTCCTTTCAAGTCAAACTGAATTTGAATTGGTCTAAGAGTAGCTTAAGTTACCCCAAACTCGAGCTCGATTCAATTCAAATTTACTTTGAAGTTAGACTACTGTTTTTTATTTATGACTTCTAGATAAAATTGTATCATACTCATAACTTCCTTATTGAGCAATGGGTTGAGATAATGTTTGTCCATTAGTCGTTGACCACTTCTACAAATGTCTTATCTTAATCAATAAGGAGTCTTGACCGCATAATGGAACTAAAAACAAATAAATTTCACCATCAAATGCATGATAAATTTCTCTCCAACTCACATTCCTCCATGAACAATGTCACCAAAATTGCATTCTTGTTTGACAGATTCATCGAGAAATATGGAACACACCTTGTTGTGGGGCTCAGCATTGGTGGCCAAGACGTGGTGCTAGTCAAGCAAGACAAGTCTTCCAACTTGGAGCCATCAGAACTCAAAACCCATTTGGAAAATCTCGGAGATCAACTCTTCACCGGAACCTGCAGTTTTGCACCGAAGAGTAAAGAACACAAGCACAAGGTCTGCAAATCATCAATCATCATCATTAATACACTAATTTAAATCCCCTTTAACACTTAATTTTTTGCCTGAATTGCAGACGCCAGAAGCCTTCAATGTATTTGACACGCAACCTGTGGCCTTCAACAGCTTCTCCTCCATAAGTTCAAAAGATGTATGCTTGTGTGAACATGCTCAAATTAAGCAGAAATGTTTACCCTTTTAACTAATATTTGCAGAATGGTTGCAGGGAATCAGTGTCATTTGCCACAAGAGAGGAGGTGACACTTCAGCCTGTAGCCACTGTGAATGGCTTCCAACAGTTGCTTCAAATCCTGATGCAATCAATTTCAACTTCATTCCCATCACTTCTCTCCTTAAAGGGGTTCCTGGAAAAGGCTTTTTATCGCATGCCATCAACCTCTACCTTAGATGTATGTGGGTCTTTATTAATTTGCCTTAACCATCTTTCTTAAGATTTTGGATCCTCTAATGAAAATTTGTCTATGGAAGTGCAGACAAGCCTCCTATAGCTGATTTGCAGTACTTTCTTGACTTCCAATCTCACAAAATTTGGGCTCCCGTTCACAATGACTTTCCTCTTGGTCCTTCAAATATGTTCACTCCATCGCCTGCTCTGCATTTCCACATGATGGGTCCAAAGCTGTATGTAAATACTATTCAGGTACATCGATTTAATCGAAAAAAGTTCAAAATTTTCTTTCCAATTTACGGAATTGTGAGTTACAAGATTTATTGGGTCCATCAGGTTACATCAGAGGCCAGACCTGTCACCGGAATGCGCTTGTATCTGGAAGGAAAGAAATGCAATAGGTAATTTTATTTCAATGAAAATTTTCACGTCTGGTACACGGTTAGATATTGTAGATTTATCTCGTCTCGCACTGGATTCTAAACCCTACAAGTAAAAGATAAATCTACTGGTTTTTATGTTGGAATGCATTAGTATTACATTAAGAAGGAAAGAGTATATATAGTATAATGAGTTCAAGATTTAGTGTTCATGTTTTATCAATTGAAACTCAGAACATGTGAAGCCCGTTGATCTACACTTTTAAGTTTGAATGATCCAAGAAAACCCGGGAATCCAAAACCCATTTGAGCATAATGGACTGGCTAAAGGAAGTCAGACCCTTGAGTTACCTATGGGCTAACCAACATCGATGACAACTTAATTATAAAGATAAAGTATTTATCCCACCCAATAGGAATAGGAAGAAAGTATTCTCTAACATAAATTAGGAAATGGACTAATACGAGAATAAAAATAATCCCTAAAAATAAGGATGAGGATAAATAATCCTCCATGCGCATAACCTCCCCGTCTTGTACCAATTTTCTGAAGTATAATTTATAAAAATATCTACTACGCTTGTAATTATTTTCTGCAATATCATTGTTATAATAGTGCCTAAGAGGAAGGGATGAGAAGGGGGACATGGTAAGGGGAGGGGACGAGGGAGAATTATTCTCCGCAGTTAGGCCAGGAAATTTTAAGGATGCATTCTTTTGATATTTGCAGGCTAGCCATTCATCTGCAGCATCTCTCAAACACCCCAACAGTGCTTGAAAACAGGATACACCCCCTACCACTGTGGCGAGGATCAGAAGACATTGCCGACGACCGATTCATTGAACCAATCCATCGAAAAAATTTCTCTCATATATGCACAGCACCAGTTAAATATAATCCCAAATGGACAACCAGAAAAGATGTTTCATTCATTGTCACCGGAGCTCAACTCTACTTACAAAAACATGAATCCAAGAGTGTCCTTCACCTCCGCCTCTTATTCTCCAAGGTCTTGAATTCTTTTATAGTACAATCAAATTGGGCACAAGGGTCTGCCGGATTTTCCCAGAAGTCGGGTCTTTTTTCCACCATAAGTACATCTATTACAGGCCACCAAGTAAAAGAGAAAACGCCAGTTGTGGTGGTGGATTCTAGTGTTTTTCCTTCGGGGCCGCCGGTGCCAGTTCAAACACTGAAGCTTTTGAAATTTGTAGAGACTTCACAGCTGTGTAGAGGGCCGCAGGACAGTCCAGGCCACTGGCTGGTCACCGGAGCTCGGCTAGACTTGGAGAAGGGGAAGATATGTGTTCATGTTAAGTTCTCGTTATTAAACAACTGTGAATGAGTTCAAAAATTCGAATCCCATTTGAGTTTGATTAAAATTTAAAAAGGTTAGTTTTGTTACAGAGCCAGGTGGCTTTCCACCAAATTAAGACGAGAAATGGTGGTGGGAAAGCATTTATTAATTGCAAGCACATGAGAAGAAAATTTGGCCAAAAGAGTGTGAATGTATTAATGGAGTTAGAAAATTGGCTTGGAAATTTGACATCTTTGTTGACTGGAGGGGCGGCAATTGCTTGTAAATACCCCCCTCCTCTCTTCATGTAACATACATATTTCTTCATCCGGAAATCATATTTGAATTACTTTTGCTCTTCTTCTCCTCTCTTCTTACTTTTACTTAAATCTCATTATCCTTACATGATTATTATTTTTATAACACGTTATCAGTACAATCAGCTCAGGTATATTATATATTTCTATTATGTCATTATGCTACTTATATATTATAAATACGGATATCTCACTTGTGATATCTCAATTATCTTTTAATTTTTGTTATGCTCTATTTAATTTTTCTTTATAATTATATCATATTTACAATCCGAAGTTTACAAAATTATAAATCTGGATCTGAAGTCCTGAAACCTTTGAATCTAGACCTGAAATCTGGAATATCATAAATCTGGACCTGAAGTCTTGAAACCTTTGAATCTAGACCTAAAGTTTGAAACCTCATAAATTTGGACTCAAAGTTTTGAACATTATTTGTAACTAGAAGTTTACAAAATTATGAATCTGGATCTATAGCCCTGAATATCATGAATCTGGATCTGAAATCTTGAATATTATTCGTAACCCGAAGTTTACGAAATCATAAATTTAGACCTGAAGTCATAAATATCATTTGTAATCTGAAGTTTACAAAAACCAAGAATCTGGATCAGAAGTCCTGATATTATTTAAATATTCATTTTTATTGTATTCAATTTATTTGAATATTTATTTATTTGCATCTTTAGTTATTTGAATCTTTATTTATCTGAATCTTTATTTGTATTATGATAATTATATCTGATTTACAACCTGAAACTTGTAAAATCGTGAGAATATATATATATATATGGGCCCGAAGTCCCAAATTTTACGATTTGCAACTTGAAGTTTGTAAAATCATGAGAATACATATATATGGGTCGAAAATCCCAAGTTTCATCAAAGTATTTATTTTAGAATAATGATATCACCTTTGCAACCTGAAGTTTGCATAAAGTGTGAAAAATAAGGACTTGAAGTCCAAAATATAATCAGAATACTATTATAACATTCTGAATACTAATTACAAAACTAGAAGTTTTGTAGATAGGGATAATATATGGACCTAAAGCTTCCAAAATTAATCTCAATATTTCTCCTACAAAATCAGCTATTTTGTAAATATGAAATAATATTTGAACCTAAAGTTTCAAAAATTAGCTCATATGTATTGTCTACAAAACCAGAAGTTTTGTAAATATGATAATAATTGAACCTGAAGTTCCTAAAATTGGATAGATAATATTAAATGGGTTTTTTGCATGAGTCTCCACCTAGAATTTATGAGCCTTGAAAACTAATTAAATAAAATGTCTCAGAAGGACAAATACAAGGCTATTATTTTTTTGCATCATGCCCCTGAAGGATTGCAAGCCGAAATATGGATATAATGATAAATCCATTAAATTTGTGGAGAAATTTGAAAGATATATATGAACATCAGATTCAGTAATATTCTCAATGGCTCTAGAATTTAGTATAATTCTGCAATGTTCAGAATCTTTTTCTGAATATGGAAGATAAAATATTCCCCACATTTTATTTTATGCTCCTGTAGTATCAATATCAGGAAAAGAAAATTTTGAATTAATATTTTCTCGTTATATATCGTTCCCTGAAGTGAACGCAACTACCAGAAGTAGTTATCATGAGTATGAGTAACTCGTCCCATAAGTATTATATCGTTCCCTAAAGTAAACGTAACTACCAGAAGTAGTTATCATGGATGTAAGAAATAATAGAAAATCTTAGTCACACCACCAAAACTGGACTAAGATTGAGATGAAGTAAATTATAATGCAGAGTAAACCACAAAACAATAAATGTGGTTATAAATGTCATTGGTGATGTACCTGTAATACACACAAACATTGGGTGGATCTTTATTAAACACCCATAAGAATTAAATTTTTGATAAGTTAGATCTTGTCGATCTAATGATTCTTGATGTTTCAAATCTTTTTTCAAAGAATAACAATATGGGTCACTTGAATAGTGATAAAGATGTCCAAAATTTTTATAAGTTCATCATATATATTTTGGAGTCATAAATATTATTTTATCTTTTAGTATCATATTCTTTTCTTTTCAATATTTTGTGTACGTTATAACTAACGTAATTTTTAAATGAAAGGAAATGGACTCCAAAATTGAAACGTTGACTTCAAAAGCTAATGCGGGAGACATGTGTTTGGTGGATAGTGCAACAACGCACACAATTCTCAAGGAAACGAAAATTTTCTTAACTTTAGCATTAATTGAAACTAAAGTAAATACCATATCAGGATTAATTAATTTGATAGAAGGCTCCGAAAGAGCCACAATTATGTTAAACAATTAGGCCAAATTAAGCATCAATGATACATTATATTCAAGTAGATCCAGAAGAAATCTACTGAGTTTTAAAGATATAAAAAAAAATTGTTTATCATCTTAAAACCATGAGTGAAAATAGTATAGAATTCATTTGTATAACTAGTAATGCCTTCGGAAGAAAGCTTATACTAGAAAAATTGTCTGCTTTATCATCTAGATTGTATTATACAATCATAAAGGCAATTGAAACCTACGCAGTATCGAACCAGAAGTTCGTTGATCCAAAAGCATTTATGCTTTAGCATGATCGTTTAGACCACCCAGGATCTACAATGATGCGTAGAATTATTAAAAATTCACATAGACATACATTACAGAATCATAAAATTTTATTGTCCAGTGAACAATTCTGTACCGCCTGTTCTCAAGGCAAATTAGTAATAAGAACATCCCCCTCCAAAATTGGAGGTGAATCCTTATCATTCCTGCAAAGGATTCAAGAGGATATATGCAGACCCATTCATCCACCAAGTAGGGCATTTCGATATTTTATAGTCTTAATTGATGTATCTGCACGATGGTCTCATGTTTGTTTATTGCCTACTCGAAATATTGCATTTGCTAAACTGTTAGCACAAATTATCAAATTAAAGGTACATTTCACAAATTATTCGATCAAGTCAATACGGCTAGATAATGCTAGTGAATTTACATTCAAAACATTTGATGATTATTGCATGTCTATGGGGATTGAGGTTGAACATCCAGTCCCGCATGTCTACACACAAAATGGATTAGCTGAGTTTCTTATCAAACGACTACAGGTAATTGCACGTACTTTACTACTAAAAAGTCAATTATCTACTTCTATGTGGGGATATGCTATATTACATGCTGCAGCGTTAATTCGCTTGCGACCTTCTTCTTATTATCAATATTTTCCCCTACAATTGGTCCTTGGTTACCAACCCGATGTATTTCATTTGAGAATATTTGGTTATGCTGTATATGTGCCTATTGTGTCTCCTCAACGCACAAAAATGGGACCCCAATGTTGTTTGGGAATATATGTTGAATATAATTCACCATCCATTATCAAGTACTTGAAACCATTCACAGGTGATTTTTTTACTACACGATTTATAGATTGTCACTTTGATGAGACAACTTTCCCCCTTTTTAGGGGAAAAGAAAATGTCTCATGACGTTAGGCATGAACTTACTTGGTATGTACTTACCATGTCTCATTTAGATCCTCACACATCCCAAAGTGAAACTGAAGTGCAAAAGATAATGCGATTACAAATTATTGTCAACCAAATGTCTGATGCATTTGTAGATACGATAAAAGTGACAAGATCACATGTTCCAGCTGCTAATACACCAATAAGAATCAATGTGACTGCTAAACAGTCCATTCGAGCCGTAACTGATTAATCTACTACACGCCGGAAGCGTGGTAAACTTGTTGGATCGAAAGACACTGTTCCTTGAAAAAGAAAGACAAATAATCAAACAAATATCAATTATGATGATCCTAAGATAATTGAAAAATCCACACTCTCTAATTTTCCTCTGGAAGAGGTTATGGTCCCTGAAGTGGCACAAACCCCTGAAGTGATACAAAATCCTAAAAAACAGGAAAATGAGAATATTAAAATATCTTTAAATTATGTTCATACACGAGAGATGTGGAATCGTGAAACAATTATAATTGATGATATATTCTCATTTGCAGTAGCTATTGAAATTCTGAATGATGATGATTTTGAACCACGTACTGTGGTTGAGTGCAAACAAAGACATGATTGACCTAAATGGGAAGAAGCAATTCAAGCAGAATTAGCTTCTCTAGCAAAACGTCAAGTGTTTGGGTCTGTAGTTTCAACACCTCAAGATGTACAACCTGTTAGATATAAATGGGTATTTGTGAGAAAAAGAAATGAGAAAAATGAAATTATTAGATATAAAGCTAGACTTGTAGCCCAAGGCTTTTTCCAAAGGCCCGGTATAGACTTTGATGAAACATATGCACCTATGATGGATATAATCACATTCAGATATTTAATTAGTTTAACAGTCTCTGAAAGACTGGATATGCGTCTAATGGATGTAGTTACTGCTTATTTGTATGAAAATTTAGACACTGAAATTTACATGAAACTCTTTGAAGGATACAAATTGCCTGAAGCAAAAAAGGTCAATTCAAGAGGTTTGTACTCAATTAAATTACAACGATCATTGTACGAATTAAAACAATCTGGATGTATGTGGTACAATCATCTCAGTGAATATTTGAAAAAAGAGGGTTATGTGAATGACCTTATATGCCCATGTGTCTTTATCAAAAGGTTAGAATCAGGATTTGCTATTGTAGCAGTTAATGTTGATAACATGAATTTAATTAGGACTCCTAAAGAGCTCTCAAAAACTGTCGAATATCTAAAAAAAGAATTTGAAATGAAAGATTTTGGGAAAACAAAATATTGTCTCGGCCTGCAGATCGAGCACAATTCAAATGGAATACTTATCCATCAATCAGCGTATATTGAAAAATTATTAAAACACTTTAATATAGATAAGGCTTATCCTTTGAGCACCCTAATAGTTGTACAACCTGTTGATCCAAAAAATGACCCATTTCGTCCTAAAAAAGAAGATGAAAAGATACTTGGTCCTGAAGTACCATATTTTAATGTCATTAGAGTCTTATTATATTTGGTCTAATGCACGAGACCGGATATATCCTTCGCAGTTAATTTATTGGCCCGATTTAGCTCTCTACCAACCCGTCACCATTAGAATGGAATCAAACATATACTCCGTTACCTATGTAGAACTAGAGATTTGAGATTATTCTATTATGTTAAATCCCCTAAAAATCCTAATTTGGTTGGATATGCAGACGTCGATTATCTTTCTGACCCCTATAAGGCCCGTTCACAATTAGGATATGTTTTTACTTATAATGACACAGCTATATCATAGCACTCCACCAAGCAGACCTTGGTTGCAACTTTTTCAAATCATTCAGAAATTTTAGCTCTCCATGAAGCCAATCGAGAATGTATATGGTTACGGTCTGTCATCCATCATATCCGAAATGCATGCAATCTTCCTTCTACAACAGACACTCCTTCCATATTATATGAAGACAATACAACATGTATAGCCCAAATTAGAGGTGGATGCATCAAAGGAGATATAACCAAACATATCTCATGGAAGTTCTTTTACACTCATGAGCTCTAGCAGAGTAAAAAGATTGATGTCAAGCAAATAAGATCCAGTGAGAATCTTGCAGATTTGTTCATTAAGACACTACCGACATCAACATTTGAGAAGTTAGTGTATAACATTGGTATGTGACGGCTCAACAAGCAACCAATTTAATCCTACTACAAAGAGGGGGAGCGTTCATCAGGGAGAGCATTCATCAGGCAAAATTTTAAAGTTTATCAAATATTGGACAAAATGTGCACTGTACTCTTTTTTCCTTCACTAGGTTTTGTCCCACTGGATTTTCCTAGTAAGGTTTTTAATGAGGCAGTTTAAGTACGTCCAATGCCAACTTACAAGATATTTAATAATTATATTTCTTTGCTTTAGTTTTTATCTCATTGGATTTTTCCTTAAAAAAGTTAATATAATTATCTGTAAGTGATGAAAATCCAAGAGGGAGTGTTACAGAGTCAGGTGGCTTTCCACCCAATTAAGACAAGAAAAGGTGGTGGGAAAACATTTATTAATTGCAAGCACATGAGAACAAAATTTGGCTAAAAGAGTGTGAATGCATTAATGGAGTTGGAAAATTGGCTTGGAAATTTGCCATCTTTGTTGACTGGAGGGGCGGCAAATTGCCTATAAATACCCCCCCTCCTCTCTTCATGTAACATACACACTTCTTCGTCCAAGATTTGCTTCTTGTCTCCTCGCTCTTGCTTCTTTATTCCTTTTGTCGTGGCTTTGGTTTAATAAAATCATAATTCTCATTTTGCAATTCAATCACTTTGTCATTTATTCTATTATATTTATAACAAGTTTGAAATTAATAAATTGATTTTTTAATTCAATTTAAAATTAATTTAATTCTAAATTTAATCTAAATTAACTTGAATATAAATATCCAAACTAACTCTTGAACTTGAGTTTTTCAATTCAAACTTTCAAATCTAATTCTAGTTAAGTGCCAGATTTTTTTTGAACTTGAAATAATAAAATTACCTTAATTTTATAATACTAAATCTTAATAATGCTAGATTTTTTTTGAAATATTATCTTTTATTTTTAATTTATTCTGTAATATCTTAATGGATATTTTTTATTAATAAAATAAATATCGGCAAATAATAAAATTAATATGTTATATGATTCAATGATTTAATTAATTATTTTATTTTTAATTTAAAATTAATCAATCAAATAACATCACATCAATCTATCGTTATTGTTGATTGTATCTGTTTTTAAGTAATGAAGTGTTATCGTATTTTATGTAACCTATTAATTAAAATTCGTTAGATATAATTATAATATTTAATGCTATGAAAAGCTTATTATATTAACATGTCACAAAAAAACGGTTAAGCACTGTTTAATTATGAAATAAAAACTCATGAAATAGGTAAAAGGAAAGGAAGAAATAAAATTCACAGGAGTTGAAAAAACTAATAAAATATTAAAATTTAAAAAAGAAATTAGATTTGAGCTTCTAATACACCTATAAAACTTTATAATTAATTAATTAATTAAAAATAAATAAATAAATAAAAGCCATATCCATATAAAACCAATTCTTTAACATATTTCCCAACAGCTAATTGTCCTACTCTCCACTGCCGGATGAAGGGGAACAAGATAGCCAGGACTATATAAGAACAAAAACAAAGGTTTAAAACAAAATACGATACTAAAAACCTTATACATAGGAGAGCAAAGAGTTGTTACCACAGGACAAGAACTTAATATACGAATATATACAAGAAGAAAAAGGACAACCCTTCAGTGACAATGTTCACCCAACTCAAACAAGCTTGACCTGGAACTGAGTAATATGGATTCAAACAGAGCTTAAATTAGCCCTTATTTGGGCACTTGAATCAACCACTAGAAATGAGTTATCAAAAACAGTTTTAAAATGCAATCTTAAAACACAAGTATATCATGGCAAATACACCTCAAATGAGCAAGATAATATTAGTACTTGCAGAATGGCACAAAGTTGAATATTATTATAAGCACTTAGCAGGAAGAGATTGACAAAAGCAAAATAATGCAGTACTTTCAATTCCAGCTAAGCTAGGGCTCTCACAAGTTAACTAGATTATTTTAACAAAATTTCCGACAAACTTGAAAGGTTTAATACACATAATCATAAGCACAATATTATGCAAAAATACCGCGCAGCTTGGTAAGGCCTGTATGTTTATACTACAAAAACTGGTAAATTTTGTTCGATTTCATCACACAAATAATACCCACATCTAACGACTAGATATAATAAATAGCTCATAACGATTTCATCTCACCACTCGAAGCGATCTATCAGATGAAACTTAGGAACTAGAAGGTCAACTATAGCAACAACTCGGCAATCTGAACAGCATTAAGTGCGGCTCCTTTGCGTACTTGATCGCCACAGACAAAGATATCCAACCTGTTTCAAATTTCTCCATCAGTACGATGGTTTGCGACTAAAAGTTCAATGTGACTCTAATTAAGAAAGATATGGCCCAAGACTATTACCCGAGATTGCCATCTTGAGAAACATCACGGCGAATCCTGCCTACTGCAACATCATCCTTGTTTGATACTTCCAATGGTGTAGGAAAGTGATTGGATGCTCGGTCATCAATAACAACTACTCCTGGTGCATTCTTCAAGATTTCCTTAGCCGTGTCCTGGAAATCATTAACTTAACTAAGTTAAAAATGTTTACCGGTTAAAAAAGAAGGTTCAGAATTTTATCTTTAGTCAAATAAAACTTTAATTTTTAATAACCAAGTAGAATGTGGAAACTGGAAACCATTTACAGTAAGAAACCTTTCAGAATAGTTTCAGTCAATAGGAGAAATTCGCTACATTAAAAGAATTTTTGTTACACTTCTACTACAAGATCACTTCTATTTAGGGTGTCAAAACTATCCTCTTGGGCAGGTGAAAAATCAATGCAATGCTGCAAATTAGAAAACTCGATACAGAAGAACAAAACAGAACAAGACTAGGGAACAGAGCCTGGATGACCTTCTAAACAGAACATAAAATTCATCATTAAAGAAAGTATAAGGGCAAAGAGACTAATTCCAACCACATCAACAGAAGATATCCTCATACTAAATATTTTTATAAAAAATTTTCAATAAAAAGTTATCTTCTCTCGCACTTAAAACATTAAATAGCTCTTCAAAATTCAAATTTTAAACTATCTGTCCTACTACTAAAAAATCCTCTCAATTTTGATAAGCTTGGTCTGTTATTATACATAAGTAGCCATGATTTGTATTAATCCCGCATCCTTTTTACTCAATAATCCTATTTTTCTTACAACTTCTTATTCACAAGAATAATGTGTAATTTTATTTTCCTTTTCAAAAATTAAACACCAAAAGACATGAATGATTTCTCAACTCAAAGGCCCATCCATCAAAATCACAAGATGATTTCTTAGAACCAATGTTGCTAAATGTTATGCACATGGATATGCCCTATATACGCTCCATAGGGAATGACAATGTCTAACAATCAAGCACTAATACATTATCTACTTTATGTTAAGACCATTATGTCTCCCACTTACTGATTAAAAACAATAGAAAATATGGGCAAAAAAAAAAAGGTCTTATAGATTGATACTATTAGTAAGAAAATCTAACCGAAAAATTAACTCAAGCAACATTGTATTTTATTAATCATTATATTACCTCATCAAGGGGCTTCTCAAATTGAAGATTCACACTCTCGGCATGCGCACGCATGATGGGAACTCGTATGCATGTAGCAGTCACTCTTACATCCATGTCATTCTACAACATTAAATTTAGACATAACATTTCAACAAAGGCTAAACAGGCTTTTGATATAAAACATGAAGCAAAAGACCCAACTATGAAATCTTACCCAGATTTTCCTTGTCTCTTTTACCATTTTCATTTCCTCTTCATTGTACCCATTTTCAAGAATAGGTGCATTATGTGAGAACAAATTAAAAGCATACTGCAAAAATCAAAAGTTCCCAAAATGTTATCATTCGAAACTTGATGATGACAACGAAATACAGGAAACAATCTCTGAGATTCAAGGTTTAAATACCTGTTGTTTAAATATATTACAAGTTGGAGGCTTTCCTTCCAATACCTTAAAAAAATAAAAATCAATTTATAATGCATATAACAAGAAAATCTTACACATACAAGGTTATGAAATGGGTTAGATTATAAAACCTCACGAGTTTGCAACTCAAGTTCTTCCATTGCAGCAGCACCAGCACCACTAGCTGCCTGATATGTACTAACCACCATTCGTTTTACCTGCAACATTACAGGCACAACACTATAGCTTTAAACAAAACAAACTAACAATCCACAGGCAACTCATTGATTCATCAATAAAGATTTAAACTTACAATTCACCAGGCCTTTAATCTACCCAAATTTAGACCTTCCATAAAGGTAAAACCAAGCCATGTAAATAAAACCAAAACAAGAACAATCCAACAGCACATTCATTCAACAAAGATTCAAACTTTCAACCCAAAAGCCCATTCTATAAATTTTTTTAATACCTTGGCATGGCGATGAAGAGGCGTGGCAGCCATTAAACAAATGATAGTAGAACAATTGGGATTAGCAATCAATGCACCCTTCCCATTCCTAACCTTAATCCCACTCATGGCTTCAGGATTAACTTCAGGAATCACAAGGGGTACATTTTGATCCATTCTAAAAGCCGAACTATTATCCACCACAATGCTACCTTTCTTAAACGCAATGGGTCCAAACTCTCTACTAATCGACCCACCAGCACTAAACAGTGCAATATCAACACCATCAAAGCTATCTTCTCTTAGTTCTTCAATTGTATAGGTTCGGTCCTCGAAATTTAGCTGCTTTCCGGCAGAGCGCTTGGAAGCTAACATTTTGATGGAGCGGTAGGGGAAGTCACGATCAGAGAGGACGGAGAGGAACTCTTGGCCGACGGCGCCAGTGACACCGACGACAGCCAAGGAGGGGCCGGAGTCGTTAAGGGCCATGCGGACTTTGGTGAAGATGGGTCTGGTTTTGCGTCTGGAGAAGGTGGGGAGCTTAGAGAGGAAGTAGGTTTGAGTTTGGTGTGAAGTGAAAGCGGTGGCGGCCATGGGAGGAAGATGCTTCAGAGAGAGATGGTGGAGGCGGCTGTGAGTGACAGAATGAAAAAGGGTTTGTCTGCGAGTTTTGAGAGCGGCTGCTGAGAGTTTGTCCTATGTTTATATTTAGTTTGGATTTGGACTTTGGAGTCATTTTCTTTTACTTTATTTATTTTTTAATGGCCAAATGAGTATTTCCCACCTTAAGTATGTTGGAATCTCAATTTTTTATCTGTTAACTATAAAAATCTTATTTACTCACTATAAACGGTTAAAATTAATGGTTTAAATAGTAAAATTATTATTTTATCTATAATATTAAAAATAAATTAAAATTTAATCTAGTTTTTCTCTCTAATCCCTAAAAACTAACCATCTCTCCCTAGACGAAGTTTTAAAAAATAGTATTCCCCCCCCCCCCAAGGTTTAGCTTTCAATCCTCGATGTCAATTCTGATGTTATCGCCGACGACAAAGCTTTTCAGAGATATCACCATGCTCCGACCGTCTTTATTTTCTCCTCTAGGTCATCGATCAGTCAAGATCCAACTTAGAAAGTCGAAAAGCTTCATTGACTATAGCGTTGGATTTGACGTCAGAAATTAAAAGCTAAACCTTAGGGGGGAGAATACTATTTTTTAAAACTTCGCCTAAGGGGAAATAATTAGTTTTTAGGGATTAGAGGGAAAGAAATAAAATTTTAAGAAATTAAGGTTCCGTTAATTTTAACTGTTTATGGATGAGTAAATGAGATTTTCAAAGTTAACGGAGGAAACTTTGAGATAATAGCATACTTTGGATGGAAAATAGTCTTTTGGCCTTTTTTAATTAGTAAAATTGTTATTTACAAAAATATTCTTACTACTTGAAAAAATTACTTTTGAATTATTACTATTATTTTAGTTTTTTACAATGGGTTTGGTCTGTCTCTTTTTTAGTTTTGGTTTTAACCAAGGCGAAATAATAGATAACAGAATACTATGACCGGATTCAATCTACACTCCATTCCATTTCACTTTTCTTTTTTCTTTTATTAACAATTAATAACTAGAACAATATATTTAAATTCAGACCAAGCATCAATCTTATAAACAATATCTTAAATATATACTAAATAATATAATATTTAAAATAATTTTGATTACTTAATTATTAAATATAAACCTATATATATATATATATATATATATACTGCAATGATCAAGACTCGAACCAAAGTTTTAACCATTATAGGGTTTGGGAAGCACTATCAAACCACACACCACATGCCATTTTATTAATAGACTATTGTATCATGATGTCAAATTTATTTTTAAATAAATTTTATTTAGGTTTATATTTAATAATTAAGTAATCAAAATTATTTTAAATATTATATTATTTAGTATATATTTAAGATATTGTTTATAAGATTGATGTTTGGTCTGAATTTAAATATATTGTTCTAGTTATATATATATATATATATATATATATATATATAAACAGTTTGAGAGACAATCATATTTATTTCTCAATTCATAATCAAACCAATCGATATGACTTTCAAAATCATGATATAAATTATGCGACGACACTAACACAATGAAAGAGTTTGAGCTATTAACTTTTACTAACTTTTTAAATTCATAAAAGAAATCCTTACTTCTCAACCTATTACTTTGCACCGACATGGTTGTTCCATATTAAGCATCTTGTCCAACTTGTAATCCCTATCCAAGTAGCTTCGTTTGTCTAGACTACATAGACATGACTGTGGGCCTTAATTGTTTAAGTCTACTACTCCAACTCACATGTCACACTTATTATCCAACTTTCTATTGGTCTTTGTTCCAAACACACCTTTGTAGTTGTTGCTCCACTACCAGCTACTCTAGTTTGTGTTTGTCATACTCAAAAATTTCCAACAAACACTGCAAACATAGCAAACACAATCCAAACACAAAAGAAAGATGAAAGATTGGATGAAGAAAATAGATGTAAAACAAACATGCATGTCAAGAAAGAAAATAACCAACGTATGCATTAGCAAAAAGAGAAATGTGAAGCATTTTACCTATTCATTTGCCTCCTATATGGATATAGGATGATGAATTAAGTTTCTAACTTGAAAAACCTCTAAAAAATTGCACCTCCAAACATTTCCTAGCCTTGGCCGAATGTGGAAGAGAGGAAAGAGAGAGTTTTATAATTTTAATGAGAAAGCTTTTAGTTTAAAAATGGACTAATTATCTCTAGAATGAACTGGCTTCATCCCTTTATAATGTTGCTTAGTTGTAGCATATCTATTATATACTTTAGCCACATTAATTTTATCTAACACTTTAACTTTTAAGATGTTATCTTTGCAGTCAAATAACATTTATATGATTTTTATTATCCTTTGGAAGATACTAGTTAACCCCGAAAATTAATCCTCCATCTTGAAAGCTTGATTTATTAGTGTAACCCTTTAGATTCATCGTGGCATAGTCGTGAGTCTTTTTTTTGAACAAGTTAAAAGTGCATCCAAAAACTCAACGACTATGATAAATATCTAGCAATGTGTCATAACCTCTAAACCACGATGAAAAAATACTCTATTAACCTAGTCTCTTTGATCGAACGTTCTGTGTAGATAATATACTTCTATTGTCCAATCTAGATCGATTTCGGACTTATGGATCATCAAAACCTTAATTTTGATTCTTACGAATCATCGACTAAAATATTCAAAACATATCATAATGAACATCCTTCGCATGACTCACATTATACTCTAGTCAAAGATTTTGATTTTCAGTATTTATCGATATTCACTCTGAAACTCAGATCCGAATAGAATCAATGGATATTCAAAATCTAATATTTTTTGACTCAACGAATCTCATCTTGATCATCATTCATTTTCATATACAAATAACACATTATCAACATGGTTTCTCGTGCAAAATGTGGTTAACCTCATATTCATACACCACATAAATCACACGTATCTGTATCGGATCTAACCATAATGTCTTAAGTTAAAATATTATTTCATACACTAGTACGATCATATGATAAGTCATTAACTACGATTTAATGACCATATGAATTATCGTTATTGGTGACGTTTAAACAACGGTTATCTAACTATTAATCTATACTAATACCTTAATGACATGACTATCATCATCACTTACACTAATATCATCTGATGGCATTTAACAGAGATATTCGATATGTCTACTATCTGATATAATTGTCCAACTTATATCACGTATGTAGGAAGCAATTCAATAATTCAATTAATATATTAAATAAGTTATTCAAACAGTTCACATACATACTTTATATTTTCGCAAATGCAAAAAACAATTGATGCATTTGAATAAAAAGATCACTTCTTTTATTAATAAATTGTTACAAGGTTATATACAAGATAAAATGTCCTAAAACTGATAACACGAATTATTCATAGGGCATACACTAACAAAACTCTCATTTGCACTAGAGCCATTTGTTATTATATTGCATACTTATCTTCTCAAGATGATGGTCCAGTTACTTCACCGTCATCGCTTTAGTTAGTGGGTAAGTAATGTTTTCTGTTGATGGTATTTTCTAAATACCATCTCTCTATTTCTAACAAATACTCTTAAAATATGATACTTTCACTGTATATGTTTGGACTTTTGATATGCCCTTAGTTTTTTTGTCTGTACAATAACACTAATATTGTCACAGAACATGGTTATCGGATAGGCTATATTTGGAACCACACCAAGTTTGTATACGAACTTGTACATCCATACAACCTCTTTTGTAGTTGCTGAAGTAGCAATATATTCAGCATTTGTGGTGGAGTCAGCTGTGGTTGATTATTTGGAACTCTTCCAACTAACCACACCTCCATTATAATAAAAACAAACCCTGACATAGACTTTTTAGTGTCAATGTCTGACTAAAAATCAGAGTTTGAGTATCTATAAATGTTTAACTTTGAATACCCATAACTCAAAATGAGATCTCATCCCTATGGTTGGAACATTCATCCCTTAATGTTTGAAGCATTCTAAAATTTTGAATGTGCAAGGCAGGATGTCCGTCCCTTAAGTGACACATTTCAAAAATTCAACTATTAGACATTTGATTCAAAGTCACCAAAGTTAGAATGTGTAAGTGGATGTCTATCCCTCAAAATAGGACACTTGTCCTATCATGTTTTCAAGGCAAAAATATCATTTTCAAATTCAATAGATACATTATTCCAACTAATGATCATTTAAGCCATTCTAGTCATCAAATACTATAAATTGAAGACTCTTTGATGGTGAATAAGTTAGGGATCATACATGTAAAATTCTATACTCATTTTCTTTTATAATTTCTCTTTAAAGCTTACAACTCAATTACTCGAGAGAAACTTTTGTGGTCATTTAGTATATCAACCTTGTAGAGGCATTCAAAAACATTATCTTTTTTATTTATGGTAGGTGAAATTGCAAATAACTATTGAGTTAAACACAATCTTAGGTAACTAGTGTATATGAGTGAAATCTTGGAAAACTATTATAAAGAGACGATATCTTTACAAGTAGTACTTTAAGCAAGTTGTTTGAAGAAGTAGATGTAGGTGACTTAAAAGAGAAAACCTTGAACTACTATAAATCTTAAGCATTTCCTTTCCCACCTCTCTTTACTTTATGCTTTATATTTATGTTATATGTTTTGACAATTTGTTGAATATTGTTGATACTTAATTACTTGAGTTTGTTAGTTATTGGATTTGCTTAAATATCTTATTGAATTTATTTGTTTGGTTGTGATTTATTATAAATTTGCTTAAGGAATTTTTATTTGGTTAAAAGTTTTAGATAATCTTATTCACCTCCCTTAAGGATTATTAGCCATTTGAAGTTTTTCAGTTGGTATTAGAACTTGGACTCTAAGTTGTAAAATCTAACGATTTTTTAGAGTTTAAGATCGTTTTTAAATGGCTAGTGTATCTACCCGTATTTGGTGAAGGACATAGCATTATTAGACTACCATTCTTTTGTGGGTTAAACTACTTAGCAGAAAATCAAGATGAAACTTCACATTCAATCAGTAGATTATAAGTTGTGAAAAATCATTGAAAATGGTGACTTTGTGCCTAAGGACCCTAGAACAAATTTACCTAAGAATAATGAAGATTTTGATAAAGAAGATGAGAAATTAATGAGTTTAAATGCAAGGGCTATGAATATGTTGTTTTGTACATTAGACTCAACAATATTTAATCGTGTTTCCTCATATAATTCAACTAAAGAAATAGACCATCCTTCAAACCACTCATGAAGGGACAAGTCAAGTGAAGAAGTCCAAAATTGACCTTCTCTTTTAGGAATAGGAGTTATCTAAAATGAAGTTAAAAGAGAATATAATCGATTTGTATAAGAGGTTCTCAAACTTAATTAATGATTTTAGAGGACTTGGGAAGAAGTTTGAGACCATTAAGCTAGTTAAAAAGATTCTTCAATTGTTGGCAAAATCATGGAATATAAAGGTAACTATTATCAAAGAATTAGAGGATTTAAGTAAAATGGGCATGGATGAATTTATTGGAATTTCTTTGACCTTTGAGATGAAGAAAGCCCAAAGAGGAGGAAACCAAGCCTAAGAAGAACAATGCTTTGAAAGTAGAAAATGATGGTGATGATTCTTCAATGGATAAGGAAGATGTGAGTATTCTTGCAAAGAAATTCAATAAGTTTCTTTCAAGAAGCAAAGGCAAGAACTTATCCAAATCAAAATAAAAAGAGGACAGTGACAATGAAGTGATATGCTATGAATGTAAGAAGTCCAGTCACATCCAATAAGAATGTCCTCAACTAATAAAGAGGAGAAAGGAGAAGAAACTAAAAAGGAAAATGCTTGCAACCACTTGCAGTAAGAGTGACAATTCAAGTGATGAAAGTAAGTCAGAACATGAAAGAGTCAATCTATGCTTCATAACAATGAGCGAATTGGAGGCAGAGGGTAATAACTCTAACTCTTACTTTTTTAATGAATTGCAAGAAGTATTTGATTATTTGATGGATGAATAGAAATGCATATGTGCTAAAAATAAATCATTGAGGAAACAATTGACATACATCATGAATGATCATGAAAATCTTTCAAATGAGCATGCTAAAATCAAGAAAGAACTTGAAATAATCAACAATGAAAAGATTTTAACATCAAATGAGTTAGAAAAACTTAGATGTGAAAATGATGAAATAATTAAAAAAGTGACTAACTCAAATGTGATTTTAGAGAAATTTAAAATATGCACAAAAAAATTAGATGAGATGTTTGCATCTCAAAGATGTGCATTACACAAAGAAGACCTAGGGTATAATGGAAATAATCCCTTTGTCAAATCATATTGGTCATTAAAGAATAATCATTCATTACATTTAAAATACAGGTTTTATGTTTTTGTTGGTCATAATAATGGAAAGTGTCTAATTAATAATAACAAATCATTCAAAATAAGAAAGGTTTAGATTCCTAAAGGTACATTAAAGAATAACGTTGATGGACCAAAACCATTTACGTACTAAAGAAAACTTGAATTCCTTTATAGGTGTGCCTTGTAGCTTTAGAACCAACATGTTGCAAATTGAATGGCTATGCAAGGCACATATTCGAGTAATGGAGATGAGAGCACCAAGACATTTTAAATGCTAAGATTATTCAAGTTGAAAGCTTGAGTTATCAAGTAAGTACCTAAATTTTTCTTTAAATTAAAAAACCTTTGATTATTGAGTTGGTTGGTTGTTTGAAAATGTGTATTTAAGTATGGTTGATGAAGTGAAATTATAGGAATTATTGGATAGTGGATTTATTAGACCAAGTCATTTACCATAGGATGCAACAATCCTTTTCATAAAAAAGAAAGATGGATTGATGAAGATGTACATTGATTATAAGGAGTTGAACAAGGCAACCATGAAGAATAAGTGCTCACTCTCGAAGATTGATGATTTATTTGACTAGCTTAAAAGTGCCCCAATGTTTTCTAAGATAGATTTAAGGTCAGGGTATCATAAAGTCAGGGTGGCAAAGTAGGATATACCCAAGACTACCATCAAAACCATATATAGGAATTTTGAGTTTATGGTCATGCCATTCAGATTGACTAATGCTTCGACAGTATTTGTGGATCTCATAAACAAGGTGTTATAGGATTATTTAGATAAGTTCTTAGTTGTATTCATCAATGACATCTTGGTTTACTCGAGAAATCAAAAGGCATATGAGCAACATTTGAGATTTATGCTCTAGAGGTTGAGAAAGAATCGGTTATTCACAAAGTTCTCAAAGTGTGAGTTTTGGCTAAATAAAATGGCATTTTTGGGTCATATGGTTTTAGTAGATGGCAAAATAGAAGCAGTGTTAAAGTGGTAGAGGCCTAAGACAACTAAGGATGTTAAGAGTTTTCTGGGATTTGTATGCTATTACAAGTGTTTTGTCAAGGGATCCGCCAAGTTAAACTTAACCATTCATAGAGTTGACACGCAAAGAGGTTTCTTTCATATGGTCAAAGGCCTATAAACATTATTTTCAAGAATTGAAAAAGAGATTAACCTCAGCTCTTATCCTTGTCTTGCCAGATAAGGGCGATAAATATGATTTATACACAGATGCCTCATATTAGGTTTGGGAGCAGTACTTGATAACGTTGTTAATTGTCATTATTTTAATTTCTAATTCTCTTATGTTATGTGAAAATTTAATGCAAGCTAATGGAATTATTTATCATTTTGCACTTAGGAAGCTTTAAACATATTTGGAGTCAAGTTTGGATCAAAACAACTTAAAGTGAAACAAATTTACAAATCAACAAAATCTATGATGCTAACTAGGCGTAGGCACGTGACATAACAGGAGCAGATTTCAACATTTAAATTTAGATGTCCAGATCAGCTGAGATATTCTAGAAAAGTCAAGATTTACTTCCTAGAAATGGGAAATATTATTTTGATAGATAAGGATATATATAGAAGATATATATCTATTCCTTTCTTTTTGGGAAAATATATATTATTTTTACTTGGCTAGATTAAGGGATTACTATTGATTTTTTATTTTCCATATCTGAATGGGGTGGGGGGAATATATATTTTATTTTATTTATTTTGGGAGGACTATCATTATCGAATCTAAAGAATTAGAGAGAGAAGCATGGCTTATAGTGGCTAAATCTTTTCTCTTGGTTGAAGGGATCTAAAACCATGAACTACAATGATTGTGAAATTTTTGTTCTTTAATGCATCTTTTTAATTATTTAAGTATTGATTATCTTTCTGAATTATTTTTCATGATTGTGTTGGTTGATTACTAAGGTGCGCAATTAGTTTATCAATTAATATAATTTACTCCTAGTTTAGGCGTTGAATCCGTAATTGTTCAATCCATCTAATCAAAGCAGCAATTGGGATTTATTTTTTGCTCCGTCAGGAATTGTAATTTATAGAAAAATAATCAACTGGATTAAATAGAATGTCGTGCACTTGTGTTTTCTTGCTTCATTAGTTTTTCTAATTCTTAATGTTATTATTTAATTAAATTCGAGATCGTATTTGAGTTGTTAATTAATAAGGGTTAATTAATAACTAATCATAAAGAAAGATAGGTAATTAACACCACAACAAATATTTGAATAATTAATTAGATATTTTTGGGTGTCGATGATCAATCATAGTTTTAATGGTGGATGTGACCATAAACCAAGGTTTGTTTAATTGATTACCTATTTTAGATTATTTCATCAATTTTTATTTATTGTTTTTAATTATAATTCGTATTCAATTCAACCCCTCCTCCAGTTTCATTGCTTTGCGAGATAAATAACGACTTACTAATTGGAACTCTTCGAGGAAATTATCTTTGCTTTCCTTTACTATATTTTTGTTGCATTTAAGATTTTAATTTGGGTGTTGACGACAACACTTACTAGTACTGATATAAAAAGGGAAAGTGATAGCTTATGTTTCCCACTAGTCAAAGGAGTATGAAATCAAATACCCTACTTATGACCTTGAGTTGGTTGCTGTGGTGTTTGCATTAAAATATAGTGACACTACCTATATGGGGTAAAGAGTAACATCTACATGGATCACAAAAGCTTCAAGTATTTCTTCACCTAAAAAGAACTAAATATGAGACAAAAATGATAATTGGAGTTAGTAAAAGACTATGATTACAAGATTAAGTATCACCTGAGTAAAGCCAACATAGTTACAGATGTCCTAAATAGGAAAGTGGTCCTAGCACAGATTATCGTTCACCGCAAGTTATAACAGGAGTTAGTGAAAAAGTAGATTGAGGTAATCACAAGGCAATTAGCAAGTCTCTGGATTCAATTGACCCTTTTAGCTTAGATCTATATAGCACAGACTTTATATGAGGATGTCTACAGATTGGACAAAAGATAATCGAGGATGTTGAAACTGAGTTTAGTATGATAGAAGACATCCTAAGGTTTTGAGAGAGGATATGTGTTCCCTGAGAGTAAAGTTTAAGAGATAAGATCATTGTAAAGGTACATAGTTCGCTTAACTCTATCTACCCTTGGAATGTAAAGATATATCAAGATTTGAGAAAGATGTTTTGATGGTTGGCAATGAAGAAAGACATTACAAACTTTGTGCTAAGTGTCTTGTGTATCATCAAGTTAAGGTTGAACATTAGAGGCCATCTAGACTTTTGTAGCCCCTTAGTATTCTTGAGTGGAAGTGGGAACACACATTGATGGACTTTGTTGTTAGATTGCCAAGAGTCAAAGGTGGTTATAATGCATTATAGGTTATAGTTGATTGGTTGACCAAGTCGGCACATTTTATAGTAGTTAAAGACACCACGAGTACAAATCAGTTAGGTCAAATCTATGTAAAGAAGATTATCAAACTTTATAGAGTACCTAAGATGATAGTATCAAATCGAGACATTAGGTTTGTCTCAGTATTTTGACAGAATATGTAGAAATCCTTAGGTACAAGATTGGCATTCATCACAACATGTAGAGGTGAAATCTTTAGACCAATGGGTAGATTAAAAGAGTTAATTAGGTGATCGAGGACATGTTGAGGGCTTGTTGCCTAGACAGAGGAGTGAGTTACATGGATGTGTCACCATTGATGGAGTTTGCTTATAATAATAATTACCAAGAAAACCTTATGATGGCTCTTTATGAGGCTTTGTATAGTAAGAGATGTAGATTACCATTGCACTAGGATAAGATAAGAGAAAGAGATGTCATAGGGATGTAAGGATGATCAGAGAGAGGATGAAGCAAGCCTAAGATCATTAGAAAAGTTATATAGATCAAAGAAGACGTGATCTTAAGTTTCAGGTGCGTGATATTGTGTTTATTAGAGTAGCCCCTAACAGACACATTATGAGATTCCATAAAAAAAGCAAGTTAGCATCAAGGTTTATGGGACCCTTCGAGGTAGTAACGCTTGTAAGTAAGGTTATCTACCGGTTTACACTACTAGTGAGCATGGATCACATTCATAAGGTGTTCCATGTGTCACTGTTATGCAAGTATATTAGTGACCCAACCCATGTACTTAGTGTTGAGGATGTCAAGCTTAAAGATGATCTGGTCTACAAGGAGTGTCTAGTTTAGATTTTAGACAAGCGAGTTACGGAGTTTAGATGTAAACAAATTCCTCTAGTAAAAGTTCTTTGGAGGAATCACAGAGTTAAGGAGGTCATATAAGAGATTAAGCAAGATATACAACAGAGGTTGACATATCTATTCGAATGAATTTTAAGGATAAAATTCATATTAGGAAGAGGATTGTAACACCCACAGGTCAGCCTAAGAGTATTTTAGTCTTTTTTTAGTTTTAAACTCAATGATTAATGATTTTCAGAGATACATACATGACTGTGTATAATCAATAAAAAGTCAAATTAGTGGATTGGATTGTGATCCTAGTGAAATAGGAAGTTGTCTTAGTTATGCAACTTAATACACAACTATTTATGGCCTATACACGCCCATGTATTGTGTCCTAAAAGTAAAATAAAAACGTCATTAGCCCTAATTCTCTCATCTTCTTTTGTTCCCAACCACTCAAAAGTAAGAGATAAAGTGAGAAAGGAGTTTGTGTTCACTTGACGAGTCACCGTCGATCACTAAAATCATTGGTGTGGTGCAAGGGAAGAGTTTTCATTGGAATCCAAGTAAGTGGCATAGTTTCCCTTTGATTAGTCACGAATATTTATGAATTTTGACATGTTGATGCATAAGTTAAGGTTGTTGAGGTGTAAAATTATTGTTTAACTTGTTATAATTGCATATATTTTTGAGTATGATGAATCATATATGTGTTAAGTACCTTGATTGGATGAATCATATATATTTTTGAGTATGATGAATCATATATGGCTTGATAATTTAATAATGCTCTAGATGTGTTATGTATATAGACTTTAATGTGTGTTTCTTAGTAAATAAATAGCATAAGGGACTTAAAGACTCTTGATACAAACCTGTATGTGTTGAATGACCTTATGTGTGATCAGAACAATGTAGAAACCCTTAGGACACGATTTCCAAATTACAACACACAGCTATTTATGGTCCTATACATTCCTGTGTCGTTCTAAAAATTTTGAAATTATGAGAATCTCGTTCTCTTTTTAAGGGAAGATATGTATAACTATGTGATATGAGACACACAATCATGTATGACTTTCCAAAAGTGGATAGTGTGTAGCAAAAGACACATGGTAGGTACATGTGGACCTATGTGCATGAGAGTATGTCCAAGTTAGTTCCTTGTGTGCACCTATTTCATGCACATCTATATGTTAAGTGCCACACACTTGTGCATATGGGTTAGAGGTACCAGGCATGGATGGAAAAACATATGACCATGTACTCTTAGTTAAAGACAAAAGATAATTATACCCTTAGGTTATATGCATAGAAGGGGAAACTTAAGCAAAAAGAATAATAAGCCATCAAAGGATAAAGAATTCAAGAAATGCATAGATAAAGTGTCCGACTATACTAATGAAGATACAAGCTCAGATCGAATCGAATCTAGGTCAAAAGTTAGCAACCTTAAGGCTAGTATTACACATTTAGATAGTTACTAGCTATATGCGTAAGTGATGATAATTGTGAAAGCGATAGAACTGAATTCCCATGAGATGCATTGCGCACTTGGTGTCGAGGTGCATAGTCTAGTTCAATTCATATGTGTATAGTAAGGATGTGGCTTTTATATGTTTCTCACATGATTAGTGGGATACACCACATATATACCCAAGGTAAAGGTCATCTTCAATAGTTAGTTAGCAGTTTCGATCAACTTATATAGTAAGAAAAGAAATTGCTATCAGAGATTTCTCCATATGATCAGGTTATTCGAGTTAGTTAGCCCTATAAGCCATTTGGCATATGAATAAGACACATCATTAGTTTTAACCAGAGCATCAGATATGTTGATTCTAGTTTGAGTATTTTTAATTTTCATGGATGATCTATGTCAAAGCATCAAGATGTTATAGTGTGACCACATCATCTTACAGATGGAGCGCAAACTTTAGCATCAGTTTATTCATAGTAGTTTGGGTGTCAAAAAGTCACCATTTACTAAGTTTTACTTATGCATTTCCTTTCATATGTTTTGTAAGTAGAGGTGAGTAACAAGATAGGTAAGAGATCCAACAACCTAATGAACAACTACGTAAGGGAGAAGGGCATTTTTGACATTTCAATTTTATCACACATATAGTTATTATTATTATTATTATTATTATTATTATTATTATTATTATTTTCAGACACAATGATTATTCATGACTTATATAGTTATTTTATATCAAAGATTTTCAGAGACTTATTACTTTACGAGTTTTGATTAATAAAACAGTTATTTTCATTACATCGCCTCTTTGCACACTTTATAATTATGATCATGCATTAAAGATTTCAAATAGTTCAGTTGTGCATGTCTTTTTCGGTATATTCCCATCAAGGTTATGTATCTGAAGAGGGGCATTACATTTCATGTTTGAAGTATTCTGAAATTCTAAAGGTGAAACACAAGATGCTCGTCCCAGAAAAATTCAACCATTAAACGTCTTATTCAAAGTCGCCAAAGTCCATGTGTTTAAGAGGATGCTTATCCCTCAAAATAAAACACCCGTCCTATTGTGTTTTCAAGGCCAAAACACCATTTTCAAAGTTCAACGGATACATTATCCTAACCAATGATCATTTGAGCCATTCCAGCCATCTAAGACTATAAATTGAAGACTTTTTTATGAAGAGTAGGTTAGAGATCACACATGTAAAATCCTATACTCATTTTCTTCTCTAATTTCACTTCTAAGCGTACAACTCAATTATTTAAGAGAAACTTTTGTGGTCATTCAGTGTATCAGCCTTGTAGAGACTTTCCAAAACATTATCTTTTGTATTCAAACAATTATGGGTGAAACCCCAAATAACTATTGAGCTAGGTGCAATATATGATAACTAGTGTATGTGGGTGAAATTCCGGAGAATTATTGTAAATAGATGATATCTTTATGAGTAGAACTTCAAGCACCCTACTATAGAGTTTGTTGGTTATTAGATTTGCTTGAATATCTTATTGAATTTATTTGTTTGGTTATGATTAATTATAAATTTGCTTAAGGAATTTTTATTTGGTTAAAAGTTTTAGATAATCCTATTCACCTTCTCTAGGATTATTAGTCATTTGGGGTTTTTCATAGTCTAATATCTACTTGTAACATTTACAACAAATACTATATTAAGTCTTGTACATAGCATTGCATACATGAGTCCGCTTACAACTAAAGTATAAGGTACATTATGCATCCGTTGCCACTTTTTATCGGTCTTTGGACCTATATCTTTAAAAAGATGAAGACCGTGAATGAAGGGCAAAAATCCTCTCTTTGATTTTTCCATATGAAACCTTTTCAACAACTTTTTTATGTACAAACTTTGAGATAATCAAATTATCCTATTTGTTCTATCTATATAAATATGAATTCCAAAGACATAGGTCACATCCCTAAGTCTTTCATCGAGAAGATTCTAGATAACCAAATTTTAACCTTGTTCATCATGTCTATGTCATTACTCATTAATAGTATATCATCTACATACAATATGAGAAATGAAATAGCATGATCTTTAACCCATTTGTAAACACAAGGTTTGTTCGGATTCTTTTCAAAACTAAACGATTTGATTGTTTCATCAAATCGGATATTCTAACTTTTGGAAGCTTGTTTCAATCCATAATGAATTGATTCAACTTGCATACTCTATATCTTTTAATAGTAGATACAAAATCTATGAGTTGTTCCATATATATGTTTTCCTCAATGAATCCATTGAGGAACAAAGTCTTGACATTTATCTGCCAAATTTCATAATCATAGTATGTTATAATAGTTAGCATTTTTTTGAATAGATTTAATCATAGTCATAGGTGAAAAAGTTTCCTCATAATCTAACCCTTTTTTTTTTAGTATAACCCTTCTCTACTAGCTAAACTTTTATAGGTTTCCACCTTTTCATTCTTGCTAATTTTTCTTTTGAAGAATCACTTACAACCAATAGGAACAATTCTTTCTAGTGGATTGACGAGTGTCTATACTTGATTAGCATGCATTGATTCTATTTTAGTATTCATTACTTCTAATCATCTACCTAAATCAATATCCAATATAACTTCCTCATAACTTATAAGATCATCACCATGATTTATTTCTCCCATTAAGTAAGATTCAAAATCTTGCTCATGAAGAAATTCGTATCTTTTCGAAGGTCTAAATACCTTAGAAAATCTTCGTGTTGAAACTATAGTATCTGATATTAAGGTTCACTGGATGGACGGTCCAATCTTAGTAATGTTAGTTTAAGACTTTTGGGATTCTTCCTCACTTTCAATGTTCCTTCCTGCTCCACTTCTTCCAAGAACTCTTTATCTAGAAAGTGTGCATTCCTAGTATTGTTATTCTTTGATCAGTCAAAAAGTAGAAGTAATATCATAAACTATCTTTAAAATATCCTATGAACTGACCCTTCTCAGATCTGATATCCATCTTATCTGATTTAAGTACTTTTACATAAGTTGGATATCCCTAAATTTTCATATAATTGAGATTTGAGCATTTGGAATACCATAACTTATATAGTGTTTTCTAGACTAATTTTAATGGTACCTAATTCAAGATATGCATAATGATTTGGAAAGCATATCCCTACAATGACATTGGCAAGTTTGTGAATCTTACTATTGATGGTACCATAACTTATATAGTGTTTTCTAGACTAATTTTAATGGTACCCAATTCAAGATATGCATAATGATTTGGAAAGCATATCCTTACAATGACATTGCCAAGTTTGTGAATCTTACTATTGATGGTACCATATCTAATAGAGTATGATTCCTGTTATATACAGTTTTTTTATAAAGGGAAAAAGGAAACAAGTATACTTTTTGATAAAGAAGATATGAAGAGATATTAAAATTAAATAGATATGGTTGCAAAGCAAAAATTAAGGAAATTATGTGTTGGAGGATTATAAATAAGGATTTTAGGATTTGATGGATTTTTTTTAAAATAGAAAGAAGGGATATGATTAGATTGATTGAGAGATAAGAAGATATTGATTGATTTTAATTAAAATAGTCTTTATCCCTTTGAATAGATTTTTATTGGCTATAAAATTATTTCTCTAAACGTTTAGACCTCATCAGTAAATCAACAATATTAGTTTTTATTTTTATACTTGGCAATTGAAAAAGGGAGAGGTGTAAAGTTATTTGGATCAACAAAAAGGGTTGGAGATTTGAGTAAGTTTAATCTTTTAATTGTATTTTATTTAGTTAAGTTAAATTTAGATTTAAATTATGTTAGCATCATAGTTAGGTCAATAATTGTGTTTGTGTATAGTAGAAACTAAAAATTCTGGATGGTTTATTATTCTATCTTTATTAAATGTTTTGATGAAGAAATTTATTTTATTTGCAATCGAAAAAGTTTTTGGAAATTTTATAACATGTGTTTTCAATTATATCAAATTTTTGTGAATTTTTGGTAATTATAGAATTTATTAAAAATCTTATAGCAATGACTGTTCAATAGAAAAAAAAAAATCTGCATTCTGGCAATTTGATGATCTGAATTTCTTGAACATTTTGACAAAGTAATTGAACTCAATTTTATCTACAAATTTTTCTGCAAATTTTATTATATGCCTATTCATACATGCCCAAATTTCATAAAGTTTCAATGCCTATAGAAATGTTTAAAAATCAAGAAATAAGGGCTGTCCAGTAAAGATCTGGTTTCTTTGACAGTGTTGATGTGCTCTCTTTATTGAACGTTTTGAAAACGAAATTTAACTTTGTTTCATTTGAAACTTTTTGTCAATATTTTACTACATGTCTACTTTAATTTGTCCGAATTTTGTGAATTTACCATGAGTGAGTAATTTATTAAAAATCTTGCAATCATAACTGTCCAGTGAGAAGTTCGTATATTCACAGTTGGTTTTAATGGAGTTTAGTATGATTTAACACTAGGGTGATGATTTGTAAGGTTTATAGGTTATTAATGGATACTTCTAAGATTAAGATCTGATAGTATTAAGTTTGAATTATGATTGCTAGGACAACGTGAAGATATTGGTATCTCGTCAGGTGATTAAAAGCATAGTTAGAAATTGTAGAGGTAAGTAAAAGCTTACATAATATGTAATGATTTTTGTTCTATATGAAAAATGTTTATATGATTATTTATGTTATAAAATTCTTTTTAGTAAGATTGATAAGTTACATTATGGTTTTATTTTAGAAGTATATGATCTTGTTATCTAAAATACTTTTAAAAAGTGTTTTGATATTTTTCTATAGAAGAAAACTTATGTTATATTATACTGTTGTTAAGATAAAAATATTTGAATGAATTCCTTAAATAAAGATTTTATGCTATTTTTCAAAGATAAAGATTTGTTAGAAAAACAAGTTTTATAAGATTATTTTGCCAAATGTCCATAGGATTTATGGATCGATAAATATGACCGGATCATAAAACATCCAGGGACATATGTTGAATGATGAAAGGTTTGCGGACCAATTATGAATATAAACACAATGAAGGGTCTGCGGACCAATTATGAAAACGATGAAAGGTCTGCAGACCTATTACAAATATGAATACGATGAAGGGTCTGCGGACCAATATGAATAAGAATACGAATTATGAAAAGTCTGCAGACTTATGATGAATATGAATAAGAATCGAACCAAGTCACCACGAATGTATGTGACACCATGTGACAAAGGCTAAGTACAAATTTTATGTTTTATTTATTTGTTTATGAGTAATATTTATGAACTATTTTAAGATTATCTCTTATGATTGATATAAAATATTTATGTTTGTTTTTCCTTAGGATAATAAATATGAACTTGTCTATATTGTTTTTTTTCCTTAAAATTTGTGGAAATGTTTTAGTTTCGTTATAGTTAAGGAATATCAAGAGTTTTATTTATTTATTTTGACTAATTATTTTGAAAATAAAGAAGTTTTATGACGTTTATTTATTAAAAAGTTATGTATTATGTTTGTTTTTATTTACCGAGTTGATGGCTCACTCCTCGTCTCCTTTATTTTGCAGAATAAGTTTTCTAGATTAGCTAGGAGGGGTGGAATAAAATGAACTTAAGCTGAGTTGGGAGATTGAAGAGTTTTGATGTCTAGATATTATTGTTTATGAATATTATAATTGTGGATTATTTATAAGACGTGATTATGTTTAATTATTATTATTATTTTTTTTTTTGGGATTATTTTGGCAAGAATAAGAATATATTATGCTATAGAATTATTTTTTTATTTAGAATAAAGTCATGGATTAAATTAGTTTTGCATTTTCAAGAGAGGTTAGAATCTGGGGTGTTACAATTCCTCCTTTTAGATACATCATTATGCGTAGGTTTATATGGAGGTGTCATTTGGGTGATTATTTCATTGTCTTTCAAAAATTCATAAATTTTGTATTCAAGTATTCTCTTCCACAATCTAATCATAAAATTTTAGTACTCTTTTCATTTTGTTTCTTTACTTTATTCTTGAATTCTCTAAACTTTTCAAAGGATTCTAATTTATATTTCATTAAATACAGATATCTGTTTCGAGAATAATCATCAGTGAAGGTAATAAAGTAGTGAAAGTCTACTCTAGCCATATCATTAAATGGTTCACATACATTTATATGTATTAATTCTAGTAATTCTTTGGCATATTCGCTTTTACTCTTAAAGAAAGGTTTGGTCATTTTTTCGTAGGGGCATGATTCACATGTTAGATAGGGTTTAAAACCTAGTGAACTTAAAAGCCCACTTTTTCCAAGTTGAATCAATCTTCTTTCTTCAATGTGACATAATCTATGATGTCATTGAACCTTAGGGTTTGTTTCATTTCAAATTCTTTTATTAGTAATAAAATTTATTAAATAATAATCATTCAATTCCAATACATACAAACCATCTGTATTTACAATTTTGCCCATTACAACATTTTCAAAAAATATCAAACATTTATTTCCATTAAACTTAATATTGTAACCAAGTTTACATAAAACAGAAACGGAAATGATATTTCTAGTGGCTTTTACAAAGTATAAAACCTTATACAATCTCAAAACATATCCTGATAGTAATCTGATGTAGCAAGTCTTTATGGCTTTAACTACAACTCTTGCCTCATTTCTCATCTTTAAAATAATCTCGTCCTATTACAAAACAAAACTACTCTATAATGTATGCACAAAAACACACACATGAGATATAGCTACTAAATCTATAATCCAAGAATGATTATTTGAATCTTAACTTAATTCGAATTCAATAACTTAACGGTGGATTATAGTTGCTTTGTTCTTCTTAAGACTATCCAAGTATAGAGTACAGTTCCTCCACCAATGTCCATCCTATTGATAATGGAAACATTTTCCTTTAACTTTTGCCTTCTCTGCCTTGGTGGCACCTTTCTTGAAATTTCCCTTTTTTGGTCCAACATTTGGACTATTTTTCTATTGCTTTTGAGACCTTTTATTGCCCCTGCTAGTGGAAGCTAAATAGACATCAACATGTCTTGAATCTTTCTTTCCTTGCTTATAAAATTCTTAAAGCTCATTTAGCAATTTAGGAAGCATTCACTAAATCAAATTTAGAGTATAGTTGGTTATAAATGATTTATAACTTGCTATGAGGGATTATTGAATCAAATCCACCTTAATAAGGTCCAGTAGGACCATGCCCACACATCTAACTGCCCCAATGCATTAATCATCTTTATAACATGGCTATCGAGGGCATGTCTTCTTTTAATCTCATGCTAAAGAGTGACGTGCATAGCTTATACTTAGATACTTTTGAGTTCTCACTATACAACTCTTGTAAAGCAATAAGGATATCATAAACACATGAAACATTTTCGTACACATGAAACATTTTCGTGTTTGGTTTAAAGTTTTTTATTCATTAAGGCTAATATGTACGCTCAAGCTTTTTTGTAATCCTCGATCCATACCTCAAACGTCTTACGTTCCTCATCCAAGGCATATGGAGCTATATTAATAAGAAGTGGTGCTTCCAAGATGTAAGCAATCTTTCCGAAATCTAAAATGATTATAAGATTTTTTAGCCAGTCTTTAAAATTTGGTCCAGTCAAAATATTGTTGTCCATTATCCTTAGGAGTACGTTGTTGGTCATTTTCGATTTTATTACAAAATTGCATAGAAATACTACAAAGAAAATTTAATTTTGTTAATGTCTCATATATATATATGTAAATTTAAACCTTTTATCGCATAATCTCATTAGTTCTCACTATTTTATTCACATCTCGTAATCTCTTGGATAAGATCCGAAAATTTTGTTAGATTGAATTTTTAGTGGGGAATTGAATTCTTATTAAACATAATTAACCTCACATAATAGAAATTTTGATTAATTAAATTTGATAAGCAGGAAACTATTTCCATTTATATCTAGACTTGATTCATTTTCATGTCCTTTGTTCCAGATATCTCATATAATAGAAATTATGGTATCCTCGGTTAGTTAAATTTGAACCATCATGCTTTCCTGAAATGATAAAAATATCTATCCAAGAACAAGATAAATTTAATTTCATGACATAAATTTTATGTCCCTCACATAATAGAAATATTTGGTTATTGAAATTTATATTTAACAAATACAGGTAAGGTCCTTGATTGTCAAAAAAATTATATTATAAAATTTAATTATCTTATGATGAGAGATATAGATTTAATAATTTTAATTATGGAGATTTAGGTTTAACTTAATTTTAACTAAGCTTAATTAAGCATGACATACATGTATCTTATATACACATAATTTAAAATATGGTGGGATGATCATGAGGTTTTTGAAATTACAACCTAATAGTAAACTATTTGCCTAGGTTTATGTCTTCATTCAGATCACCATCAAGATCACCTTCACGTCCTCGTCTAGTCACTCCAATTATATTCAAAACTTAGGCATGCAACCTGATAAAATAAAAATAAACGCAAATATATGGGATGAAGTTATTTAATACAAACCTATTGGATACAGGTCCACCCATGACGGGTTGACCTAACCCAATTTTCTTAACTGCCAAAGGACAGTTATTGGTGGTTAATAATTGGTAGTTGGACTCTTATATAAAGTCTTAGCTGCCTCCCCAAAAAAATTGATACACCATTTTTTTGTAAAGAGAAGAATTCTCCACCAATACACAAATTGGCACAGATCTTGTCTCCTTAATTGAAAAGCAATACGTAGTGCAAATTGGGTCGTGGAAATAGACTAATGTTGATACCTTGTGTCGTATCAAAAATTACTCCGGGTACGCAAATCCTTATTTACAGAATTCATATAATTTGATCCTGGCATGTTTGATTATACCTAACATTGGTATCAAAGCCTAGGATGCATATTTGTTATGTTTTCTATGAATCGTATTGCATATATTGTGCAAATTAGAATCTGTATATTGAATTTTGTTTAAAAAATTTGTTTTTGGGCACAAATTTAATTCGGCCAAAATTGGATAAAATTGGTATTAGGAAACATGTTGGATGAATGATTGGAATGGTATTACATGTTTTAAATTGAAAAATGACTCAAATTAACATCGAAATCGATGAAAATTCACCCAAAATCGAGACTATAGGCCTGTTTTTCTTCTTCGCCATTTTAACAGATTCTGGCACCATTGGCGTCGAAACTTGAAACGATAAGGCTTACCGTCAACTAGGCTCTAAAAGCCCTATGGTGCTGTCACCAGAATGTCGTCGAAAAACAACCAATTAAAAGGATAGAAAACTAGGGTTCATCGCACAGAACTAGGTCGAAATCAGGTTGGAAAAACCTGATTACCTGACCCATTAGTTAACGAGTTAGTCAAAGATCTATCAATGAATGGGTCAACCCGTTGAGTCAACTAGGTTCAATCCGAACCGATCAATGCCCACCAAGTCAGTTGACCAATCAATGGTCAAATAGTTGACCATACCGTTGACCAATGCATGTGCACTCGTGGAGGAGTGTGACAACTTGTTTTCTATGTATAGCAACGCGTGCAACACAATCTTGGCATGTGCAAGCGTGTGACAGCGCTTTTGACTTATTCTTGGTACCTATAGGCTTATTTATGGCACGTGGAGGAGCGTGCGATGTCTACTTGGCGCGTGAAAGAGCATATGGACTTATCTCTTGGCACATGATAGCACATGAATACCCCTTTCCAGTGTGTTTTGTCACGTGAAACCTGTTTTTTGATCCTTGGAAGTTGTGTAGTACTCAGATCTGTATATGAGATATGTTTCATAGGTCTTACAGTGCACAAAGACATGTAATACCTCATTCTGACTCTTCAAAAACATATATTGGTATTTCAAAATACATGTTTCTACTTCATGCAAGTTTGTTGACTAAGGACCATCACATTACATATCGAAACTATCAATACTCTATTGAATTCTCTTAAATGGAAAAGAGATAATATTCATGCATGAATGTGAGCCCCATAATCAATGATCTTGTTCAGGACAAAAATTTGAAATTTTTGAGATAGGTGGATTCATTATAACTTACTATAGAGCAACACTTAATAATGTACGAAGAGATATTCACTACTTTAACGTTATTCCTAAAACTAACATAATGCGAGATATTTAACCTAACACAAATGTAATAGAGACTTTATCATGAATAAAGTGACTTAAAGATCAATATGGGTTGATGAAATGATCCTAGTTAAAATAGATGATGAATTCATTGTAACATATATATTTGTTACATGTGAGAATTTTGAGATTGATAGAATTTAATGAAATTCTCATCCAGAACTAATATTGGCACAATTAGATTAAAGTTTAAAATGTCAAGCATTTGTGTCATGAAAGATGATTGGGAATATAATGAACTTTCGATTTTATGCCTTATATGAGATATTTTAAATTTTGATATATAGTTACGACAATTGATGTGTATTTGATAGCGTGTGTCTAATAGATATGTTTTGTAATCTAGTTAACCATAACATCTTAGAAAATGATAGTTGATTTGAATGAGAATGATATTGAATAGAGAGAATTACAATGTGTGGCATTTGAAATACACAATATCCTAGATGAGCAAAAGGCTTTAAAGGCTATAGATCAGGTTAAGATAGAGTTGTGGTTGACTAAGGGATAAAAACCCAATTAGTGCCTTATACAAATATGATGTGGATGTACTCGCGCATGTAAGAAGTAAGACTCACTTCGTGTGATATCTTGATCACTTTCATAAATAACGATATGGTAATGAGTACCAGTAATATTCAACTACATATGCCATAAGTATGGTTTTAGTTGAAAAGTTTGGAGGAACTATAATCCCCAAATAAAGATAGTTGATTATTGAATTTAGTTGAATGTCAAATCTAATTATGAAACTAAAGTTAGTTACGCGTAACCTGATACATGAATAGTAGATTCATTTAGAAAAGTAATCCCTTCCCGATAATGGGAGCATATAAAGGCACAAATGACCAACAATGAGGAAAGAAGGACTTTTGTTAGTTGTTCTAGCCACATAGAATTAGAGGACAAGCGCCCTTGAGGCAATTGAACTTGGTACTCGTGCATACGTTGTAGAATCAAGTGCTAATACAAGAAGGAGATCGTATAATGCTCAAAGAATAAGAACAAGGAATTAAAATTAGAAGAGTGGCAAAAGTACTAGAAGAAAAGATGGAAACAAGATAAATAGTTGCAATAGAAGTAATAAGAATTATATCACTTGTGAATGAGCGGAGTTGAAAATGATAGTCTTGTTCAACATAAAGTGATGAAACTTTATTTTCTAGTACTATGATATTAACTAAGTATTATCTTACGTGGACTATGGACTCAGAAGCCACCGACCAAGTAGCTCATAATAAAAGATCTTTAGTAGATTTCTATCTAATTTTGAATAAAGTACATTGGATGTATGTAGGCAACAACACAAGGGTTGCAATAAGAGAAATAGACACGAGCAAATGATTTTTGTAGGTGGTCAAATCCTATACCTACATGAAATCTAATATGCTCCAAATATTCAACAAATCTTGGCCGAAGTATTTGTTTTTCTTAAACTAGGATATAATTTGAATTTCTCTGGGTATTCTATTGAAATACGATAGAACTGACTTCTATAGTTTTGGTTTGTTGGTTAAATGGTTATATGGTGTTTGTCACCTTGCATTCTGATAATGTTAAGTTTTTCATTATTTGTTTCTTCTATATGTATGGATATGAATGCAAATATATAGCATGTTGAATTAGGACATGTTGGCCAAGATGGGTTGAATAAATTGCCTATGAAACTTTATTAGAAACTTTCACATAAATATAACTGTTCACATGAGAGCATTGCCTAGCTGGAAAAACTTTTAAAAAACTATTCGACAAAGCTATAAGAGTTTGACTTCTTTTGCAATCTATATACTTAGGTATATATTTTCCTATGAATGTAAAGTTTAAGGATGTATCTCATATTTCATTACTAGTGATGATAACAATGCTCAATTTAGTTTTGTCTATTTGATCTCTCATAAGTCAGAAGCAGTAGACTGCTTTAGAAACTATATATAATTAAGGTTGAGAATCAATTAAACAAAATAGATAAGAGTTTTATGAACTCACCGAGATCTTGTCCAAAAAATTTAAGAAACTGAGTAATGAAAAAGAAATAGTATGGTAAATAGTAATTTTAAAACTTCGCAACAACCAATGTAGCGAAGAAGAGTAATTAAACTCTATTGGAAATAGTTAAGTCAATGAAAGTGCAAGTAAAATGTCAAGTCACTTTGTGATGATATGAGTTTATTGTTGCTTGTGTACTTAACCAATTGCTTACTAATCCAGTTGCTTCCACTCCCTATGAGTTATAGTCAGGTAGAAAATTTGAGTTAATTGATTACAACCTTAGTAGTTAGCAATGTCTATCCATAGCTTTTCCCATAAGTGTAAACAATTGGGACTGAGAAAAAATGAATGTATCTTTATCAGATACACTGAGCACTCCAAAGGATATGTATTCATTAGGGAAGATTTCAATGGAAGATTAATTGAACTTGTATTAGAGATAATACATTCATAGAGGATATTTTTCTTAATAGGGATGATGTTGATAAAAGGTTTCATCTAAATGAAATAAGAAAAGAATGAGGATAGGTATATCTTAATGACCATTAGTTGAGTCCTAAAAAATAAGACCTATAGTTGTTCTAAATAGTGGGAGCAAATGCAATTGAGCTCCAACCTATTTTAGATAGTGGGAGTAATGATCTTCAATTGCTTGTTTCATTACCTAGTGGAATCACTGAGATTAAGCTTTAATCTATTTCAGATAGTGGGAGCATTAATTCTTAATTGCATTGGAGTGGACGTCTAAAAGTATTCAAGTGGAGTTTTAAAGTGAAAACGAAGTTTTCACAACCACTCCCTAAGATGATGAAGAACCTGAAATAATTGTCTCATCCACTGATAAGAAAATTTTGAAATACATTGGAAGAAAAGATGAAATACAAAGAAAACAAACCAACTTAAGTTTTGGTTGACTTACCGCTGAATCAAAAATTCATTAGGAATGAATGGGTTTCCTGAATTAGTCATACGGCAGATAGCTCAATAAATAGATACAATTTCGCTTTATAGCGAAAACTTATACCCAATAAGAAGACATAGATTATGTAGAAGGATATTTTCGTTATAAAATTTACTTCAATATGTTTGATTCTAGCTATAATAACACATTTGAATTTAGAATTACACTAGAAGAATGTCAAGACAATTTTCCTTAGTGGTAAACTTGACAAAGAAATCTACATGAAATGAGATATAGCTCTCGTTGTTATAGGTCTGAAGCGCAAAGTATGCAAGCTTCAAAGACGTTCAATGACCTAAAACTGTTATCTAGATACTGGCACTTGAAATTTGAAATGATTTCATAAGTGTTAATACCTTATGACTTTGAAATGATTAATCAAGACAGTCATGTCTATGTAACAAAGTCTGATGACAAATTTGTAATTCTATCAATATGTGTGATGATGTATATATAGCAAGAAATGATTTGAAGTAAGTAATAATCGTCAAATGATAGATGTCTATACTTTTTAACTTACAGGATGTGAGAAAACATATTATTTATTATGAATTTAAATATAGAGGAATTGTTCAAAGAAACTTTTGACTCTGTCAGAAGAGCATAATATTCAAAAGATTCTAGATCAATCCAATATGGTATACTATGAACCTGTTGGTATTCTTGTGTCAAATTATGATTATTGAGCCAAAATAGATATGTCTCAAAACTTAAAATAGAAGTAAAGAAATATCAAAGGTTACCTATTTAGATGTCATCAGATGTATTATGTATGTTATGGTGCATACATGCCCAGATATTTATTTTTGTTATTGGGTTGGTTAGTCGATATAAGTAAATGTTGAAAAGAGCATTGAAAGGTTGTATGTAGAATTTTTGATATTTTTAAAAGGCTTTGTGGATGATTGATTATTTGATTAAGGATCGAACTTGCGTTTAATTAGCCATTGAGATGCCAGTTGGAGAAAGAGTTTAGACCAACGCAAATTAAATTATGGTTATGCTTTCTTACTCCAAAAAAGGCTCATATCTTGAAGAGATAAGAAATAAAGATGCGTAGCCGTATCCACATTGGAAGAGCATAATATTCAAAAGATTCTAGAAAATTCTAATATGGTATACTGTGAACCCGTTGATATTCCTGTGTCAAATTATGATTATTGAGCCAAAAGAAATATGTCCCAAAACTTAAGATAGAAGCAGAGAAATATCAAAGGTTACCTATTCAGATGTCATCAGATGTATTATGTATATTATGATACGTACATGTTTAGATATTTATTTTTGTTATTGGGGTGGTTAGTCGATATAAGTAAATGTTGAAAAGAGCACTAAAATGTTGTATGTAGAATTTTTGATATTTTTAAAAGGCTCTGCGGATGATTGATTATCTGACTAAGGATCGAACTTGCATTTGATTGGCTATTGAGATGCCAATTAGAGAAAAAGTTTAGACCAACGCAAATTAAATTATAGCTATGCTTTCTTACTCTAAAAGAGCCCATATCTTGGAGCAATAAGAAATAAAGATGCATAACTGTATCCACATCAGAAGCCTAGTATATAACTAGTTCAGTAAATGTGTAAGAAACTATTTGGTTAAGAAGATTCTTCGTGAATCTGAGTAAACAAGACAATATTATCGAAGCAATAGTTATCTATTGAAATAAAAGATCCTAAATTTTTATAAAATAACCAAACGTATCGGCAATAGACACAACGTAATAAGAGACTCCATTTTCAATAGTGAAATAAACGTACAATATAATTCTATACATTGTATGGTCACTGATCCTTTGACCGAGATTGTTCCAAGAAAAGTATATCTTACACATGTTAAATCTCTTGGATTGTGTAGATTATGATTGATCGGTGTTGAACTTATATATTGTACTAGTAACACAACGTTGAAAACTATGAATTCAAGTTCATTTTAGGTTTTGAACTTGCGTCTCGAAATTTTTGGGTTTTCACTACATACACATCGTTTTAGCTTAACAAGATTGTAATGTCACACAAGTTAGAGATTGACTCACTCACACGAGCAATCGCCTTTGGCACTGAGAGAGCGAGCAAAGATGAGACATTATTCTTGGGAAATATGATACTGAGAAAACATACCAATGGGAGACAAATTTCTCGAAAAAAGATTTTTTGAAATTAAAATGTCATCTTGATGATTAATCAAGATGAGGTCATGAATAAATACATTTGAAAATGACCTATTTGGATTCTCCACGTCCAAATAACTTGTGAATGTCATATGTAAGTTTTAATATAGATAAATATCTAAAAGTGTGAAGATGATTAAGAACTCAGGTTAGGTGTTGGGTATAGCGACTGAACTAAGATCTGTACAATGTTGTGAATGACATTTGAGAAAATACACACTGTAGCACATGATTCATACCATGCGTGTATAAGCAAGACAACCAGTTAAAGTAGTGAGAGGATGAATCTCTACTCTCTTACTATGTGAGACTTTATGAGAATTACCTCATATTGGTACCCTTTGACTCTTTATTATTGTTCAATATTTACTATTAGTGTTGTTATCTTAGCTTGGAACTTATAGTCATGCATGATTCGGTCTATAAAACATGGCTAGAAAAGCAGTTAAGTTTAAATTGAGAATTTTGAGTAGAAAAGGAAGACTTACATGTTATGTGTGTCTATTGGTCGGCTGATCATATCACTCATATGGGAGATTGGACTTGATCATGGATATATAAGAAAATAACACAATGATAAATAAGAGATTAAACGGAGCTAGTGTTATCGAGTAAGTTTGGGATTCTGCGAGCCTAATGCTTTATTTTTATTTTATTCGGATTGAAGCAGTTATGTTATTCCTAATAGATGTATAGTATTTAGCTCCCAAGTGTAGGTTGCTCGCAAGGTCACACGACACATTTGCAAGTATGAAACGTACTGTTATATGGGATTTCTATGGCTAAGCATTTAGTTTGGGTCTTCCATCATGTGTGAGTGGGAGATATTGGATACAGATCCGCCAATGACAAGTCGACCGAATCCGATTTTCTTAACTGCCAAAAGGTAGTTATTGATGGTAATAATTGACAGTTGGACTCTTATATAAAGTCCCAACTATCTCCCCAAAAAAATAGATAGGCCATTTTTTTGTAAAGAGAAGAATTTTTCACCCAATACACAAATTGGCACAGATCTTGTCTCTCTAATTGAAAAGCAATACGTAGTGCAAATTGGGTCGTGGAAATTGACTAACGTCGATACCTTGCTCCGTATACAAAGAAGTTTCATCGAAAATTACTCCAGGTATGCAAATCTTTATTTACAGAATTTATAGAATTTAACCCTGACATATTTGATTATTCCCAACAAAACCCTTAATCAAATGAATATTACAACCCAATTATTCAAATTTTGGAAAAAAAGAATAAATTACACCCATGTTCATCTCTTAATCATTCATCCACCCAACATTCACATTAACATTTAATATAAATTGTGAACTTATCATAATCTATTAAACATTAATCCATAAAATATGACCTAATAAAAAACATAATTAACATGCAGTGATTCAATAATTTAAGCATAAATGATATGATGTATATTATCTAAATATTCATAATATTTATTTTAAATAATAATTACCTAACACTAGAGCATGAAAATTTTCATATTTAATCAACATTAAGTTTTAGTTGACCTTATGCGTCTTTATCAACTCATACACTTAATTACATTAATGCAACTTGATACTTGTACATAATTTTTCATTTCACTAATACGCTTAATCACATTAATGAAAGTTGATATTTGTACACAATCTTTCATTTAACTAAACTGAACAAAAGCCATGCACTTCATTCATCTCATAGCTCATACACATCCATTACCATTCAAAAATAACATGCATATACTTTTACCATGCATCATAACCTTTTTGATTATATGTAATTACTTTAATTACGTACATCATAATCTTTACCCAAGTGTCTTAATCAATACTAATAGCATGCTCAAATTAAGACTTAAAAAATGTAGAATTTTAATATGAACCATTCATTACTTATATGCTTACATATTAACATATCATCATATATCAATCATTTCAATGCATATACCATACTTGTATATCTCTAATACATGTATTTCATATACAATACATAAAATAACATCAAGAAAAATTCACCAAGCATATCATATACACATGGAGCGGAGACATGCAACATAACATCAAGGTTTACATTTTCAATTTCTTAAGTCAAATCACATAACAAGTTACACATGCATGCCCCCAAATCTTATCCTTTATGTACCAAGCACAAAATCAACTCGAAACATAATGTATATCATAATATACATGACTATCATGATATGCATCCTCATTCCATGAATAAAAAATTCACTCCAAAAGGCAAAATACACTTGCATGTCAAAAATGAACACAATCACATGTATCCTATGAACATTTCATCATGTACATGTCATTTATTACGTGTTCTTCATCTTAAAATCATTAGAACATGAAAATAAAGAGAAAACTCTAGCCAAGAGAGTCCAACCAAGAGTTTAAGAAGAAGAAATGCTCGGAAAATTTGATTTCAAGGCAAAACTAGAAATGTGATACTAATACATACTTTTATGCATAATAAACATATTTTTGGCATCAAAAGGAACGTGCAAGGCTATACTAGCTCTAATACCATTTTGAAACATTGGATGAAGAGAATAGATGCAAAACAAATATGCATGTCCAAAGAGAAAAGAATCAAAGCATGCATTAGTGCATCCAAAAACTTTTAAGATGTTATCTTTGCACCCATATAATATTTATATGATTTTTATTATTCTTCGGAAGGTCTAGCTAACTTCGAATAATTAATCCTCCTTCTTAAAAGCTTGGTTTATTGGTTTGACCTTTTAGATTCACCGTAATGGAGTTGTGAGTCTTTTTTAGGATGATCCAAAAGTACATCTAGAAACTCAATGACTATGGTAAACATCTAATAATTTGTCATAACCCCTAAACCATGATAAAGAAATACTCCCTCAAACCTAATATCTTCGATCGTATATTTCATCTAGGTGATATCCTTCCATTGTCCATATCGATTTCGAACTCATGAATCATCAAAGCCCTAATTTCAATTCTTTACGAATCTTTGATTGAAATATTTGGAATGTGTTATAGCAAACATCCTTTGTATGACTCATATTATGCTCTGACTAGAGATTTTGATTTCCAATATTTATCAACATTCGCTCCGAAACTCAAATTTGGGTTGAATTAGTAGATATTCAAAACCTAATATTTTCTAAGTCAATGAATCTCATCTTGATTATCATTCATCTTCATATATAGATAACACATGACCAATATGGTTTCTCATATGGAATGTGGTTAACCCCACATTCATACATCATATGAATCACGTATATCCATATCAGATTCGATCATAATGTCTTAAGTCAAAGAATTACTTCATACACTAGTATAATCATACAATAAATTATTGACTATGTTTAATGACTATGTGACTTATCGTTATTGCTCACGTTCGAAAAACGATTCTCTAACTATTAATTTATATTAATACTCTAATGACGTAACTATCATTGTCACATGCACTAATGTCATCTGATAGCATTCAATGGAGGTATTCAGTATGTCTACTATATGATATAATTGTCCAACTTATATCACATCCATAAAGAATAATTCAATGAGTATATTAATTGAGTCATTCGGACAATTCACATACATACTTTATATTATCGCAAATAAAGGAAACAACTTATGCATGTGAACAAAAAGACTACTTCTTTTATCAATAAATTATTATAAGGTTAAATACCAAATAAAATGTTATAAAACCGACAACACAAATAGTTTCTAAGACATACACTAACAAAAGAATGCATTAGAAACCGTTTAAAAGAAAATATGTTAGGTTTTATTTATCTATGGTAGGATTTTTCCTGCAATTACTTCCACTACATCAACCAAAACAATCTTATTACAAATTGAAATATTAACAGACTAACACCAATACTTTCTAGTGTTTTGAGGAGTTGAAGGCCTCCACTTGCAACCAAAGGTTGTCAAAAACCCCAAAAATAATATTTTCCTCCAGGCCTGAAGGGAAGGGTGTTAACGAGGGTCAAATGACCCTCCCTAACTTTTAAAAGAAATCCAAATGTTTTATGTATATACAATTTGTCCTTTATCTCATGCGTGTAATATTATGTTATGAAATGTTTTTCTAAATCTTTGAACAACTAACCAAGTAGAATTATATTCGAATCGAAATTTTTCTAACTTGAAAATAAGTTTGACTTAAACACACCCAATACGTGTTTAATTCAAACAAATTCAAGCTCGATGTCAAACTTAGAAGTTAAAAAAATTTTAGTTTGAAGTCAAGCTTAAAGGGTGTTAGACTTATCAAGTTCATAAGCCCAAAATACTTTGATAGAAATAAATTAAGATAACATTATTTTAACCAATACATATTAAAACGATGTTGTTTTAATTATTTTTTCTTAGTTACGGTATCTAACTAAGCTCAAAGCTCGATTTGATTCGAACTCAAGCTTGAATCCCTTCAAACAAGTCGAGTTCAAGCAACTAGAGAGGAGCTCGATGAGTGCAAGCTCAGCTCCCTTCAAACCAAGTTTAGCTCGGGCTTAAGCTCAATACCTTTCAAATCAAACCGAGCTCAATAGGCTCGAGTTTGACTTGACTCAAATCTAATCTCATAAACAAGTAGTAGAGATAGACTAAGTGAGAGAGTCATTTGTGTTTCTCACATGCTTACCCTTTTCTCCGTAACATTGTATACCGTTCTCTATCTTCATTTCATATTGTTATTCGGTTATTCCTTGAGGTATTAAAACATTGTCAACCCTTCTTCCATAAAATTCTCAACTTGATGTATGCATTTTGGATATATGCTCTAATGTCAACCTTATGAGATTGAATGGAATTAGAGATCTTACAAAAGTGATGAAACTAAGAAGGATAAAGGTATTTTTATTAATTTATTTGTTGTGAAATTAGCATTGATTTTATCAATTATCACTGCTAATGTAAAGAAAATATTTTCAATAATGAATTTTGTGAAAAATTGTTTGCAAAATATAATGAGTGATCAATGGTTGAAGATAACTTAGAGAAAATTTTATTTGATAATATTGATAATAAAGTCATTGTACAATATTTTTAAAAGATGAAATCACTTCAAGGACAATTATAAACATAATAGTTAATAATAATTTTATTAATACAAATATTTATACTTATTTTAATTTAAAATATACTTATATAGTTATACCTTGACCTTTTAAGTTTTACTTGTAAGTCCACCACTGATTTCTTCCTTCTCCCATCATTTTTAAATTGTTTTGTTCATCCATTTGTGGGTACTTGTGAGTTTTAACATTATCCGTATATAAAGCGATATTGCCCTCAACCTAGAAACGAGGAGATTACATATTGACTGCTTCATAACCCGAACTAATCTTTTTGGTATGTTTTACGCCTTCGACTTTCAACATTCATCCAACTTCAAACACACTAATATGTTGACTTGTTTTGACATTATTCTTTTGTTTCTTAGGGTATCACGTACATTTTGGAAGACAATCTATTATTTGACTTTAATAAAAAGAAATTATAGATTTTCACATTAATAAAACTATATATATATTTTTATATATAAATAATAATTTATTATCATATTTAATTTTTAACTATTTAACCACAAAATGACATATATTATCTGTATAAAAAATTATACTTGTAACACAACTCTTTTCACAATCCTAATGAATCAACTATTATTCAGCTTTCATTAAAAAAAAAATTTCATCTAAATACCCAATCACATAATTTAAAAATCTTTATTTCATCAAAGTTGGAAAGGAAGATGGTCAGACTTTTATTTACGGTAAAAGGCTCATGAGCCAGCACAGAACATAGTTGAAATTTTGAAGTCAAGAATTGTAGGGCATTACCCAGGAGGAAGTCATGCAAAACTAAATCCTTTAATAATTATTTAACCACAATTTAAAACGAGTTATAAGTCAAATTCTAACTTAATCAAATTATTTATCTAACTCACGAGTCAAACCAAATCAAATTCTAACTTAATCAAGTTACTTATTTAACTCATAAATCAAACTAAACCAAACTCTTTAGAACTCAAATTTAATTTAATTTTAAATCGAGTTAAACTTTTTAAATCAAACTTGATTCATATTCAAATTAAATAAATTCAAATCAAATCAAACTAACTCGATTTAAATAGAGCACTAGACAGGGGAGAACCCATTTAAATAGAGCACTAGACAGGGGAGAACCCAGGCCTTCGAAGGGGTTTGGAAATGGTTTTCAACCAGCAATAGACGGGCCTCAGCTAGAACCTCACAAGCTGCGTCATTGCCCCAAGCTCAAAGATAATACTAATCTCCATCTTTGTATCAGTACACTTACACCTGTCCCATGTGGGACTTGAAAGACACTATGTACGGTGCCATTCAATTGACAGAATTTTCAGTCTGGCATTCCTGAAAAGGATGTTGCTCCAACTCTTAAGTCGTGTTCAACTCCAACTCGCGACATTCATATAACGATATGGCCACTACAATACTACATACATACCAAATACTTGTTGATAAAATCCACAAGAGATTGTGGCCTTTTTACGGTGTCATACATATCCCAACAACACATCGCATCGAGAGAACAAATCAAAAGTATAGAATGAGAACAAACAATATGGAAGATGGTGCCGTAACTGGCACATATTCTTGAGCAAAATTGTCTTCCAGACCAGTTGGTGAAAACTGAATCATGTAATGGTCCGTCTGTTACTTGATTATGGGTCTGGGTCGGGGTCTGAGTCTTGTCTGCTTGCTAGGCACAATTCATGCAATTCATTGAGTAGCCACTCCTCACCGGTGTGCCCACCTAACACCAGAACCCTAGTCCCTCCAACCACACAGGTGCTATGACCCCAGGCAAATTTAGGTGGCTGACCAGGAACATTGAGAATTCTCCAAGATGGTTTCTCCTCGGAAGGATCTAGAAGGAAGAGCTGAGAAGGAGAGTGCAGCCCGCAATGGAACCACCAAAGATGATAATCCTTCCACAAGGCATGCTGACTGCAACATGGTCAAGTCTAGGAGGGGGAACCACAGCACTCTGGCTGCCCACGCCAGTGAATGCACTACACATCAGTTGCTTCCACTGTGGTTCTTCGTCCCCCAAATCAATGGTATAGGAATCACCTGATCGTAGCCGCAAAAACCCACTGCTAGCAAGTCCACCAAACATCAAAACTTTTGTCTGACCATAAACTCTGAGAGAATGCCCCAATCTGGAAGAGGAGTAAATGAAGTGGGTATTTCTCTCCATGCTGGCTTGTCTGTTGTTAGATCCAGTAAGTACATATCACTAAGAAGTACCCCAGCATCTGTGCAGCCGCCTGTTACAACCAATTTAGAACCTTCTATCGTGCAAGAACTATGCCAAGATCTAGGAAGAGGGGGAGTTCCACCAGAAACTTCTTTCCATGTTGGTTGTTTGGCATCCAAATCTAGAACAAATACATCATTAAGCAATCCTTGCCTTCCACATCCACCAAATACCACTAACCAAGAACCGTTCAAACAGGAGAGAGTGTGGCCCCAGCGTCCCGGTGGGGATGATTTAACACTCACCCGTTGCCATTCTGGATTTGCTGCATCAAGATTTAGAACAAATGTGTCATCCATTGGCTGCATATTAACTCCTTCCCCTCCAAAGGGTACTAGACGATTTCCAGCTGCACAGGCACTAAAATTGCAACGTGAAGGCTCCACTGCTCCTCCAACTGTAAGTTTTCTCCAGCAAACTGCCTCAAGGGTAGTCAGTTCCCTAGCCAGACGTCCCCACCCTAATTTCTTGGTCATGAGTTCTAATGCACCTGTCACCTCTCTTCCCCATGCATTTTGACATACCATCTTCCTTACATGCTCATTCTTTGTCAATTGACGAATCCTTCTACAAACAGATCCAATGGATGCAACATCCCTTGGTGCCAAGCGTGCTAGAATGTTGTGAGCAAAAACCTCATCTGAGAGCTGAAGTATTCCACACGTTTCTTGACGTTGAATGAATGATGATTGCCCACTCTGAGAACCATATTGAGCTGACTGATCATCCTGCTGATTGCAGGTCTCTTTGAATACCGGATAAGATAAATGATTCAAATCTATTTTTGCTTCAGTAAACACTTGAATACCAATAATGTGTGTGACAGTTCCATCATCATCATGTATGGGTGCAAGTCTTAGCCTGTTAACTAGAGCACTACCATCTTTCTGAAAATTGAGTAACTCACCTTGGAATTCAATACCTTCCTCAAGACATCTTCTGATTTCAGAAACAACAACAGGATCAACCAAAGGGTGCCGTCTTTGAGCACGAGGATCCCTGTATTGTAAGAACCGACTGGAACAAAAAAAAAGTCAGCAGCAATTACAGACAAATCAGAAGTACACAACAAAATTGATTGTAGAAAACTATACTCTAAAAATAAAAACATAGAATTGCGGACAATTCTGAAAAATATTTTTTTCCTTCAAAAGAATATAGATTCCTGGATGATATGCATTTCATTTTAATTGTTCCAAGTATAAAAGTATTGATAACATAACTAATATGATTGTTTCAGTAAAGGATAAGGAAAGAACAGAAAAGAGCATACTGGCAGAAATAGAAAGAATTGATGCCACAAAATTAAAAGAGTCCAGAGGATACAGACCCAGTTTTTCATTTTTACATAATATAACTTGGGAATGCCACTCACAAGCATGCACAGCCACAAACAAATGCCACAGATTAACATTACCATGTGTACATAAGAAAACATCTATTAGGAAACCACAATTTATGCTGGCTCAATTAAACTTTAGATGTAAATGTGCAGACACTGAACTAATTAAAGTACAAAGAAGCTGGAATGACCCCAATTAGTCATATTAATTAAAAGAAGTAAACAACTAGAGATAATAAGACCATAAGCAAATAGCATAAAATCTAGGAAGTTTCTTTTACAGAACATAGGACATTGGAATCGGCAACCGCAATGACCAATTTATATGAACTTATTACAGCAAATACAAAACCGAATATAAGTCAAAGTATCATACATGCTGTTGAACACTTCACTCTCTCTTCTTAAATTCAATTGATCATATTAACAATGTAGCTGCCCCGCAATTATTCTTACGTGTGTTCTGAGAAAATAAATACAGCATCATTTTTCTAAGTGTTCCTTAACTCTAGGGCAATAGCTTTCATTAAGCATTATAAAAAATTAATGGGAAAAAAAAAAACTATTTATCACATATAGTTACTTAAACAGGTGGATTCAATTTGAGTAGCCAAGCCTAGGGTAGGCTCAAGCTCAGACCGAATCTATAATACTTGTCTCAAGCTCAAGCTCATTGGAACTGGTGCACAATATCACTAGAGAACTTTCGACTGGATCAACAGTGTCATTGGAGGAGTGAATAGTATCACCGAAAGATAAACTATATCACTGGACATACAAATGAGCTGAGCCAGCTTGGATTGGATGCCCCTTAGTCACAAAATATTTTCTCTCCCTCCGTCCCTCCATTTCTTTTCAATACAATGGGCAGGGAAGGGCCACCAAGCCAGGGGTTAAACTGAAATGCAGCCGTTAAGAGTTGAGATGGAAAAATAATTCTTCTAAATTTGATCACCTTTGCAAAAATAAAATTCCCTTGTGTTTGACATGAAAAATTTACTTGTGCTGTTAAAAGTTTCACAGATTAATTAATATCCATAAACTAATTTTTCATTCAAGTAAACAAAATTTTAACCTACAAATTATTGTACTGAAGGATAGATAACGGAAAGATGACTAATTCAAGACATAACACATGAACTTATGCAAATTGACTGGTTCATACAATATTAAATATTTAAATGCATGCAAATTGATTTTTAAGGCTTGAAACAGACTAGTAAGTTATCGATCACATGGTATTTAGAATTCAAAGAAAATGATGTATGAATTACCTCATGATTAGTACATACAGAAATCAACATGGCTGGTAGCTAAAAACAAGAATCAAAGTAGAGACATTGGAATTGCAACAACAACTCAACACTAGAACAAATCAATCATGGAGACATAATCATATGATACAAAATCAAATCTACATTAGTGTTCATCCATCTACTTTAAGAGTTAAAGAATGTAAAATTCAGAAATTTGTTTAACATCTTAGTGCAATAACTTGTTATAATTATCACCAAACCAAAATTTAGCTGTGTACCTTTCCCTGCTTTGTTTCAATGGAGTTTTGTAGCCTTAGGATCCAGATTACATATTGGGTAATTATGCTACTGAACACAATGGTCAAACACTGTTTCAACCAACTATTCTTCAGGTACCTTCAAATTTAGTATTGCCTTTTACTGCACGACACCCTTATCATGTAGAACTAGATACATATGACTTGCTCAGATAATTATATGTTACTTTAATCAACCCTTAATATTAAATCTGTTTCGAGTAATAGAACATGAGCTAAATCTGTTTACTTATTTACTGCCTCAATTTGCTAAGAAAAGAAAAAAAATAATTAATCAAAAGAAAATACAGTAGGATTGATGAGTTTTCCATATAAAGGACAAGCTTTACTCAGCAACAAAACTGGCACCTAAAATCATACATAAAGAACAACTCATCTCTTATCATATAAACATGTAAAGCCTCTATACAAGATAAACTTAGTTGGATTGTCAAAAAAATCCAAAGCCAACAAAAAAAAAATTAGAAATGCATATATATATATGGATTGAGATCAAACATATACCAAATTTCTATTAGATAGTCAATAAAAACTCAGAAAAAATCAAAGATATTGGTTTGAAAACCACCACTAAGAATATTTAGACATTATGAACACTTCAATCTTCTGGACTTGAAAACATATAATATATCAAAGATATTGGCTTGAAAACCACCACTACAACTGTTATCATTCAGCATATTTAGACATTATAGAACATTCCAATCCAAATCACATAACGATGAAACCAGTTTTTAAAAAATCAACTTTGAATGAATTGTGATATATCAGGAGATCTTAAATTCTAATAAAAAATTTATACCATAGAAGACTATCTTGAAATGATAAATTCGCAGATGGCTAGTTCATAAATCAATGGCGAAAGGATGATAATGATAGCTTTTGCAACAAAATAAATTGGTACGAGTATTAAATACTACCAAACATTTTCATTCTAGGAAGCTTAACGAGCTAACTTTAAAATTGGAACCGATTCCAGCAGGCAAGTAGTCACTATGAACTAAAGACATTGTCATGGTGGGTTGCTAAGTGGAAGAGGAGTCAACTATATCTCATTTTGTTATATTTTGATTTTGCAATAAAAGAGCAAAAATCCCCCAAAATTATGGCAGAAAGAAAAATAAATGAAAAATCATACATCATTTTACTAATTTTTACAAAATTCAAACATTAAATTTTCATCCTTTTCAACCGTTTCTTTTTTTCCCTAGCTTCCTCACAATCCAAACAGCACAAGCCAAAAAAATAAATTTTCCATCTCACTTCCTCTCAAGTCTCACCAAAACCCTCAGTAATCACACAAAAATTCCAAACATAAAAACAAATTCCAACAACTCACCGGCTTCCACAACCACAAAACAGCATAAAACAAGCAATTCAATAAATAAAACCACCAAACAAACTATCATTCTTTCACTCACCAGTTACGACCAAGGACTTCATCGGCGCGATAACCGGTGGAGATCTCGAACACTTTGTTAACGTAAATGATAGGAAAATCAAGCTCCAGAGCATCAGAAACCACAAACGACGTCGGAGTGGTCGGATAGAGGAAGAAACCTGTCTCCAATGGAAGCTCACTCTCCTCTCCGTCGCGCTCCTCCTCTTCGTCTTTACTGCATTTCTGCGCTTTCCTGAGCTCTGAATCTCGTCGTCTTCTTCTTCTTCCTTTTCATTTGACATGGAGTTTCGGGTTTGCGGAGAATGGATCTTTGTGGTGTACTAATCTCTCAGTTTCCTTATTTGGCTATGGAAGAGAAGATTTTTTTTGTTGTGTCTGCCTGTACAGTCCCAAAACGGGCTGGAATTTCAATATATTCACGGGAATGCCACTGAGTTTACCATATGCATAATCAAGACGTCATGATGTGTTAAGGTTAATTTTGGTAGAGTGTTTTGTTGGTGGAGACCAAAGATATTTTAAAGGGAAATTATAAAAAATAGGCAAAAGTAAGGGGGTTTAAGCGATATTACCCAAAAAATTCAGATTAAAGCAAAAATACCCAATTTTTGTGAAATGTCAAAACTACCCCTATATATAAACAAGGCAAATTTTCATATTTGTCACTGTAAAACTTTCACTGTCACTGTGTAAATCCAAAGAAAAATCGTCTTTTTTCATATTGTCCACTGTCGTCCCACTGTCAAGCCGATTTCTGACCATTTTCTTGCTTTTCGACGACCGAAAATGGTCAAAAAGGTTAGTATATCTTCTGTAATCTTGTTTGAATCAAGTTATTGTTCATATTATTGAGATTTGAGTGAGATTTTGCGGTTTGAAACTTTAGGGTTTTGATTTTGAACAATGCTTAATATGTTTTGATTTTTTGCTATTTTCGTTGAATTTGTTGAGGGGTTTTGTGTTATAGCCTATGTAGATTTGATTTGTGTTGAAATTGGAGGTCGAAATGACCGATTTTTGGCCGAAAAATGTGTCCGAAGCATTCAGCAGTCCGACAGTGGGAACAGTGTATCCCACTGTCATGACGAACACTCCAACTGTGACAGTGGGTTAGGGGGGTTAAGCGGCTTTTTTAAAACATTAGGGATCTGGGCATAGCTTAGTCCACTGTGGGCGTTTCTGAAATTTGCCATGTGACAGTGGGCTGCTGGGGAATAGCGTGGGTTAGGGTGAAAATTACTTTTTTGAAACTACAGGGGTGGTAATAGATTCGAAAATTACTGAGGGGGCAAGTGAAATATTGGACTTGTTTGTAATAGAAATTTTCTCAGGGGGTAAATTGATATTTTTCACATCTAGGGTTTGCCGACGTGTAGTTTTCGAATTTTATATCCGTTTTTTCTGTTTTAAGATTTTTCAATATGTAGTTTTCAAATTTGAGATTAAGTTTTTCTATTTGTGTACCTTTCGAACACATTTTACGATGTAATGACCTAATTTCACTCAATATTTCAGTTTTTTCATTTATAGGATATATCGACTCGTACTTTTGAATTTCAGTTTCGTTTTTCCAAATTTTGCCGTTTTATGATATATCAATTCATATTTTCCAGATTTCTGAACGATTTTTTCGATTAGTGATATTCTTATGTATTTTAACTGATAGAGTTCGAATTTCAATTCCGTTTTTTCAATTATTCACATTATAGGGTATATCAACGTATAGAATTAAAATTTCATTTTCGTTTTTTCAAATTTCATCGTTTTAGAATATATCGACTTGTATTTTTCAGATTTTGGAACGATTTTTCGATTGTTATCATTCTAGGGTATTTCAACTTTTAGAATTCGAATTTCAGTTTCGTTTTTTCCAATTTCACCGTTTTAGGATATATCGACTCATATTTTCTAGATTTTAGAACGACTTTTTGATTGTTGTCATTCTAGGGTATATCAACGTATAGAATTCGAATTTCATTTTTGTTTTTTTCAAATTTTATTGTTTTAGAATACATCAACTCATATTTTCCAGATTTTGGAACGATTTTTCGATTGTTGTCATTCTAGGGTATTTCAACATTTAGAATTCGAATTTCAGTTTCGTTCTTTTCAATTTCACCGTTTTAGGATATATCGACTCGTATTTTTCAGATTTTGAAACGATTTTTCGATTGTTGTCATTCTAGGGTATTTCAACGTTTAGAATTCGAATTTCAGTTTCGTTTTTTTCCAATTTCACTGTTTTAGGATATATTGACTCGTATTTTTCAAAATTTCGATTGTTAATATTCCATGGTATTTCAACATATATAATTCGAATTTCATTTTCGTTTTTTCGAATTTCACCGTTTTAGGATATATCAACTCGTACTTTCCAAATTTTGGAACAATTTTTTGATTGTTATCATTCTAGGGTATTTCAGCGTTTAGAATTCGAATTTCAGTTTCGTTTTTTTGAATTTTACCGTTTTAGGATATATCGACTCATATTTTTCAGAATTTCGACTGATTTTTCGATTGTTAACATTCTATGGTATTTTAACGTATAAAATTCAAATTTCATTTTCATTTTTTTGAATTTCACCGTTTTAGAATATATCGACTCGTATTATTCAGATTTTCGAATGATTTTTCGTTTGTTAAAATTCTAGGGTATTTCAATGTATAAAATTTGAATTTCAGTTTCGTTTTTTCTTTTTAACTGTTTTACGATCCTGAAATCTTATTTTTAAAATTTTGTGATCACTTTTTTTATTGTTTTGTATTTTTTATCTTTTTATGATTTTTCCATGAAGACATTTGTTTACATATTTGCTATTTATGAATGACTAATGAATTTTGTAAATTTTCGCAGGATATTTCTCGCAAAAGAAAACGTGTTGAAAGCGAGCGGTGAATCCCTGATAAGTCCAGACACTTCCGAACAGATCTGATATGTCATGCACATCACACAACATTATCTAGGATTACATCTACACTGACCCCGGATCAGCTATGACTATTTGAGAGGACATGTTTCGGGTATCTTCTTCGTTTACTCGAGACCAAATTCTCTGGGATTTGGTTTATTCATTTCTACTATGGCAGCTACATCGATTCTCTACCAGAGACAAGTTTTGGTTGAGGATTAGCGGGGTTGATGTTCGTTTTAGCCCGTTTGAATTTGCTTTGGTGACGGGTCTTTCGTTTAGCCGACACATTGATATCTCTTCATATATTCCTCGTTCCTCCAGACATAGGATCAGAGATACGTACTTTCGAGGTTATCTGAAGGTGCAGTATCATGACCTAGAGCGTGTTTTCTTATCAAGGCCATGGGGGGATGACGATATTGATGCTGTCAAGATGGTCTTATTGTATGTTCTTCACATGGTTTTATTAGGGAATGATCGACGAAAGAAGGTGTCTTCAGAATATTTACAATTGATTGATCATCTGGATAGGTTTAATTCCTACCCCTGGGGTGTCCCCGTGTGGTAGATGACATACGAGTCTATGTCATAGGCGAGTGACAGAGTGTGCTCCGAACGGATGTCTGAGATGCGTAGATACGACCTCTACGGATTTCCTTTCGCATTTCAGGTTAGTTTTAATTTATTGATTATATATATTAATTGGAAAAAAATATGAATTGATTTATTTAAATCGTAAATGATTATATTGCAGTATTGGATATATGAGACTCTGGACACATTATACGATTAGATTGACCTTATTGATCTCTATGCGTTCCCACGGATGTTTAGGTGGCGTACGCAAGACGTTCCTAGTTGGACTCATATAGGTCATATTTTCACTAGTGATCCGGTATGTACTCGTTAATTAATAAGTCGATTAATTCATTATATGTTGCAATTATTTTGACTTATATATCTTCATCATTATAAGGATGTCACATTCCCCTTTCGTCTATCATCGATCGAGGAGAGTTTACCATGGTATGCTGAGATTCGTGAGTACACCGGTTTACCCGATGCTGATTCCTCCTCATCTTCTTCGGTTCCTCTTGCGACTGGAGACGGGGCTTCTCCAGTCTCAAGACCTTCAGATGTACCCGTCGAGACTTCTGAGACACATGAGGAGCCTATTCAGCCTCCTATTATGGAGCAGCCTCTATGTTCCCCTGTCGTTCAGAGCCCACGGACGATAGACCATCCTGGAGTGGAGGATCGTACTAGCCATCATGCCACCGAGCAGTGTCCCCCATTTGTATCACCCAGTATTTCTACATTAGATGTTACATTAACGCACTGGGGTACTACGATTTTATGTGAGATATCGAGTTTTCGTGATGATATCTCTTCCCAAATGACTCAATTACACGACGATATGACTCGATTATAGGATCGTATGGCTCGTTTAGAGGACATCGTCAAGCGTACATATCCAGCCCCCGTCGCTCAGGTTGTAAAACCACTTCTAATATATTACTTATAAAAAATGTCTATAGTGTTATTATTCTGACAACTATTATTACATTCATACAGAAGAGGGACAATGATATCCGACCGACATCCCCCATTGATACCACAATACCATTCCATCAGCCACACGAGGTTCGTATGACATTTCAAATTTATATTTAATGTTAAATGTCGTTATTATATTATAGTATTGTTATATATGAAATGTCACTGATTAAGTTATTATTACTATTATCTTAGGGTAGTACCAAGAGGAGGCATCGGTTAGCCCTTTTGTTGCATCACCTGTCCGAGCTGAGGTATGTCACTTATCAATGGAACTTTATTTTTATGATTGTTCAGTTATCGATTAATATAGGGTATATATATTCGTATAGGGTCTTCCTCATGAAGGCCATCCGATCGGATCTCTAGTTGTTTCAGATCCTCCACTTGAGGTATTATAATTATTATAGATATTATATTTTATATGAAATATCATTTACCATTTTGTCATTTTCATGCATATAGGGAATCGGTATTGATATATTATCGATCGAGGGTTCTCCCCAAACACCTTCTCCAGAAGTTGAGGTTAACTTTTTTTAAAAACTGTCATTGATCGATTTGTCTTTTCAATTATATTGTTTATTTAATAATATTTTGACTCTTTTTCAGGACGAGCAATTATGGTTACTTGCTGATATCCCGAGCTCAACCAAAAAAATAGTGGATATTGGTTCACAGGAGGAGGACTTCTAGGAGGACGTTTCTGAGGTCATCCATATTGAGGTATATCAATTATACTTAGTATATAAATATTTGTATATATTGGTCACTGAGATGTTCAAAATTACAATTTTCCAGTCTATCGAGGGAGCACGCGTGGTGGACTTGACTGTGATTCAGGATTCTCCAGCTAAACCTCCTCCTGCATACATGAAGAAGGTAAAATAAATCGATTGATGCTAATTGTTACGTAGGATGGAATGATGAATTAATTGTTTTTTGGGATCATGTAATTGATTCATATAACACATGGTCAGATCGTCCGAAAGGGTCCGTTGGTTCTCACCCCGTATACAAATCCACTCAAAGGGAGGGCGAAACGACAACTTAGGACCATTCCATCCTCTGCCTCAGAGCGTAAGGAATCTTTCCTCACGTGGTACACCAGAGCTGCGGCTTCCGACACTTATGATGTCTACTTCATCGAATCGAAGTCAAAGGACAGTTTTTGGCGGCTTGTGGTAGAGTTGCGCGAGTGGCTGACCGACGATGTAAATTGTCTATACTATATAATTCGAGAAAAAGTTTGATATATTTATCAATAACTAACACATGTGAACTTGTTTATACCATTTTAGCATGTGGATTCTTTTTTGGCTTTATTACATAGGCACTAGGACGACCACCGTGCGACTGTTTCATAGCATTGGACGACAGCCCACACATTCTTCGAAGGCCATATTGAGATGGCTTGGAAGAGTTGGCAGACCATACCGTTTGAGAAGTTTGAGTTTTTGGGGCTTTTCACGAGGATGGTTGAGGCAGCATACACCCCGAGATTGTTGTACAAACTATGGGGGATGGTCGATCAGGTATAGTATATATGTATTTTCATTACATTGAATTAGTTGAATTAGTCTATAATTAACTAAAATTTGTCACTGTTTATAGGTTTACATCCCTATAAACTTTGATTGCGCACATTGGGTGGCCGGAGTTATAGATTTTCGTGAGTGATCGATTACAGTATATGATTCTGATGTATCATATTCGGGGAATATGGGGTCTCTTGAGTAGCGCATGCGACCGTATATGACATTCATACCTGTGTTATTAGAGGCGACGAGTTTTTAGACCGCTTCTAGACAGACTCCACGACGTGATTCCCTCGCTTTATATCGAGTGACGGATGTCCCTCAGCAGGGACTGGGCTCCGGTGACTGTGGCGTGTTTATGTTACATTTTTTTGAGTGTTTGGCGTTGTCACAGAGCGTCAATTTTTCCCGAGAGTCGTCTACCTCTATGCGTCGACGTTTAGCGTCGCGGTTGTATTTTCACTATATCAAGTAGCTCACGGATGTATATTTAGTTAGCTCATTGTTTATTTATCGTTCTTCATATGTTCGTATGTATATATTTATTGTATGTCCGTATGTGTACGATGTACTTTATTTGTCATTATATATAGATATATATTTGATTTCATTTTATATGTGATTTGAGTGATGTTACTATCCAGCAACAATTGAAAAATTCTTCAAAAATTTGAAAATACGAGTCGATATATCGTAAAAAGGTGAAATTTGAAAAAACAGAACTGAAATTCGAATTCTAAAAGTTGAAATACCCTAGAATAGCAACAATCAAAAAATTCTTTTGAAATTTGAAAAATACGAATTGATCTATCGTAAAACGGTGAAATTCAAAAAAACGGAACTGAAATTCGAATTCTAAAAGTTGAAATACCCTAGAACGACAACAATCAAAAAATTCTTCGAAAATTTGGCAAATACGAATCGATATATAGTAAAACGGTGAAATTCGAAAAAACGAAATTAAAATTCGAATTCTAAAAGTTGAAATACCCTAGGATGGCAAAAATCAAAAAATTCTTTAAAAATCTGAAAAATACGAGTCGATATATCGTAAAACGTGAAATTCAAAAAAAGGGAATTGAAATTCGAATTCTAAAAGTTGAAATACTCTAGGATGACAACAATCGAAAAATTCTTCAAAAATCTGAAAAATACGAGTCGGTATATCGTAAAACCGTGAAATTCAAAAAAGGGGAACTGAAATTCGAATTCTAAAAGTTGAAATACCCTAGGATGGCAACAATCAAAAAATTCTTCGAAAATCTGGAAAATACGAGTCGATATATCGTAAAACAGTGAAATTCGAAAAAACGAAACTGAAATTCGAATTCTAAAAGTTGAAATACCCTAGAACGGCAACAATCAAAAAATTCTTCGAAAATTTGAAAAATATGAATCGATATATAGTAAAACAGTGAAATTCGAAAAAACGGAACTGAAATTCAAATTCTAAAAGTTGAAATACCCTAGAATGGCAACAATCGAAAAATTCTTCGAAAATTTGGAAAATACGAATCGATATATCGTAAAACGGTGAAATTCGAAAAAACGGAAATAAAATTTGAATTCTAAAAGTTGAAATACCCTAGGATGGCAACAATCAAAAAATTCTTCGAAAATCTGAAAAATACGAGTCGATATATCGTAAAACCGTGAAATTAAAAAAAACGGAACTGAAATTCGAATTCTAAAAGTTGAAATACCCTAGGATGGCAACAATCAAAAAATTCTTCGAAAATCTAGAAAATACAAGTTGATATATCGTAAAACGGTGAAATTCGAAAAAACGGAATTGAAATTCGAATTCTAAAAGTTGAAATACCCTAGGATGGCAACAATCAAAAAATTCTTCGAAAATTTGGAAAATACGAGTTGATATATCGTAAAACGGTGAAATTCGAAAAAACGGAATTGAAATTCGAATTCTAAAAGTTGAAATACCCTAGGATGGCAACAATCAAAAAATTTTTCAGAAATTTGGAAAATACGAATCGATATATTGTAAAATGGTAAAATTCGAAAAAACAGAACTGAAATTTGAATTCTAAAAGTTGAAATACCCTAGAACAACAACAATAAAAAAATTCTTCGAAAATTTGGAAAATACGAATCGATATATAGTAAAACGGTGAAATTCGAAAAAACGGAACTGAAATTCGAATTCTAAAAGTTGAAATACCCTAGAATAGTAGCATTCGAAAAATTCTTTGAAAATCTGGAAAATACGAGTCGATATATCGTAAAACGGTGAAATTCAAAAAAACGAAATTGAAATTCGAATTCTAAAAGTTGAAATACCTTAGAATAGCAACAATCGAAAAATTCTTCAGAAATCTGGGAAATATGAGTCTACATATCGTAAAACGGTGAAATTCGAAAAAACCTAAAATTTCATTTATAATGCTCCTACAATGTTTAATATCAAAATGCCCCCCAATTTTAATAACATTTCTTTGACCCCTCAATTATTTATTCCTAAAATTTCATTGAGAAATTTATAATGCTCTTATAATGTTTAATATCAAAATGCCCCCCTAATTTTAATAAAATTTCATTTAGCCTCTCATAATAAGTGATGAGGGTTTATATAAATGAGAGGAAAGGTAATTTTGGCATTTTAGAAAAAGTCATGGGCATTTTTGCTTAGGAATAGTGCTTTGGGCATTTTTGCTTAATGGGAGGGTATTTTGGTCATTTTTTATAATTTCCCTATTTTAAATTGTGCTGTACTAGACCATTTTGTTGATATCAATGTTTTCAGAATTGAACGGGATTTTGACCCCAGTAAAAGGGCACTCTATTCTAATAGATATTCAAATCGATAATTCGATAATAAGAGTAGTGAAATATTTAAAAAAATATTTATAATAATTTTATATAATTAATTATTAAATATATATTTTAAATTATTTATTAATTTAAAAAAATTAATTTTTTATTAATTAGAACAGACTTGGATTTTCACCTTATTGGATTTTTAAACCTATGGTGTAGATATTTTAAATTTTAAAGTATAATTTTTTGTTTTTGAAAATAAAATTTCCTTCATTGTTTATAATAATCGAGTCGTATATCATTTTATCTATAAAAAATCTAATTCTTTGTATTGTTAAGGTATTATATCGTAGGAGTAATCTTTTAATAAAGGTTAAATGACTTTCCCATGCAAGGTTTGATAAAATGACAGTCTCATTTGTTAAGTTTGAAAATGTCAATTTTTCATTAAAATCAATTGTTAATTTTAACAGTTAAAAAGTATTTATATTATTTTGTTTCAATATTATAATTAAAGTGTATTATGGGGTGTTCTTGTTATTTTTAAAAATTTACAGATAAATAAATATTTTTCTTATCTTATTTAAAAAATTATCATATTCACCAAGTATAATTTGAAAATATAATATACCTTCTATAGTTCATAATATAATATTTACATTTTTTATTTATGATGCATTTTAGGGGTGTAATGTCAATTTTGAAAATATTGGGAGGCATATTGAAATTTCAAATTTTCTAAAATACCCCTAAACTTTTTTCAAATTTCAAAAAACCCCTTTAAAAATTTCATTAATATCTCTAAATTTTCAAATGTTATAATTTACCTATAAATATATGGTTATATATGTCATTAATACCTCTATTTATATTAATATTAATAATTTTTTTATTATTTAATTAAAATTAATATACATTAGGATATAAAAATTATTTAATACACTTTTAGAGTAAAGTGTTATTTAGTTTGAAGAGTTTTTTGTGTTTTCAACAATTTTATTTAAAAAAAAAAGGTTAACAATATATTTGTTTAACAAATTAACATATGAACAGAAAATTAACTTTTTTTTTTAACTTAAAATATGTGAATCTGTCATTTCATCAAACCTTGGCTGAGAATTAATTATTTGATCTATTATAAATCATATAATAAAATAATAAAAAAATTTAGCTACTTTATATTTGTCTTGGAAGGTATTATAGACGCTACCTTAAAAATTAAATTTAAGATGTAACTCTATTATATTATCATTTCTTTAAAAAGTATCGGTAATATATATTTCATATTATACATCTATTATACTGTTTTTATTCGATACATCTTAAGATATATATCATTTTTCACTTATATTGTAAGATATATATCATACATTATAGAATACTAATAACCATGTCTCGAGGTGACTTCGTCGCTTCAAAGAGATCTGTGTTCAAGAAACAAATCTTCAAAGATTTCTTAACTAAGGTAAAGTTGAGTTGTCAGTCCAATAGTGTTGCAACTGAAATGCTTGATACATATTTCAAGATCAGCCAAGGGGTTTCCAAGGTGTTACATGATCAAATTCTGCGATAGTCAAATTCATGGAGAGGGTACCAAGAAATGGATTAAGCTGCGTAATCAATGTTCAACCACATCATCTCTCTAGGCCAACCCAACATAAAGGTCATTTACTCGTGGGACAATCTAATGTGCGAGCAAAATGTTTTACATTTAGAAGTGGTATAAAGAATGAGACTTTAAATGATCCCCCTTTTGTGTATACTGATGAGGATTATATTATATTCTGATTCATAGCATGTAATCACACCATTTTGTCCTATAAAGTAAGGATCATATGAAGGTGAAAGAAAATAGCAATCTCATCATACACATTGTTATGTTACTAAATTATATTAATCAATGTCGAACCTAGGATATTTATAGAGGGGTGGCCTTTACGACTCATCATGGTTAAAAGTGGATACGAATCGAGTCAAATTAGAAATAATTCGAATTTGATTCGAGTAAAAAATAGTTCAATTAGAATTTCAAGTTCATAACTCGAATTTATAGGTAAGATTCATAGTTTAAGTTCATGGTTCATTAATAAAACGACATCGTTTTACCTAGTAATAAACAAAACAATATTATTTTGATAATTACTTAACATAATTTCAATTGAACTATGAGTTAAGTTCAAAACATATTGAGCCTCTACTAGGCTCACAAGTTGGATTGAACCAAACTCTTTCTAACTTTAGTTTGATTTAAAAAATGAGCTGACTCACCCGATTAGAGTTCGATTGAAATAAATTCAAGTCAAACAAAATTATGTTAAGATAACTTTCGAAACCGAACCAACTCGATTCAAATTCAACCTTAGTAATTTTTTGTTAGTCAACTAGTAAAAACTTTTTAAAAATCAGCTAATCTTGAGCAAAGAAAATATTACAATGTCAAAGAAAATGAAAAGAAATAATGCAATAACATATGTATCTTTTACACGAAAAAACCTCTTTGATAATAGAGTAAAATAAAATAAAAAATCTCTTAAATCGAAGTTAAAATATTATATGTGAAGATTTAAATATTTGAATGTCGATTATTTAAATATGAAAGTATGTTAGAATGGTATACATAGTTATTTTCAATTTAACACAATTTTCCATTTTTATATATTTTGAAAACATTCAAAGATATTTTTATTATAAATTGTACGAAACTTGGGTAATTTGATATATCCAAAATTTTAATTCTTATTTTGAATATAACTTGGTTATTTTGTCAAACTCTTATATTTTTTTTATAATAAAATTATATGTACAAATAATAATGTGTTATCATGTATTTGAGTATTATTTTATTTTTAAAACAAATTTGAGGGTAACCTCGTGTCTACCCTCATAGTATAACAACTCCATGTCTAATATATCAATAACAAAATGAACCACCTCATTTTTAATTAGTATTTGTTTTTTTGCATAATACAAGATTATCCTTTATACTGGTAAGTCTATCTTAATTGAATGAATAATATATTTTTATAATAAAATTATGTGTACCAAATTTTAAATATTTACTTTGATATTTATATTATATATTATCATGTGATTGAATATTAATTTTATTAATTTAAAATTATTCAATCAAATGATAATATATTATTTAAATATTTAATTAAATATTTAAAATTGAAAATATATAATACTAATCGAACACTCAAAACTAAATATACTGTTCATATTTTTAAACCAGTCTAGTAGCTATTCAAAATAATTCATACAATATATATATATATATATATATATATATATATATATATATATAAACACTTGAATACAATGATAAGGTCATATTGTGTGTTAGGTTATTAGCTCATATTGCTACCTTTGGATTGACAGTGGCAAATTCAAGCAACTCTTGATCAGCTTCAAACAAGGCCATGTCTTCTCTGCTCAGACTTACCAGAGCTTCTACTCCTTCACCATCTCTCGCGTCCACCATGAAAACCGTATCCTTGAAAATTAGGCTAGGAAGGGTAACCCACGTCGGCTTTCCCCACCCAAAATCAACCTCATAAAGAGGAAATCTACACCAACTGGTAAACATATAATAATCTACATCATCTCTTCCAAGAAAATTTTCTATCTCACACATTTTTAGCCACGTCCTTTTCTCATCTTTAATCTTCTGCAAACCAGTTTTCTTAAATTCAGTTATTTCTTTTCTTAATTCACAAACCAATCCCTGCAAGTCGGTCTCCTTTTCAGTCGAAATTGCAGCGAAGAGCGTCCCCACAATGTTCCCGATACAGTTTTCCGGCAGTGGTGGCTCGATTCTTTTACGTAAGTTGGCAACGTGGCTTATTAATGACAGTCTTGGAAACCCTTTTGATGATTTTGAAATATTTATCATACATTTCCAGATTAACGCCGTGACAGCTTCCACACGCGTCGGCTGCTGCACGGTGGCTCCGGTTGCCTTGGCCTTGAGTGAAACAATCTTTGACGATTCAAAAACAACCCTCTTGGTAATTACGCCATCATGATGGGGAATTGTTATATGGGGCTTGGAATCTGATGGAGGAAAAATCGATGCTGCGTTGAATTCAGGAAATTTAACTCCATCGCTAGACCCCGAAATGGCTACTTGAGACCAACTATTTAAGACCATAGAAAGCGTTTCTGTGTCTGCAATTTTATGTGAAATGCAAACGCCGATTACCATTCCGCCGCATTTGAAGAAGTTGGCTTGAATAAATAGCAAGCAGCCGGTGTCAGCCTCCTCGGATTCAATCTCAACAGGAAGAAAACTTCTCAGCATTGAAGCATCAGGTTGATCAAGAATGTCAGATAAATTGCAGTTGACTTGAGCTTCAACGTATTCAGCTCCATTATCGTTGCACTCGATGGTGGTTCTTTCTTCCATTATGCCTGCAAGTGGATAAAACTTTGGGAGCAATTTCGATAAGGATGTCTTCAGGTGCTGCGATCTTTGGGTGGGCGGGCTTGGATGGTTGTTTTGTGGGTAGAAAAGAAGCAATGGTGTGTACATTACAGGAGCATTCTGGTCAATAAGGGAAAAGTTGAAATTTGTTGGGTGTTGGGGAGTTGGAGAAGATGGCTTTATTGTTTCTCTGGCAACTATCTCAATCTCCATTGTCATATGCTGTGTCTATTTGGCTATGTTTTCAAAATTTAAATCAAGTTTACCCGGGATGATGTGGTAATTAGCATTTACATATGTATATAGTAAGTCCTCCTATGAAACAAATATAGAAAGTAGTTAGAGGAAGACGGAACACTCCTGAATTTTCGGAATAAAAAATGAATATATATATATATATATACACACGCACACGCCCATATTAATTTTAGGTCCAATATCTCAAGGTCAAAATACTTATTCTAAACTCGTGATTGTTAAAAATTTGATTGGTATTTGTTAAGTATCGAAAATCTAAATTTCTATTTGTAAATTGCTAAAATTAACCAAATTAATTAATTTTAAAGTAAAATTATTATTTAACCATAATATATTAAAAATAATAAAACATTTTCTCGTTTACTCTCTTTATTTATAAAACTAACAATTTCTCTCTATGATTAAACCTTGAAAATTTATATTTTCCTTTCTAAGGCTTCAATTTTTTTCTTTCTTCTCCAATAACTAAATTTTGATCGAGAACGCCTTCATCCCATCATTCTCACTTTGCTTGATGATGAAGGTCAATGACAGACAAAGAAACCCCAATGCATGACAAATCAAAGACAACGAAGTGAAGAAATTGAATCATCGAATCGAAGTTTGTCTTTCTCTTCGTCGAATCAGCTCCAAATGACTAGAAATCAAAGGTGCTTCCATCGATTTGACTTCAAACGAAGAGAAAGAAGATGGGATTTGGCTTGATGGAGCACCAAACAAAGTACCGAGCCACGAGGTTGATCCACTTCAAATACCAGTAAGACCAATTACAAGGAGTCAAGCCAAGAAGTTGCAAGAAGCCTTAAATGGACTCATGGAAGAGCTTTGGTCCAAGTCAAGCATTATAGAGGTTGATTGGGTCAAGGTAAGCACTGAGGGACTAGTTAATTTGATCCAGTTCATAGTTCAAGAAGGAGTAAAGGAATCAGCCATAAGGGATAAAAGTCTAAACCAAGAGTAGCATGTCATATTCGATCACCAAAAAAGCATTCAAGGGAAGGCATCCAAGCATGCCTTGGTTAGACCTAGGATTATGTTATTAGTACCTTTTTGTAATGGATTAAGACTTGTTTTATTAAAGCCCAAACTTTTATTTAAGTTATGTGTTATATAATGGGCTACTTAAATTAGTTATTTTTAAAGCTTAAATGTCATGTTGGTTTTTAATTTAGATTATTGGGTATTTAATTAGTTAATGAGCTTAGACAAATTGGGTAGTCCATTGGGTTAAAGTCAAGTTAGGCCTTTAGGGTTTTAGACACCATTTTTGAAAATATTTTTTTTTGAAATAATGAACAGTAATGTATGAACAGTACCGTGAGTTCAACTTTGTTTCAAGATTTTAACTTCTTGATTCAAAACTATCAAGAATTTATCAAGGTTCATCTCTTGTGGCGTTTCAGTCACTAATCTATACCAAGATTCATATGAATCAAGGTCAAGGTGGAACTTGTTCCAATCCTAGACAAAGATCAATTCTTAATTAGGTTTCGCGTGTCATCGTTGAAGTTCGCATCAAATTTGGTATTAAAGTCACATCAAATCAGGTTCTTGTCATTCTTTTTGAAAAATTTTCTTGTTCTAGTGTTTCTTGGTGTTGCCAAAAATTTGTTAGCTATTTTCTTGAGTCTTTCTTTGTTCTCGTGTGAAATTCTTGTGTTTCCTTCCTTTCTACATCTAATCCGATCACCTAAGGAAGAGTTTGATCAAATTTCACCAAATCTTGATGAATCTTGATAGTGCCAAATTTAGGATTTATGATTCTTGTCTTGTATTTTCAATTTCTTTTGTGATTTTGATCCTTATTTCTTATGTTTTTTTGTGTTAATTGCCATTCTTGTGTCTTTTTCTTTGATTCTTAGAATTTTTGCTTGAAAAATTAGATTGATCTTTGATTAAAAAAAAAAAGCAGCAAACAAAAAACAAAAAAAGAAAAAAAAAAAGAATTGGTTATGGTCGAATAAGTGTGTTGTGTTTTGTTTAAGGTTTGATTGGTTTATAATCAAAATTTCAAACAAACCTTGGTGTGTGTAGTGTGAGTCGAATTGGGAAAGTAATATCTTGGGAAAATGTTGTTTTGTGTTGATCTTGAAATTCATAGAGAAAGTTTGTTTGCCAAGTTAGGAAAATAGTTTTTTGGTTGATCTTTTCTTGTTTTGTTTTTGAATTCTAGGGAGAATTTCAGGTTGGGCGAGAGTTATTATGAGTTTGTGTTGAATTATTTGAACTTTGGAAAGAAATATTGAGATTGTTGAAATTTAAAGCTTGAGTCTTAGCTTATTTTCTTTAAGTGTGTGAATCTTATTTGGAAAAAAGGTGTGAGTTTACTGAAATTGGGAAGTAGTTGACTAAATCCTATGTGAGTCACTTCATTCTTGATTTAAGTTTGTTTGCAAGTCATAAAAGAAAACAAAATCAAGAAACTAGTGTAGTGTAAATTTGGCTAAGTTGTTAAAAAAATTTAAAAAAAAAAGGGAAAAAAAAAAAAAAAAGATCAAAAAGAACAATTAGAATCACTTACCTCCTTTTAAGTTGACTCTTCATTTTTGTTGTCTCTTTCTAGTTTTCTTTTCTCGATTATTTCATTCTTTTATTTGTTTCTATCTTCTCAATTCTGAAAAATTTTCCTTCTTGAGTCTTTATTCCATTCGTTTGTCTTCATTAGTAATTGTGTTTGTCTCAAGGTTGTTCTTGGTGGGTTCTTTATAAAATTTAGATTATAGAATGTGTGAGAACATTAAAGTGAAAACACGAGCGTGAGTGTAAACACGCGAGTGAGCATTTGAGGATTCTTATTTATACATATACATTTTTTTTTTGTTATGAAATTTTAGACATGGTAGATCCAAAAAACATTAGTGTTGTGGAAGATTCAGGTAATACCGAGGCTTTTATAAAGCAAGCCATCCAACAACAATTTAAGTGTTTTTTTAACTTGATGAGGAATGTTAATGCTAGGTTGGATAGATTAGAGAAGCAACAAAGTGATAAATAGAGATCTAGTAGGAGTAACAGAAGAAGAAAAACACCTTTAGAGCGAGATGAAGAAAAGGTCAATTCTAATGGCTAAGGTGATGAGGGTAATGATAGGCAAATTACTTTAGAGAGCAAAGGAGGACGAAGATGGTATAAAAATAGTTTGTATAAAGGAGATAGACAGGGTGATAATAGCCTCAATAGTATTAAGATGGAAATTTCACCTTTTAAGGGTAGAAATAACCTGGAAGCCTATTTAAATTAGGAATGTAACGTAGATCAGATTTTCGATATCCATAGGTATATGGAGGAGAAAAAGGTGAAATTAGTGGTTTAGAATTCACCGATTATACGGGTATTTGGTGGGATCAATTACTAAAAAATAGATACTTGGGATAATATGAAGAGTGTGATAAGGCAGTGGTTTGTTCCAAGCTATTACCATAGGGATTTATGTCAAAATTATATGTGCTTTAGGCAAAGGACAAAAAGTATAGAGGACTATCACAAAGAGATGGAGATAATCATGATTAGGGCTAATATAGAAAAGGATAGGTTCACCACTATGGCTAGGTTCTTAAATGGGTTAAACAAGGATATAACAAATGTAGTAGAGCTCTAACATTACATAGAATTAGAGGATTTGGTACATATGGCAATAAAGGCAGAGAGACAATTACAATGAAATAGTAAAAGTGATATGGGGTCTTATTCTAGCCCTTGGAAACCAACTATGTTCGAACACTCAAAACCTAGGCGAGATGAACGCAATCGAGAGAAACCTAATACTAAACTGAAACCATCGAAAAGAAACAGTAACATCAAATGTTCTAAGTGTTTGTGTAGGGGTCAAAAACCTCTCAGTGTCCTAACAAAAGAACTATGTTGTTGAAGGAGGATGATAAGTATGAGACAGAAGAAGAGTTGAGTGATGAGTTTATGCCACCATTAGAAGATACTAGTGATGAAGAGTTAGAGTATACAATAGATGGTGAGGCACTAGTGTCTAGGAGAGCTTTAATTTTATAGTATAAGGCAGAAAATGATGAGCAATAAGATAATATATTTCATACTATGTGTCATATGAAGGGTAAGGTGTGTACTTTAATCATAGATAGGGGTAGTTACACTAATGTAGCTAGTACCGAGCTTGTAGAAAAACTTAGTTTACCTACACATAAACACCCTAGACCTTATAAACTTTAGTGATTGAATGACTGTAGAGAGATTAGAGTGAATAAACAAATGGTGATGGCTTTGTTTGTGGGTAGGTATCAAGACGAGGTTTTGTGTGATGTAGTACCCATGTATGCCAATCACATTTTGTTAGGTAAGCCATGGCAATATGATATAAAAGTGACACATGACAAGTTTAACAATAGATATTCCTTTATGATGAACAATAAGTTAATAACCCTTGTAACTTTGTCACTAGAACAAGTTTATGATGATCAAATGAGGAGGAGGAAGATGTTTGATGAAAAGAAAGAAAGTGAGAGTGAGAAGAAAAGAGAAAATTTGAGTAAGGATAAGAGAAGAGAGTGAAAAATTCGGCCTCGAGAAAAGAAGAGGGAGACAAAAAATGAGAAGAAAAAAAAGAGTTTTTATGCAAAAACGAGTGATATGAGGGTAGCCCTTATAACTAAACAATATTTATTATTGTTGGTCTGCAAGGAACCATTTTTGTTTTCCACTAACACTAACCATTCTCTTTCTAGTGTGTTTGTTTCTCTTTTGTAAGAGTTTGAAGATGTATTCCCTGAGGAGATTCCAGATGGATTGCCACTGGTTCACAAGATTGAGCACCAGATTGATTTCATACCTAGAGCAACAATACCTAATCAACCAGCCTATAGAAGTAATCCTGAGGAGACAAAGAAGCTTTAAAGGCAAGTGGAGGAGTTGTTAAATAAAGGATACATGAAGGAAAACATGAGTCCATGTGTTGTACTGGTGATTCTAGTGCCTAAAAAGGATAGGTCATAGAGGATAAGTGTTGACTGCTAAGTTATCAAGAAAATCACTATAAACTATTGGTATCTCATACCTAGGCTAGATGATATGCTTGATGAATTGCATAGATCATGTATCTTTTCAAAATTTGATTTAAAAAATGGGTATCATCAGATTAGGATGAAAGAAAGTGATGATGAAAAACTTCTTTTAAAACCAAACATAACTTGTATGAGTGGTTGGTAATGCCATTTAGGCTTACTAACGCACCTAGTATATTTATGAGATTAATTGCGTGCATTTATAGGCAAGTTTGTAGTTGTCTGGTGCATTTCTATCAAGACAATACAACTACACACACAAAAACTCAATTCTAGAAATTACTACTAATTTGACACAGTAGTAACTTTCTTTCAATTTTTAACCAATCAACTGACCTCCAAATCATGCAAATTATATATCATTCGAAAAGGCATTCAAAGAGCTTTCTAACGGTATATAATTTCAACCATAACTTAATCAACAAGGCATTCAAAACTAGCTTCAAAGTTTACTGGCAAAAACTAGAAATTGCAAAATCACACACTGTGAACAGTACCCGAGGCATACAACACACATTCAAGTCTTCACACTTTAGATTTCAAGGGTAACAAGAAAAAATAAACAAGGCATAAAGAAAAGTTCCACCAACCTTAGGGTCTTCCACCACCAATTCTTCCACCAAGAATGAATTGGATAAAGGAAAATGGAAAAAGCCAACAAAGTTTTGCTTCAAACTTTTATTATATCAAATTGTCTAAACTCTTACAAAAGCATGACCACCCTTTATATAGGGAAGAAGTGGCAGCAAAAATGGACTTTCCAATACAAAATCTATTCATTTTTTAATACAAAAATCTCTTGAATTAAGCTAAGTCATACCTCTTAATTGCTAAAGACAAAAAGTGAGTTGTTTTTTCCCTAAATCTAAGAACCATGTCTCCTATCTTTGTAACTAAGTTTCTATCTAATACTAAGCCAACTAAATACACAAGTTTGAGTTAAAATGGGCTTCAAAAGAGTCTTAGGTGGATTAGGCTTGGAAATGCACCATGTGAAGCTTATTTTAGGCCAAAAGAGCAAACTACTCAAGGGATTCTTGAGTCCAACTAATAAGGCTATGCCCAAAAGTGAAGTTGGGCTAAAATTAAAGGTGCAATGCTTCCTTTGACTTAGGATTTGCTAGAACTTCATTCTTCTTGGCTTCAAAGGTTGCATGGAGACTTAATGATAGCTTGGAACCCAAAAATAACAATAGAGCCGTGTATACATTATCTATTTTGATGATATACTTATTTATAGTCATAGTCTAAATGAGCATAATGGACACATGCATGATGTTTTTCTTGTGCTTAGGAAAGAAAAATTGTTTGATAATCTTAAAAAGTGTTCTTTTTGCACTGACCAGGTTATGTTCCTAGGATTTGTGATCTCATCTAAAGGGATTAAGGTAGATGAGGAAAAGGTCAAGACTATTCAAGAGTGGTCATCACCTAGTTCCATTACTGAGGTTAGGAGTTTTCATGGTCTAGCTAGTTTCTATAGGAGATTTATGCGAGACTTAGTACACTAGCTACACCGTTAACTAAAATAATTAAAAAGAATGTAGGGTTTAAGTGAAATGACAAACAAGAACGTGTGTTTGCTTTGATTAAAGATAAGTTGAGCACTGCACCTTTACTTGCTTTGCTTGATTTTCTAAACTGTTTGAAAGTGAATGTGATGCTTCAGATATAGGCATTGGAGCTATTTTGATATAGGAAAACTGGCCTATAGCATTTTTCAATAAGAAACTCAACAGAGCCACTTTAAAGTACCCTACTTATAACAAGGAGTTATTCATTTTGGTATGGGCGTTAGAAATGTGGCAGCATTAACTTTGGTCACGCGAGTTCATTATCTGGATAGATCATGAGTCCCTAAAACATTTAAAGGGACAAGGTAAATTGAATAAGAGACATGTCGATGGGTTGAATTCATAGAAATTTTTCCTTATGTCATCAATTACAAGCAAGGTAAGGAAAACGTTGTGGCAGATACACTATCACGCAGGTATACTCTAATCTCAACTTTAGATACTAAGTTGTTTAGGTTTGAGTATATGAAGGATTTATATGTGACTAGTGTAGACTTTTTTAGTATTTATGATGCTTGTGAGAAAGTTGCATTTAGTAAATTTTACAGGCATGATGGATATCTATTTAGGGAGAATAAATTATGTGTGTCTATAAATTCCTTGTGTGAATTACTTGTTAGGGAAGCACATGGGGCTAGACTAATAGGTCATTTCGGCATAGCTTAAACCTTAGGCATCTTACAAGGACATTTCTTTTGGCCACATATGAGAAGGGATGTTGAGTGTATTTATAATAGATATGTTAAGTGTAAACAAACTAAGTCAAAAGTTTTACCCCATGGATTGTATACACCCTTACTAATACCTAGTGAACCTTGGGTTGATATTTCTATGGACTTTATGTTAGGGTTGCCTAGGACAAGGAAGGGTAGGGATGCAATTTTTGTAGTTGTTGATAGATTTTCCAAAATGACACACTTCATTTTGTGTCATAAAATTGATGACGGTACTAATATTGTTGATTTGTTTTTCAAGGACATAGTACGCTTACATGGAGTTCCAAGGAGCATTGTGTCTAATTTAAATGTTAAGTCTCTCAGCTACTTATAGAAGGTATTGTAAGGAAAATTAGGTACAAAGCTCTTATTTTCCACTACATGTCACCCACAAACCAATGAGCAAACTGAAGAAGTAAATAGAACATTAACTTAATTATTGCGTGCTCTGACTGAAAAGAACTTAAAAACTTGGAAGGAATGTTTACCACACGTAGAATTTCATATAATAGGACGATGCATTCTACTATAGGTTATTCCCTCTTTGAGATCGTTTATGGTTTTAATCTACTAACTTCTTTGGATCTCTTGCCATTGTCTATTGATGAGAGAACTAGCTTAGATAGGAAAAGAAAAGTGGAGCTTGTGAAGCAGATTCATGTGAAGGTCAAACAAAACATTGAAAAACAGACTTAGCAGTTTGCTAAACAAGCTAACAAAGGAAGGAAAATGGTGGTATTTCAACCAAAAGATTTGATATGGGTACACATGCGAAAAAAACGATTTCCTCAACAATGAAAGTCAAAACTCCACCAAAGGGGAGATAGTCCATTTCAAGTTCTCGAGTGAATTGAAGATAATGTCTATAGATTGGATCTTCTAGGTAAGTATAATGTAAGTGCTACTTTTAATATGTTTGACTTATCTTTGTTTAATTATTGAGATTTAAGGGTAGATCCTTCTTAAAAAGGAGGATGTGATGAAACACCAAATATAATACTGAGCCTCAGGGTTGATCCACTTTAAATACCAATAGGACCAATTACAAAGAGGTAAGCCAAGAAGTTGCAACAAGTCTTCAATGGACTCATAGAAGAGCTTTGGTCCAAGTCAAGCATCATGGAGGTCGATTAGGTCAAGGAAGGCACCAAGGTACTAGTTAATTTGATCCAATTCTCAGTTCAAAAAAGAGTAGAGGAATCAGTTATGGTAGATAAAAGCGCAGCCCAAAAGTAACATGTCATATTCGGCCATCAAGAAAGCATTCAAAGGAAGGCGTCCAAGCATGTCTTGGTTAGGCCTAAGATTATGTTATTAGTATTTTTTTGTAATGGGCTAAGACTTGTAATTATTAAAGTCCAAGCTTTTATTTAAGTTATGTGTTATATAATGGGCTACTTAAATTAGTTATTTTTAAAGTTCAAATGTCATGTTGGTTTTTAACTTAAGTTATTGGACATTTAGTTAGTTAATAGGCTTAGACAAATTAGGTAGGCCATTGCATTAAGGTCAAGTTAGGCCTTTAGGGTTTGTAGACATTATTTTAAAAAACAATTTTTTTAGAAGAATGAACAGTACTATAAGTTCAACTTTGTTTCAAGATTTCAACTTCTTGATTCAAAACTATCAAGAGCTTATCAAGGTTCATCCTTTGTGGCGTTCTAATCACTAATGTATACCAAGGTTTGTACGAATTTCATTCGTATTGGATTAAGGTGGAAACTATTTCAATCCTAGACAAAGATCAATTCTTGATCAGGATTCGCATGTCGTTATCGAAGATTGCATCATGGCTTCTTCACTTTGTCGTCTTTGATTTGCCGTGCATTAAGGTTTCTTCATCTGTCATCGACCTTCATCATTGATGGCAAAAGGAGAAGGATAGGGTGAAGGTGGTCTTGGCTAGAGTCTAGTCACCAGAGAAAAACGGAAAAAATTGAAACCTTATAAGGAAAATGTAACTATTCAAACTTTAATTCTAAGAAAAAATTATCAGTTTTCTAAACAAAAATGGAAAATGAGATAAAATTTTATTATTTTTAATATAATATGATTAAATAATAATTTTACCTCTGAAACTAACTAATTTTGTTAAATTTAACAATCTACAAGTGAAAACTTAGATTTTTAATATTTAACGGATACTAATTTAAGTTTTCAACAAACCTTGGATAAGAATAAGTCTCCCAGCCATATCTCAAATCCATTCTATATATGAAAATTATAGAATTTCTATATTAATATAAAGTTCTCACTCAAGGTTCCACCAAATGACTTATTTATATTATTTTAGTTAAAAAATCCAAATTTTCACTTATTTGTTAGATTTATTAAAAAATCTTTTAATGTTTTATAAATATTGAAAAGATAAAAAATCCTCTAACTAAATAACATTAGGCCATAACTTATTTATTAATTAATTTTTGTGCATTTAATTTATATTGATTTTAGTTGAAAATTAAAAAATTAATAGTGTGCACAGTTTTGTGCAATTTAAGAGCTTTTTCAAATCAAACCGAATCAATTTAGGTGTTAAACTAAATTGAAAAAATACGATTTAGTTTAGATTGAATTATGATTTGAATATATTAAGATCATTCACTTCTAAATATATATTATTTAATAAAATTAATTGAATTACAATTCTCTATAACATAATATAAACATCTAAAATAAATATGAAACATATATACAATATATATATATATATATATATATATATATATATATATATATATATATATATATATATATATATAAAGAAAATAATAAAATAAACATAAAAAAACAAATTGTACACTTAATTATTTATATTGAAAAATTCTATAAAATATAGTTCATATATATATGTGTGTGTGTGTGTGTGTGAATTTAAAAAAAAAAATGGTTTGATTCAAATTAAAAATCGTTCAAATTGAAAACTGTTTTTCAAAAATTTATTAATCTAAACTAAATCATTTTACAAAACAAACCATAATTTTTAAGTGATTCGGCTTGACTTTATGGTTTGAACCAAATTATGCACTCTTAAAAATAATTAATCGGCCAAAGGACTATTTCCCACCCAAGTTTTAGTTCAATATCAAAAACATACTTGCGATCATTCAAAGACTCAAACACTCACGTATAGGCTAACTTCTGTTAGAAGTTTTTGTTAAAAGCAAGGGTAAAACTGTTATTTTAACAATAATATTAAAAAATATATGATTTTATCTCATTTTTTCCCTAGATTTTGAAAAATAGAAGGTTTGGAATTTTTACGGTTTTTTCTTCATAGATCAGAGCTGACTTTCCCCACCCATCTTTTGTTGACGACCAAAGAAGAAAGAAAGGCGACCACCTATCTTTTGTCCAAGGCTTGGACGACCACCCATTTATCACATTTGGACAACGTCACACAATTCGTTGATCTCAGCCACGACGATAACGAGATGATGTCGAATGACTATGAAAGATGTTGGGACGACGATGCTAAGGAGAAGAATTACACAAGAAAATGGGAGACAATTCTCGCAAAAGATGGGTAGAAGCTGGCTAAGATCCGTCGCCGTCCGAGCATCAAACGAAAAATGGGTGGTCCAGAAAAAAGGAGAGAGATGGTCAGACAATGTTGGTTGTTAGAGAGAGAGAGGTTTTACCAAAAAATCGAAATGAGAAAAAGTGAATTTTTCAAAACTTCATTATGGGGGGGAATTCTTATTTTTCAAACTAAGGGAGGAAAATGATATAAAATTTTTAGGGTTTTAGGTTTTAAGGATAAAATGATTATTTTTACCTTATTTCTATAAGGAAATTTTAACATAAGATAGCCTATGGATGGGTGTTTGAGTTTTTCATCTACTATCGATATGCTTTTAAAATTGAGCTAAAACTTCAATGGGAAATAGACCTTTGACCTAATTAATAATACAAATATTATGGGTTTGTATGACGTATTGTCATAATTTTGGATAACTTATAAATTTTTAAAATTTAGAGTTGATAATAAAATTTTTAGGGTTTTTTAGAAATTCCAAAAAACATTTACAATAACACCTTTAAAGAAATTATTAGAATACAAAACATTAAAGGTATAAAATGTCATATTAAACTATTATAACTATAAATATATTTATATATCATCATATGATTGGATGTTATTAAATTAAAAATAGTTTAGGGTGTTTTTAAAATTTTTAAATTTTAATATATCACTTAGTAGTTTTAAAAATTACAATTATACCATTAATAAAATTAATAGAGTACAAAAAATTAAAGGTATAAAATGTCATATTAAAACTATTAGGATTATAAATATATTTAGATATCATCATGCAATTAGATGATTTTAAATTAAAAATAAATTAAAAGACTATTTCCCACCCAAGTTTTAATGCAAAAACAAATATATATCATGTGGTTTCAAAAACTCAAATACCTACTCATAAACCAACAGTTGTTAAAATTTTATATTAAGACTAAAGATAAAATCATTATTGTATCAATAATATTAAAAAATATATAATTTTATTTCATTTTCCTTTTGAATTTTGAAAACTTGCATTTCACCCCCAATCTCAACTTTGAAAAGTTACTTTTTCACCTCTAAATTCCTAGAGTTTTCTCCCTTCTCCAGCGACAGCGATGGTGGCCACCACTGTCTTCACCTTTAGCCTTGCTATCTCCCTCCTTGATAGACATTTGTCTCCATCGATGAAGACAAGAGACAAGATGAAGTCGTCTCGTCTCTCTGTTAAGAAAGAGATGAAGATGATTTATCTTTGTCTCTTCATCGACGGAGATGGAGATGATTCATCTTCATCTCTTCATTGACGGTATCTCTATTGACAAAAAGACAAAGACAAATCGTCTTCATCTCTTCCTTGACGGAGAGACAAGACGACTTTATCTCGTCTCTCATCTTTATCAATGGAGATGAAATTTTTCATCTTCGTCAACGTTGTTCATAAAGGAGGGAGACGATCAGGCTAAAGATGAAGATGGTGACGACCACCATTGCCATTGTCGTCGTTGTCGCTAAAGAGGGGAAAAAAACCTTAGGGATTTGGAAGAGAAAAAATAACTTTTTAAAGTTGAGGGTAAGGAGTGAAATACAAGTTTTCAAAATCCAAAGAAAAAATGAGATAAAAATATATATTTCTAATATTATTGATAAAATAATGATTTTACCCTTAACGTTTACAGAAAATTTTAATAGCAGGTGGTCCATAGATGAATGTTTAGAAGTTTAAAACCTTGTATATATGTATTTATCTTTATATTAAAACTTGTATAAAAAATAGTTCTTTGATCTTAAAAATAACTTAAAATATAATTCTATAATACATTTTAAAATTATTCATTATTATTATAATTATCATATATTTTAATAAAAAAGGAATAAATTTCCATATATACCCCTAGATTCTGAAGGGTATCTCTGGCGATGGAGTGTGATTCTAGAATAAAAACAAAAACGCATGCTAAGAAGTGGTGACCTGGCAGTGGGGACCACATGTCATATCTTTCTTTTCTCCTGTCAACTCATCATTAAATTTTCCTCTCAAATTATCCTTATCCAATGCCAATTACGCTCTCTCTTTCTTCTCATTATTGTCATTATTGCCCCTACTCCTATCTTACTGGACACGTGTCTCTAAAAACAAAATAAAATATAATTGACAAATTTGTTAAATAATAAAATTTGAAAATATTCTGAAAAAAATTAAAATTTTAATATATATATATATATATATATATATATATATATATATATATATATATGCCATATGAATTAAAATAAGGCCAAATGTGTTTCCACCCAAAGTTTGTTGAGTTGTGTCGTTCTTACCTTTTAATTATAAAAATCTCATTTACTCACCTATAAATAATTAAAATTAACAAAATTTTAATCTTTTAAAATTTTATCTTTTTTCCTCTTTAAATCCTAAAATCTAACAATTTTCCCTAAATCAAGTTTTAAAAACAATAGTTTACCCTCTAAGGTTTAGTTTTCAATTTTTAGTGATATCTCTGACACTAGTGTCAACACCCTCTCTCTCTTAACACTTCCTCTTCTTTTGGTAGTGTCTCTCTTATTATCTCTCTCTTTCAATAGACTATCAAGCTTTATCTTTCCTAACGAAGATAAGTCATTTGGAAGAAGAAGATGACTCGTCTTCTTACGATTGGATATTTTGAATTAAAAATAAAATAATATCTAATTACATTATGACATATCATGTGTATACACAAATTGTGTATACATAATATTACTCTTGTGTTATTTCTTGACATTTGATAAAGTATACTGTTTTGCTATGAATCATGTCGTTATTTGTGTTTTCACACAACTTTATTTGTTACATAATTTGAGTTATTTTGGGTCAGATCAGGTTAACACAAAAATATTTTGTCACATTATGACAGATCATTTATATACATAAATTATGTACCAAAAGTGTATATACATAATATTATTTTTATGTTATTTCTTGACATTTGATAAAGTATATTGTTTAATTATTTTTAACAATATTGATAAATACTCTAATATTCATGATAAAATATTTTAATTATTAACAATCTGGCTTGTGTATAACTTTTCCACCAAATTTCATATATTAAAAAAAAAGGCAAATGACTATTTCTCAACCAAATTTTAACCAAAAAAATATATTTTTATTTCTTAAATTTGTAAAAATTATTTTTTCACATTTTTTAAATTTTTTTAAATTTTTATATAATTATTAAAATGACAAAAAAAACTCTCAAGCTAAATAAAACGTTACCTTTAAAATTTGATTAAATAATTTTTATATTCAAATTTATATTAATTTTAATTAAAATTAATAAAAAAATTCTAACACAAGTATAAATAAAAATATTAATAACATATAATTATATGTTTAGAGTAAGCTAAATTCTTAAAAATATTAAGCATGTTAATAAAATTTTAAAGGTTTTTGGAAATTCAAATAAGTTTGGAGATGTTTTTAAAATTTTTAAAATATTAATAAACCCCTTAATATAATAAAAAACAATTACATTCTCAAATAACCAAACAAAATATAACAAATTAAGAATGTGAATGTCATACTATAAATATTAGGCTGTAATATATTTTAAAAATATATAGGGTTAATATGATAATTTTTAAAATAAGATAGTAAAAATATCCATTCAACCCCTAGTAAATTTTATAAACAAGTTCAATCTAACATATTTGTTATTGTAATATTTTGAACATTGGGGATAAGATGCAATATTTAGATGAAATAACATAAAATCTTTTTTATTGTTAAAACTAGCAACTAACTTTGATGAATAGTGGAAAAGTGATTTTTCCAAACTTAAATGGTGGACCGTATTTCATGAAACCTTGGGTGGGAAATAAGCATTTGGCCTTAAAAATTTATCATGTAAATTTTATAATTTTTTGTAAAATTTGACTGACATCATAATATTATTTTAATATTTATTATCATTCAACAGACCCTGCAGTAATGTTACCGGGACGGTATGTTCCGCGTACAGACAACTGTATTGCATTATTAACTGTCTCCCTCACCTTCTAAATAATGTACAAGTCGTTCTTGCTCCCAATCTCGCTCACTTAAAGGTCTCGCCACGCGCTCTCTCCTGACTCAGTGACTTCAAAAGAATTCCTCAAAATCACTTCAAAATTTCTCAAATTTAGCAACGAAACAGCCAAAGTTAATTACTTGCTTAAAGATTCGATCCCTTTTGATCTCTCAATTCTCTCCTGAATTCTAGGGCTTATCCTTTATATTCACCTTCATAGATCTCTCACTTCATTTGTCCGTCATTCCAGCTCAGCGATGAGTGTCAGCTCTTTGATTGCTGACTTCGAGTGAGAGTTTTTGTTATTTTGTTTTGTGGTAATGGCTGCCTTGCAGAGACCAGGGCAACAATGTACTGGTAACTATGGAGCTTCTTGTAATGGAGCTGACGTGGCGGTGCCGGAAAAGTTTCCTACTGGTTTACGGGTTCTTGTTGTGGATGATGACCACGCTTGTTTGAAAATTGTTGAGCATATGCTTCGCCGGTGTCTTTATCAGGGTCAGTTTTTGTTAAGGGTTTGTTTGGGTGAGGAAGAAATTGTATTGTTGAATTATTGGGGGAATTTTTTTTTTTTTTTTAGTTATGCTGGATCGTCTAACGTGGTCTTAGTGTGGGATTTCTTTTGTGTTGTTTGATCGGTTTGTTTTCATCTTCTTCATTAAGCATATGTACTTTATTTAAAGTTGAATATGGGGAGTTCTTTCTCTTCGTTTTTGGCTTATCTATGTTCTTAGACAGGGGATTATAAACTTAATGTTCTATTTATTGTGATTTTTTTAATGTTTGTTTGAGATGGATGACTGTCATTATTCTTCTGGTCTAGTATGGACTTTTATAATTGCATAGCAGCATATGGTTATATTTCTGCAAATTTGATTTTAAGCAATTACTAAAACAATATTGGGGCTTGCTGTTTTGGGTATTGTTGCTTTCAATTATGCATAAGAATGTATTAGGCGACTTTGATTTGGTAGAAGAGATTCACTGTGTTTGGAAAACAACAAAATCATAAAGCTTTTTGTTGATGAAATATACGTCAATTTAAGAAGGTTTTTAGTATGTCTTCTAGCTGTAACTCTGAAAAGACATTGGATTTCTTTTGGTCACAAGGGTTTATTGAGACCTGTGCCTGACCTTTCATAAAGATATCAACTATCACTCATCATTGGTTCTGCAATATTTCACATTTTTAGAATTTATGGAAATCTTTTATGGGATATTGTAATTTTGTGTATGGCATAATTTTTGCAATATTAGCTGTTATAAATTTTTGATCAATTTTTTTATTGTTGTTGGATTGGTTGCAGTTACAACATGTTCCCAGGCAACTGTTGCGTTGAACACTTTAAGGCAGAGTAAAGGCTGTTTTGATGTAGTGCTAAGCGATGTTCACATGCCCGACATGGATGGCTATAAACTCCTTGAACATATTGGACTTGAAATGGACCTTCCTGTTATCAGTAAGTATTTTCTTTATTGCATTGTAATAGAATGTTTATTTTGCTTCTTTAAGTTGACATGATATTTAATGCCTTTTCAGTGATGTCTGCTGATGGAAGAGTATCTGCTGTTATGAAAGGAATCAGACATGGGGCTTGTGATTACTTGATTAAGCCTATACGTGAGGAAGAGCTTAAAAATTTATGGCAGCATGTTGTCCGGAAAAGGTTGAATGAAAATAAAGACATTGAACATTCAGGAGGCAGCATTGATGAGAATGATCACCGGAAAAGAGCAGGTGATGAAGTTGAATACGCTTCTTCTGTTGATGAAGGAACAGAAGGAACATTGAAAGCTCAGAAGAAGAGAAGCACTGCTAAAGAAGAAGATGACAGTGAACTAGAAAATGATGATCCTTCCACAGCAAAGAAACCTCGTGTAGTGTGGTCAGTGGAATTACATCAGCAATTTGTCAGTGCAGTAAATCAGCTTGGGATTGATAGTATGACACTGAATTGTTTTTATCGTTCCTTTAAATTGATGCATCATATATTTGGTCAAATATGGGATGATGCCATATATTTCTTGTTCTTCTCTGAAATAATTTCATGAATATTCATTGCTTATATTTACCATTGCTGACTAAAATATTTTGTCTGCTATGACAGAGGCTGTACCAAAGAGAATTCTTGAATTGATGAATGTGCCTGGCTTAACTAGAGAAAATGTTGCGAGTCATTTACAGGTTTGATTCTTACTTATGTATCAAATTTAACCATTGCACATCTTATTTTGTTATTTTAGTCTCTTTTTTGTCATCATTAAAGATGCACAGTATATGATTGCTGTACGTAAACTGAAGGAAGTAGGAGATGCTTTTTCTTGAATAGAAGCATAAAATTAAACAATTAACTGAAGGATCAAGGCATTCTGTTTTAAGGGAAAATGGAGAGTTGTAAAGAAGAATCACTGCTACCAATTTTGTGAAAACTGTTATTGCCTTAAATTAATTTATTTATATTAAAAAAATTATTGTCATGATAGTATCGTGACAATTTTCTATTTGTCTAGCTTAAACGTTAATAGCTTAATCATCATGTTAATCGCGACTTTAGCATACCCCAAATGAAGAAGAATCTTAACTTAAGTTCTAGTAGTAATCCTACGAAGCTATTTGCTTCCAAAATTAAATATTTCATAACTTCAGTCAGGCCGGAAATAGAATTCGTATTTTCTATTTTATTTGAGACTGGCTACCGTATAAGTGGGATTTGTTTTTCCAGTTTTAGATAAGAGACTTCCACTGATTATTGATTTTATCACTGTCGTTGTATTGATGTATGTAATTGATGATATACTGATAGGTTCATATAAGAAAATGATGATTGATGGGAAGAATTGCCATTGTATAGTTTGTCACCTGACAACTTCTTAATTTCATGTTTCATATAAGGGATGCAGGTTGTGTTTCTACTGTTGTATCTTTGTTACTTGTATGTTAAATTCAGTAGTTTTGACTTAATAGGATAATACATTGCAGAAATTCAGACTATATTTGAAGAGATTAAGTGGAGTGGCTCAACAAGGAGGGATTTCTAGTGCTTTCTGTGGGCCTGTAGAACTGAATGTGAAACTTGGTTCGCTTGGACGATTTGACATCCAACCTTTGGCTGCCTCTGGACAAATTCCTCCAAAAACATTAGCAGCCCTGCATGCTGAACTTTTAGGTTGCCCAACTGGTAACTTAGTTACAGCAATGGACCAGCCAGGTCTTCTACAAGCATCTCTACAAGGATCCAAGTGTATTTCAGCCGAACATGGCATGAATTTTTGTCAGCCATTAATAAAATGCCAACCCAACATTTCTAAAAATTTCCCTCAATCCATGATCACTGTTGATGATGTAGCTACTGGGTTTGGAGTGTGGACTCCTAATGATCTTGGTGCAGGTACTGTAACTTCTGGTAGCACTCTTGGTGGATTGAATCCCCAAAACAGTAACATGCTAATTGATATACTGCACCAGCAGCAGCAACGTCAACAGCATCATTCTACACTATCTGAACCCAGCCGTTCAATTAATGTGCAGCCTTCTTGTCTTGTGGTCCCATCTTGTTCATCAGCCAGTTTTCAGGCAGGAAATAGTCCTGCTTCTGTCAATCAGAGTTGCAGCTATAATAGAAGTGCTCATATTGATTATAGTCTTCTGTCAAGTCCGAATAACTCAGTTAATATTGGGCAAATCTCTGACTCTGATTTAAAAACTACAGGTGTTCTTAGTGGTTACTCGGCTCCAGGTTCCATTTCTCCTTCTGCATCGTCTTGCTCAGTAAATGCTGATAATGGTACAAACCAGCAAGTTCATAATTCATTTGCCTTTAGAGCTTTCAGACAAGTGCCAGGGCTTGTTCCTAATGTTGCAGATATCCGAACTTCTTACGGTACTAAATCAGGTGAAGTTCTTGATCAAGAACCATTAAGAAATCTAGGATTCATTGGTAAAGCTACATGCATACCAAGTCGCCTGGCAATTGATGAACTTGAATCACCTATCAACTACTTAAACCATGGAAAACTCAATTGGGATAACAATTGTAACAGAGTGAAGGAGGAGCCAAATTTGGAATTTGGGGATAATGCGAAAATGGGTGTCCCATTGTTACCCCCAAATGATCTCATGAGTGTTTTCTCAGATTAGGTAAGTATTTTTCTTGGTTTCAATTTCTTTCCACTACATATGCTGCTATGGGAATGAAGTGTTGTTCTACTTTTTGTTACTTATATTTCTTCTTATCCAATGAGACAAAGCTGTTCAAGCTCCTTATATATCTAATGTGAGAACTTTGGAGATAGGAGATTGGTCAATTCTAATTTTAGTTGACAACTCTACAGGTTGTGATGTATGGGCATATGTAAAATCGAGGAAGACGAAAGCTTCAAGTGTATTATTTATTTAAGGTAGATATAATTCCAGGTATGTGCACCAAACTCAGGTGCAGTTGTAGTGGGAATATAGCCTCTCACTCTCTGTGTGAGATGGGTAAGTAGCTTGTATGTTTCATCAAGTGCTGGGAATGGTTCTGTTTCTATTTCTACAGACCATCCACTGAAGTCTGAGTAGTGTAGTATTACTATTACTATCTACTTTGCAATGCTCATTTAGTTTTCCATCTCTCCAATTCATCACCCTTGAATCATTTTATATTATGCTTGCGCAAATGTGTGATTGTTGAAAGTAATGTTTTTAGACTCGGATTGGGCATTGACCCAGTGAGGGTTCCAATTCAGGCCATTCCCAATCCGACAAGTTGAATCGGTCCGGATCCTTCTGTTTAGTTATCAGAGAATTTTATACAAAAAAATGTTGATAACTAAATGGAAATATGGTATGGTGGTACGTTTCAAACCCAATCGCTGATGTCAGTAGAAAAAATCAGCTCTTTTTGTAAATTCATTACTAGAAACTTGAATCTAAGATCTCAACTGTTAATTTAGAGCGTGTGTCTCTCATTAAACTAAACTAAGCTTATTTTGTAATTTGAATTATATTTTTAATGATTAATTATATAAAATTGTTTTAAATACTTTCATAATATTTATTTAAACAGTTGTTAATTAGTTCTACCATTGGTTGGATTACACTGCAGATTGATGTGCAATCTGACTCTGAATATTTCAGTTTTGCTGAAACCAAACTGCGGGCCAAAACCCTTGGTAAAAAACTCAAAATGGAAATACTCGCAAGAATCTTTGAAAATTGATATTGTTACCATTAGAAAATTTTAAATGTCATATGGACGTTGGTTGGACAAATGGACTAAGAGACTAACCCTTTGATCAGTGATGAGGTATGAAAATATTAGTTAGAAGGTCATGTGTTTCAAGTTTTTCATGTGTGTAATTTCTATGGATAAATAAATAAGCCAATAATTAAAAAAAAAGTAAATTATGTTTTTAAAATATATTATATTAACTTATAGCAAAATATAATTAACATATTCACCCATACAACAAACCCTTGGTAAAAAACTCAAAATGGAAATACTCTTTTTAAAAGTATGTATAATTCAGTTCAAATCGTAAAATTACATGAAACTGTTTAAAAATTACCGATTGGATTTTAAAACTTTTTTTTTTTGCGTTAATAAATTTTGAAAGAATAGTTATGATTTGAGTTGCGGTTTGGATAGTTTTCAATCCAAATCAAATTATAAATTATATTTTTTTAAAAATACATATAAGTCAAATGACTATTTCCCACCCAAGGTTTGATGAAATGACAAATTCCTACAATCTAAGTTTGAAAAAAAACCATTTCCCACCCATATGTTAAATTTATTTAAAATTTTTCATAAAATTATTGAAAAGACAAGAAAGTCCTCAAACTAAATAACACTTTGTTCCAAAATTTTATTAGATAAGTTTTTGCATCGCTAATTTATATTAAATTCAATTAAAAAATTATAAGTGTAAGTATAGATAAAGATGTCAATGATGTATAATTGTATGTTTGGGATGAACTGTAATTCTTGAAAATTTGTATTAATTATTTTTTAGAGGGGTTTGGGAATTTAAGAAAATTGAGGGTGTTTCTGAAAATTTAAAAGTTCAATAAGCCCCTCAATAGTTTAAAAAATGAAAGTTACAACCCCAAAAAACTCAACATTATGAAACAAATTATAAGTTTACACTACTTGTTTTTTTTTTATATATATAGCTTGTCATTATTTTACATGTTTATTATATATATATATATATATATATATATATATATATATATATATATATATATATATTTCATGTTCATTTTACATATTTATTTGATTTCATAGATTTCAATAATTTAATTATTTTTATTATGTAGGAAATATTTGCAATTGAATCATTATTTTATATGTTTTTAATTTGGTTGGGTTTGATTTGAAATTTTTTGCAAATCGTTTTTCTAGCTTGGCTTAAAAAAGTTCTTAAATCATGCCAATCAGACTGTGCACACTCCAAACTCTTTCCAATCTTAATATTCTTTAGTCCAATCTCCTCTCCCACTCAAACAAAAACACATAGAATCACAAAATCTTCTCTCCTCTTTCAAATTTCTTAATCTTTCTTTCCCATCGACACCCACCTAATTCTAGATTACACACCTCGCTGCACAACTTGCACATTTTGTCGCTCTCAAATCCAACAATAAAATAAAGGTGTGAATTTGAAGAGTTTGGTTCTGGAAAAATAGCTTGATGCATAAGACCCACAATTACAAGAACAACTGACTTTATATATATATAAAAAATTCCTCTTCAATAGTCAAGAGTCTATCCCTATTTGGATTTATTCATATAGAATGATTCAATTTAACAGCCTAACAACAAATTAAAAGGTCATTACTTTATTTTAATATTGCACTCGACAATACAAATGAGTCATAAGAAGAAAAGCCCTTTGGTGGTGGATAGAGGTAGACCTAGAGATAAGTATAGGGGGTCAAGGTTGGGTTTAAGTTAAATATAAAGGGGTAAAAAAAAATAATGAATTTAAGGAGTAATAAAATTTTAGGAACTATATTGATAGTTTTTTTTAAATATAAACCAATAACTTTTTAAACTTAAGGGAGATTAGTTGACCATCCATGACTCTCTTAGGTCCGTTATTGGCGGTGGATTAAAGCGAGGAGAAAAAGTGTGAAGCTTACCTTTTATGAGAAAAGGAGTGGTTACAAGATAAATTGGTTGTTTTGTCTTTTTATTATACAATTTTCTGTTTAAGAAGTTTGATTTTAAATGGAAAAATGTGATTTTTGCCATCAAATGGTGAAAAAGATTTTTTCGAACCAAACCTCGGGTGGGAATATGTAATTTACTAAAAGAAACACAAATGAAATTACTAAAGGATATATATTTTTAGAACTATAAAACTATATGTATACACTTTTGAATATATAAATGATGTGTCGTTGTATAATTAAATTATTTTAAATTAAAGATAAAGTAGTACTCAATTATATGATAACACATCATCTATATACTCAATTATATGCGCAAAAATATGTTTGTGCAAAATTCATACCAGCCTATTGGGAAAAATCTTTGGTAACTAAATGAGTCTTATACCGCTCAACTAACCTATTAGCACAATGTTTGACTTTGTAGACCTAATGACAACCCACCAAATTATGCTAAGGAGATGGCGGAATAAGAACCCAAGTATTGTTTCTCATAAGGGCATTATATTTCTCACTCATTGCTTGACGCCAATGTGGAAAAAGCTGGGTTTGTTTAAATGTGGTAGGCTCAAGGAATGTAGGATTAAGAGCTTCCTTCTTTTGTTATTATTGGATCTAGGTCCACCCATAACGAGTCGACCTGATCCGGTTTAATGTAACTGCGATGGGCAGTTATGAGAAGGAGTTGGAAAACAGTTGGACATATATAAATTGTCCAAACTGCCTCCTCATTTAAGATAACGTTATTTTTTCAGAAGAAAAGGATCTTTCTTCCATTCTCTTGCCAAGGCAATGCACAATAGATTATGTCTTCCAAAAAAATGGAAATCAGTACATAGGCAAATGACGTCGTGGAAATAGACTAACATTAATACCTCGCATAGAATTCAAAGAAGCTTCATCGAATATCAAAACGGGTACGCGAAATTTGTATTTACAGTTTTCACAGATTTTGATCCTGGCATATTTAATTATTTCCAACATTGGTATCAGAGCCTAGGATACGTATTTGTTATGTTTTTCTGTGAATCGTATTGCGTATATTGTGAAATTAAAATTTACATATGAATTTCATTTTCAAAATTCGTTTTTGGACATGAATTTAATTCGGCTAAAATTGCATGAAATTGGTGTTGGGAAACATGTTAGATGTATGCTTGGAATGATATTACATGTTTTAAATTAAAAATCGACTCGAATTAACACCAAAATCAATCGAAATAGACCCAAAACTGAGACCATAGGTGTCTTTTGCTTTGTCTCCATTTCGACGGATTCCGACACCATTGACGCCGAAAATTGGAACGAATAGGCTCAATGTCGACAGGGCTACAAAAGCCCCATGGTTTTGTCATTAGAAACCGCTGGAAAACAACCAATTAAAAGGACAAGACTTTTAGGGTTCATCGCGCGATTTTGGATCGCAATCGAATTGGGAAAACCCGATTACCTGACCCGATTGGTTAATGGATTGGTCAAACCCAATGGTCAACAGGTCGACCTGGTCAATTGTTGACGGGTCAATGTTCAAATAGTTGACCAGTCAACAGTCAACATTTGACCTCATGTGATGACTAGTTCTGGCACGTGAATTGAGTTGTTCGACGTGTAGAGGTGCGTGAGTTGAGTTGTCTGGCATGTGGTGGCGCGTGTGCGAACGTGACAACCTTATTTAAGCGCGTGATGGCGCGTTTGACTCATTCCTAGCACGTTGAAGTTTGTTGTAGACCCTTTACAGCGCGTGCGATGTCAACTCGACACGTGAAGGGGCGTATGAGCTTATTATGGCACGTGATAGCATGTGAACATCCATTTCCAGTGTGTCTTGGCACGTGAAATCTGTTTTCTGATCTTTGGATGTTGTGTAATACTCGGATTTGTATATGAGATGTGTTTCATGGGTCTTACAACGTATAATGACATGTAATATCTTATTCTGAGTCTCGAAAACACATATTGGTATTTTGAAATACATATTTCTACTTCATGCAAGTTTGTTAACTAGGGACCATTGTATTGTATGTCGAAACAATTAATACTCTGTTGAATTCTCTTAATTGAAAAAAAGAGAATATCCATGCATGAATATGAGCCTCATAATCACTGATCTTATTCAGGATAAGAAGTTGAAACTTTTTTTGGGACTGAGTGGATTCATTACAGCTTACTATAGAGCGACGCTTAGTAATGTACGATAAAATATCCATTATTTTATCATTATTCTGAAAACTATCATGATACGAGATATTTGACCTAACGCAAATGTAATAGAGACTTTATCATGGATAAAGTGACTTTAAGATCGATACGGGTTGATGAAATGGTCTTAGTCAAAATAGATGATGCATTCATTGTATCATATATATTTGTTAAGTGTGAGAATTCTGAGATTGATTGAATTTAATGAAATTCTCATCCAGAATTAATATTGGCGCAATTAGATTAAAGTTTAAAATGTCAAGCATTTGTATCATGGAAGATGATTAGGAACATAGTGAACTTTCAATTCCGTGCCTTATGTGAGATACTTTGAAATTTTAATACGTAATTACGACAATTGATGTGTATTTGATTACATTGATAGCGTTGTGTCTGATAGATATGTCTCTATGATCTAGTTAACTATAATATATTAGAAAATGATGGCTGATTTGAATGAGAATGATACTGAATAGAGAGAATTAAACCATGTGGCGTTTGAAATGCACAATATCCTAGATGAGCAAAAGGCTTTGGAGGTCGTAGATCAGGTTAAGATAGAGTTGTGGTTGACTAGGGAATAGAAACGCAAATGAGTGTCTTGCACAAACGTGATGTGGACGTGCATCACGCATGTAAGAAGCAAGATCCACTTCGTGTGATATCTTGATCAATTTCATGAATAACAATCTGGTATATGAGTACTAGTAATGTTCAATTGCATATGTCATAAGTATGGTTTTAATTAAAAAGTTTGGAGGAATTGTAGTCCCCAAATAAAGACAGTTGATTATTGAATTTAATTGAATGTCAAATCTGATCATGAAACTAAAGTCAGCTACACGTAACCTAATACATGAACAGTAGGTTTATTTAGAAAAACGATTTCTTCTCGATAGTGGGAGCGTATAAAGGTACATATGACCCACAGTGAGGAAAGAAGGACTTTTATTAGTTGTTCTAGCCACATAAAATTGGAGGACAAATGCCCTTGAGGCAACTGAATTTAATACTCATGCATACGTTGCAGAATCAACTTTTTAAAGTAAGTGGCTCAAGTCCTAATATAGGAAGGAGATCGTTTAATGCTCAAAGAATAAGAATAAGAAATTAAAATGAGAAGAGTGGCAAAAGTACTAGAAGAAGAGACGGAAACAAGATGAGTAGTTGCAATAGAAACAACAAGAATTATATCGTCTGTGAATGAACAGAGCTGAAAATGATAATCTTGTTCAACATAAAGTGATGAAACTTTGTTCTCTAGTACTATGATATTAACTGAGTATTATCCTACGTGGATTATAGACTCAGAAGCCACTGACCAAGTAACTCATGATAGAAGATCTTTAGTAGATTTCTATAAAATTCTGAATAAAGTGAATTGGATATATGTAGGCAACAACACAAAGGTTGTAGTAAGAGGAATAGACACAAGTAAATAAGTTTTGCAGATGATCAAATCCTATACCTACACGAAATCTAATATGCTCTAAAAATATTTAACAAATCTTGGTCAAAGTACTTGTTCTTCTTAAACTAGGATATAATTTGAATTTCTCTGAGTGTTTTATTGAAATATGATAGAATTGATTTCTACAGATTTGGTTTGTTGGTTGAATGGTTTGTTGGTGTTTGTCACCTTACATTTTTGATAATGTTAAGTTTTTCATTATTTGTTTCTCCTATGTGTATGGATATGAATGCAAATATATGACATGTTATATTAGGGCATGTTGGCCAAGATGGGTTGAATAAATTGGCCTATAAAAGTTTATTAGGAACTTTCACATAAATAGAATTGTCCATATGTAAGCATTGCCTAGTTGGAAAAACTTTTAGAAAACCATTTGGCAAATCTATATGAGTTTGACTTCATTTGCAATCTATATACTTAGGTATGTATATTTTCCTATGAATGTAAAGTTTGAGAATGTATCTTATATTTCATTACTAGTGATGATAACAATGCTCGATTCAGTCTTGTCTACTTGATCTCTCATAAGTTAGAGCAGTAAACTGCTTTAGATGCTATATAATTGAGGTTGAAAATCAATTAGACAAAATAAATAAGAGTTTTGTGAACTCACCGAGGTCTTGAGCATTTGTTCCAAAAGTTCAAGGAACTGAGTAATGAAAGAAATAGTATGGTAAATAGAAATTTCAAAACTTCGCAACAACTAGTGTAGCGAAGAAGAGTAATTGAACTCTATTGGAAATAGTTAAGTCAATGAAAGCGTAAACAAAACGTCAAGTCACTTTGTGATGATATGATATTTATTGCTGCTTGAGAACTTAACCGATTGCCTACTAATCCAGTTGTTTTCACTCTATATGAGTTATGATCAGATAGAAAATCTGAGTTAATTAACTGCAATCTTAGTGGTTAGTAATATCAATCTATAACTTTTCCTATAAGATAGAGTAATTAGGACTGAGAAGAAATGAATGTATCTTTATTAGATACACTGAGCACTCTAAAAGGTATGTGTTCATTAAGGAGGATTTCATTGGAAGATTAACTGAACTTGTATTAGAGATACTACATTCGTTGAGGATATTTTTCTTAATAGGGATGAAGTTGATAAAATATTTCATCTGAATGAGATGAGAAAAGAATAAGGATGGGTATATCTTAACGACCATTAGTTGAGTCCTAAGAAATGAGACCTATACTTGTTTTAGTTAGTGGGAGCAAATGCAATTAAACTCCAACCTATTTCGAATAGTGGGAGTAATGATCTTCAATTGTTTGCTTTGATCATCTCACTCTAGTGGGAGCATTGAGATTAAGCTTTAATCTATTTCGGATAGTGGGAGCATTAATTCTCAATTGCATTGGAGTGGATGTCCAAAAGTATTAAAGTAACGTTTTTAAAGTGAAAACAAGGTTTTCATGACCACTCCGCAAGATGATGAAGAACCTGAAATAAATGTCTCATCTTTTGATAAGAAAATTTTGAAATGCATTGGAAGAAGAGATGAAATACAAATAAAACAAACTAATTTTAGGTTTTGGTTGACTTATCGCCAGATCGAAAATTCATTGGGAATGAATAAGTTTCCTGAACTAGTCGTAAGACGGATGACTCAATAAATAGATATAGTTCGCTTAATAGCGAAAAACTATACCCAATGAGAAGGTATAGATTGTGTAGAAAGATATTTTTCTTCATTTATAATATTTACTTCAATGTATTTGGTTTTAGCTATAATAACATATTTAAATTTAGAATTACACCAGATGAATGTCAAGACAATTTTCCTTAGTGGAAAACTTGACAAGAAAATCTGCATGAAATGAGATATAGATCTCTTTGTTATAAGTCTGAAGCACAGAGAGTGCGAGCTTCAAAGATATTAAATGACCTAAAACTGTCATCTAGATATTTGTACTTGAACTTTGAAATGATTAATCAAGACCATCATGTCTATGTGACAAAGTCTGATGACAAATTTGTAATTTTATTAATGTGTATGATAATGTATAGATAGCTAGAAATGATTTAAAGTAAGTGATAATCATCAAAGGATGGTTGTCCATATTTTTTACTTGTAGGATGTGGGAAAACAGAATACATATTGTGAATTTAAATTTAGAGGAATTGTTCAAAGAAACTTTTGACTCTGTCATAAGAGCGTAATATTCAAAAGATTCTAGAACAATCCAATATGGTATACTGTGAATCCGTTGATATTCTTGTGTCAAACGACAAATTATTGAGCCAAAAGAGATATATCCCAAAACTTGAGATAGAAGTAGAGAAATGTCAAAGGTTACCTATTCAGATGTCATCAGATGTATTATGTATGCTATGGTACATACATGCCCAGATATTTATTTTTTATTGCGCTAGTTAATCGATATAAGAAACGTTGAAAAGAGCATTGAAAGGTTGTATGTAGAATTTTGATATTTTTAAGGCTCTGTGGATGATTGATTATGTGATTAAGGATCGAACTTGCATTTGATTGGTTATTGAGATGCCAGTTGGGGAAGTGTTTTTAAACCAACGCAAATTAAATTACAGCTAAGTTTTCTTACTTCAAAAGGGCCCATATCTTGGAGTGATAAGAAACAAAGATGCGTAGCCGTATCCACATCGGAAGCCTAGTATATAGCCTGTTCAGTAAATGTGCAAGAAACTATTTGGTTGAGAAGATTCTTTGTGAATCTGAGTAAACATGATAATATTGTCGGAGCAATGGTTGTCTGTTAAAATGAAAGATCTTGAATTTTTATAAGATAACCAAACGTATCGACGCTAGACACAACATAATAAGAGACACAATTTCCAAGGAGGAAATGAATGTACAATATAATTCTACGCATTGTATAGTCTTGATCCTTTGACTAAGATTCTTCCAAGAAAAGTATATCTTGCATATGTTAAATTTCTTAAATTGCGTAGACTGTGATTGATGAGTGTTGAGCTTATATATTGTACTAGTGACACAACGTTGAAAACTATGAATTTAAGTTCATTTTATGTTTTTAACTTACGTCCCGAAATTCTTGGGTTTTCACTGCATACACATCGTTTTTAGCTCAACAAGATTGTAATGTCACACAAGTTAGAGATTGACTCACTCACACGAGCAATCGCCTTTGGCGTTGAGAGAGCGAGCAAAGATGAGACATTATTCTTGAGAAATGTGATGCTGAGAAAGCATACCAATGAGAGACAAATTTCTCAAGAAAAGATTTATTGAAATAAAAATATCGCCTTGATGATTAATCAAAATGAGGTCATAAATAGATACATTTGAAAAATGACCGATTTGGATTCCCTACGTCTAAATAACTTGTGAATGTCAGATGTGAGTTCTTAATATAGATAAATACCTGCAAGTGTGAAGATGATTAAAAAGTCAAGTTAGGCACTAGAGGTAGCGATTGAACTAAGATCTGTACAATGTTGTGAATGACATTTGAGAAAATACACACTGTAGCACATGATTCATACCATGTGTGCATAAGTAAGACGACCAGTTAAAGTAGTAGAAGGATGAATCTCTGCTCCTTCACTGTGTAAGACTTTATGAGGATTAACTCATGTTTGTACCTTTTGACTCTTTACTGTTGTTCGATATTTACTCTTAGTGTTGCTATCTTAGCTTGGAACCTATGACCACGCATGATTCGATCTATGGAACATGACTAGAAAAACAGCTAAGTTTAAATTGAGAATTTCGAGTAAAAGAGGAAGACTTATATATATTACGGGTGTCCATTGGTTGGCCGATCTTGTCACTCATATGGAGATTGGACTTGATCATGGATACATAGGAAAATAACACAATGATAAATGACGGATTAAATGGCGCTAGTGTTATCGAGTAAGTCTGGGGTGCTATGAGCCTAACGCTTTATTTTTGTTTTATTTGGGTTGAAGCGGCTATGCTAATCCTAACAGATGCATAGTATTTAACTCCCAAGTGCAGGTTGCTCGTGCGGTCGCACGACACATTTGCAAGTATGAAACGTACTGCTATATGGGATTTCTGTGGCTAAGCATTTGGTTCGGGTCTTTCATGATGTGTGAGTGGGAGATATTGGATCTGGGTCTACCCATGACGGGTCGACCCGACCCGGTTTAATGTAACTGTCATGGGCAGTTATGAGAAGGAGTTGGAAGACAGTTGGACATATATAAATTGTCCAAACTACCTCCTCATTTAAGATAACGTTATTTTTTTAGAAGAAAAGGATCTCTCTTCCATTCTCTTCCCAAGACAATGCACAGTAGATCATGCCCCCAAAAAAATGGAAATCTGTACGTAGGCAAATGGCGTCATGGAAATAGACTAACGTCAATACCTTACGTAGAATTCAAAGAAGCTTCATCGAATATCAAAACGGGTACGCGAAATTTGTATTTATAGTTTTCACAGATTTTGATTCTGACATGTTTAATTATTTCCGACAGTTATAAACAAACTAATGTCCTCTTCCTCATCTTCAGAAGATGGCAATAGCGGTGGGGGTGATTACGAAGTTGCTGTCGTTACATGGCCCATTAGTTGCTTTTAGTAAATTAAGCAGATGAAGTCGGTTTTATTTTAGTAACACGGTTGATGTTTTCATTATTCTTCTTTCTGAATCTAATAACAAGAGTTCTTTCTTGAGCTCTTTATGTTTATGCTGAAGTATAGAATTTGATCAAACCGCTCAGACGTAGCAATTGTGTGCTTGTTGGTTTAGTTTGATTTTGAATATAATTTTAATCTCATCTTTAGAAAATTTACTTTTGCTGATTAAAGATATTTAAACCTACGCAAAAATATTCAATCTGGTCGAAAAGAAAAATATTTCCAATTCAATGGGAAGTAGAAAAAGAATTCAAGATTTATGAACAGAAAAGTTACTCTGTTCACTGACCGTCAATTCTGTCCTTAATCAAATTAATAATCTCAACACGAATACGCTTAATGCAAGAGATTATATTATATGAAAAACAAGTTAGTCAAATGTTTTTTTTTTAATTAAAAAAATTATTTTTATTTTTATTTTTTTAATTCTCTCCAACGGTCAACTTGGCGCCAGCTCCAACTGTATAAAGGAAGCAGCTGCGGCAACGATTTCGATATTCATTCCTTGTGTTTTTCTTGATTTTCTTGATTTCTCTTCCGCTCTCTGCAAGTGGCTGATTTTGTTGATTTCTTTTTCTCTCGCAATGACAATGAAGACATCAAAAAAGAACCCAAAGAGACTCCAATGTTTGAAGAAAAAGAGCAAGGAATTGAGCATTCTTTGCGACGTTGATGTTCTGTTTATTTGCAAACACGAAGACCCATCTTCCAGTACCAGCTCCTTCGATTCTTGGCCTGAGGATTCCGAATCTTGCCTCCAACTGATTCATAAGTACAACAAAATCACGAACGCCAAGAATGCTGCTTCTACTGATTTCTCTGTACTGGGGAAAGGGAAGGGGAAGGGGAAGGGAAAGGAGAGAAGGCATGGGGATCATTTTACCCAGAAATTGCTTCTTCTTGAATTGACTCAGAAAGTGAAACATGAATATGCAGAGTTGACTCATTTACTGCACGGTGTTGAAAAAGCTCAGATGTGTGTTGAGGAACGGGTCGTATTAAGAAACATAGAGTCACGGCTTAGTGAGGATGAAGAATATGATGAGGGTATTTCTAATAGCCCCTTTTTTATTTCTTCATTTGAGGAGGAGATATTTCAGATTTTACAGGAATGTGTGAGGACTGAATCTGTTGAGAATATTGAATTAGTGGAAACTTCATGTGGTGAGGAGGAAGTTGAACTGATTCCCTGCAGTCAGCCATGGATACTGTTTGACTACTTTGGTCAACCTCGATTGGAGCAGATTATGTATGGGAATTGAGAAGATTATGATTTGTTCCAAATATATATTGTTGAAGTCTGAAAGACTCAAATTCATCATTACTCAATGATTAATAACCCTTTCTTTTTTAATGCTCTTTTACTTGTATCAGTTGTGTTCAATAGACGGGTAGATGAGTAATGGAATACTGAATGTTAAGTTAGGCTTCCTGGTTGTATGAGGAAGAGAGAGGACCAACAATCATGAGCTGGGGCTTTTATGCTATACTATTCTTTTAGTCTTAAGCGAGAAGAGAATTACTCATACAATGTTCATTATTATTATGCTGCCACTGCCATTTTCTCTATCAATCCTTCAGATTCAGAGATGAATCAATTCCCATACAAATCTCCTTTAATTCATTACAATTTCCATTCATACGCAAGAAAACAAAACTAACCCTAACCCTAACCCTATCCCCCGAAACCATACAGAGTTCGCCCCTGTCGTTTCAAAGCATAAACGACGTCCATGGCCGTAACAGTCTTCCGACGAGCGTGTTCCGTGTAGGTCACGGCATCTCTAATCACGTTCTCCAGAAAGATCTTGAGAACGCCGCGAGTTTCTTCGTAGATTAAACCGCTGATACGCTTGACTCCGCCACGCCTCGCCAGTCGCCGAATTGCCGGCTTCGTGATCCCCTGAATGTTATCTCTGAGAACCTTACGGTGCCGCTTTGCTCCTCCCTTTCCCAATCCTTTGCCTCCCTTTCCTCTTCCTGACATTCTTGTCTGTTTTCCTTTGTTACTCTCTGGATGTTTGTTTGTAAAGTTGGGTAGAAGGTGAGACGGGGAGGAGGTTTATTTAGGAAGAGATGAGGCATGGGTAGCCGTTGGATTCGCAAGTGATCCGTGGGATTTGTTTCATTGGGATTAGAGCCGTTGGATTGTAAGATCTTGAATGTGATTGGCGAAAACGGAAGAGTGGGTGATTTTGGTGGGAATCGTGTACAAGGAAGGGAAAAAACCCTTTTTCTTTTTCTTTTGCGGCTTCCAGACAAGTGCCAGTGCTCGTTCCTCCGAACTTGTTATATATGGTGTTAATAAAATCAGGTGAAGTTGTTGATCAAGAAATCTAAGATTCATTGGTAAAGCTACATGCATACCAAGTCCTCTGACAATTGATGAACTTGAATCACCGATCAACAACTTAATCCATTTGGATCGCTTTTGCAACTCAAGCCTTTTTGCTATCATCTCTCGCTCGCTTGTACAACTCAAGCCTTTTTGCTAAGGCTGCTCGCCTCTCCATGAGTTGTGGATTCTCATTCAACATTGCACCAAGCCGCTCCTTCTGCATAGAAACAAGACAATAAAGTTGTCAAATTTTTGCTGAGAACAATTACACACCTCTTTACTATCAACAATGGGAAATAACGTCTAGGTAGGAATGTAGCCTAATCAATAGCATAATGCCCATCTACAATGAGTTTTCTGAGAACTGTTTCAGCAAATTCCAGACTATTTCAATGAGTGAAAAGTGTCTTTGATGTATTGGGATGTTTCTCTTTATCAATTCAGGTAAAGATTTCTCAAGCTTGATGCCATTTATTTATTCTCTGTTATTATTACTAAACTACATAAAATTAAGCCTTTTTTTCAGCTCAACTAAAAATATGTAGCAACAAGACTTTACCTCCTTCCTCCCCACTTGAGCATAAAAGTTATTGAGTAGAGATCTCTTGGCCGATAGGACTTGGCAATACACCACAGCTTTGGGAAACCATGCCAATATAAGCACTGACATTTGACCCTAGCATAGCAGAATTTATACATTGTACATCATAATACCCAGCAACTAGCCTTTAGGAACATTAGTGCCATAGCTGTGGCAAAACAAAATTCAATGTTTCATGTTACCTAAACCTGAATATTTATTCATCAGCACTGAAAACCAGATTGGGAAAGAGGTTTAAATCGGGTGATTTTTCTTGCCATCCGAGCCTTCATATCGTAGAGATGGCCTGTATTATGTTTTCCATTTTCTATGGTTGTATTAAGCCATTTGGCATTTGTTTTATTTTCAGTAGGCTATTTCCTTTACTCATTAATGACATTGAACCAATTTCTAAAAGAAACAAGATAAAACATTGAATGTAGATAATGTGATGCATACCAACTCTCCTAAAATGATTGTCAGGATAACGATCCTGATTTGGTGCATTTGGATCTTGTTGGTTAAGATTCTTCTCTGGTTCAAGATGAAGCTTTCGGAAAAACTCAACCGCCAGGTAGCTAGATTCCATATCCACCACCCTTAAAACTGTTCTCCGGCCTTTTTCACGGAATCTTTCCAAAGCATCATTTGCAGCAGCAGCTATGTCAGATTGAAGAGTTGGAAACCGCTTTAATTCCTACAGTTTGTATAAAGCAGATCCCACATGAACCAGGTCTACGAAATTTGAGTCATCTCAAGTTTCATCTTATGAAATGAATGCAGCATTATTGATGGATAATAAATACAAGTACAGAATTAAATCAGTTGCAAATCAAGCAGAAAAGAACAGTTTGGAACAATGATTTTCACTTAAATGGAATGACTTAATTAATTGACAGAGAAAATCGTCTTTACATATATAAATTTTACTTGAATCCACAGCCAAAACTATCTCCAACTAAAATTTTCATACCTCAGTCTCGGCAATAGACTTTCGTACAAGTTCTTTCAATATAAAGGGTACCTAAAGAAAGACAAAAACATTTGCAGCCTATTCATTGATGAGAATTTGAGGAAAATTGGCAACTTTCAAGTAAAAGCATTTTGTTTAGAGCAAAAAGATAAGAAGGAACTAATAAAAGTTAGTAGTCTACAATATATATAAGGCCAAGGACATTGAGCCTAAAGTAATACGTAAGAAATATCACACAATCTTATATTAGCAGTTCCGCTTAAAAATGTGCACTAGCACTAATTCAAAAAGATTATCTTGAAAAAGTAAAGGTAAGAACATTACAGCATCTACAGAGGCTTCAGCTGGGCCTTTGAAAAAGCTGATAGACCCATCAATGAGTCTTCTGTAACCTTGTTCTGGAGCAATTAAATGTGACTGGTAACCATCAGCCTCTGAAACAACTTTTTGGACATTTCTTGTAGATAGATGCCGATCAAAGGGAAGCTTTTTCAAAGCTGCCGGAAGTTGGTGGTCAAAAACTCCATATATCCGGTCTCCACCACGTCGCCTAGAATAGCAAGTTATGACATTGTTAGACGATAAAATAAAAATTAGCTATAGCACACAGTCTGATAAAAAAAGGTTCACGATTTTCAAATATTGTAATGTTAAAAAGGCAGTACTTTTTAAAGTTCTTTCTCTTTCGTCAAACACAAAACAGAAAAAAACTTGGCTTTGATACAATGTTAGGAAGTAAATTCCGAAAGCTTAAGTGATTAGGTAGAGTGGTCAAAAGAATTCATTAATGCATTGTGCAAAAATGAAGCTCTTTAGGACAGATGCAAATCAAGAAGCAAATATATCAAGAGGAGATTCTAATTTTATATTACAAAAATGGATAGTCATGAATTGTTGCAGTCCAGCAGAGAAGGTTGCTTGCCAGAGCTTCAAAGCTTGAAAGATACAGTAGTCGAAGAAGAACTAATAATCCATGGCCTAAGGCCACAAGAAGGATCAAGACAAAACAACCAAGAACCAAAATTGACGATGTTAGGCACATATGCAACTGCTAAATCTCGCAGAAAGGGGTATGCCTTCCTTGAGATGCACATTGAATCTAAGGTTCACATTCTTTGATAATACATTATTCTTGTTTTTCGTAACTAAAATCCACCACTTAGCATTATGTTTTCAAGCTCAAACGATTAAAACCAATAATTTAGCACGAGTATTTTCAAATGATATTACATATGCAATATTAATCAATCAAATCAATCAATTACCAAAAGTAACACACATTGGATGATCCAATTCTGAAAACAAACAAGAAAGGCAGAAAAAAGTCATGTCCTTTGCCCTCCGTCCAGGTGTTCCTTGAATACATGCTCAAATGCACGACACATTTCCAAGATTGTATACAGCTGGGCCTGCACAGAAAGATAAGTTTAACTGAGCAAATAAACTAGGTCTATGAAACAATTTCTTGTATACTTATGTAAACTAATTACCGGTAGGTCTCAATCCTTACCCCTGAATCATCTCCAATAGATCTGCCTATCAAGTCCAGCTCGGCATTAATCTCACCAATGGTCTTATTAATTAATGCAATGATACTGGGTATGCACTGCCTGATAACAACTTCCAAATGCTGTCAAAGAAAGGAAAAATAAAGAAACAAATCAACAAGAGAGTTTTCATAGCTCCAGTAACGATAACAGAATTGTATATTGAGGCCAAAATTGGAAGACAAGAAGGAGAGTGAAAGACCTGCAACAGTAGTTTTGCAAGATATTCAGATCCCATTTTACTTGCCAAATGTCCATAGTCAGGGCTACTTTCAAAATATTCACGCTCCTTTTGGCGAGCAGCAATCATGTCAACATTCTTGTTGATATCAGCCTGCGAACGATTTACAATTCCAACCCAGGGATGTTGCAGCCTGTATGCCCTTCCTTCAAGAACCTTAAAACATATACATACAGCAACTTGTGTTTATACTTTTATGCAAGTGAAAGGTTGTCATAGAAACAGAAACAGTGAGTATGTTGAATCCATACATCCAGAGCATTGGTTCCCTTGTCCATCAGATCAAGTTTTGTCAGCACTCCAAAAAATCTTTCACCTAAATAAAAAGAACAGAATGGAATAATATATACCTTTAATTGATGCCACTACAAAGCAATGCTTCAGAGTGGACCGAGTGTCATATCCTTAAACATAAAGTGTAATTAACAAACCTGTTGGATCAACCTCTCTTGCAAGCTTTATAGCATCTGATGTAGCAATATCTTGATTAGCAGGAGATATAGCCAATATAATGCAGCTAGGCTGCAAAATCCAAAGTGGCAATGTCTTGATTAGTAGGAGAATTACCCAACGTAATGTAATTAGGCTACAAAACTAGAGAATATATATAAAAAAACATGACCATACACAGGGCAAAGAATTGTTTACACTTGAAGCCATCATCAATGTAGCGATGTGTTAGGGAAAGAGTCTACGTGAGGAAAAAGGGAAAGAAGAGAGATGTAGAAGAGTTGGCACGTGGTAGAACTTTAGAGGAGCGACAGGTAGCAGACAAACAAGAAATATCAATTTACAGACAACCACAATTCGGGACCACTATGATTGTCAATATTGAGGTGGCAGCTGAAAAAGAGGTACAAACAGTTGGAAGAGAGAATAAAAGACAGGAGGCAGGAGGAGAGAAGGAAGGAGAGGAAATAAGAAAAAGGAACAAAGAAGGAGAGCCCAACCTCTCAAATGTTGGTGTGGAGTCTTGAGCTTAGAGTTTCTTTCACTTGTTTAGTTTGTTTGATTATATTATTACTATTGAGTCGGTTTGCAAGAGAAAACAGAAGTATATTCAGATTTCATTGATATTATTATTATTCGTGTTTCGGATACACTCGGAAATCTCAATTTATCATTCTGTTTTAATACAACTTTCCTTACAACTATTATTGTTTTATTGCTCTTGTATCTACTTCTGTCTAGCCATTGTGACAGCACCATTTACATCAACATAGTAGCTTCTGAGTCGCTTACCAGAACTTGACACCAGATATCTATCATTTGGTATCAGAGCATGACTAGAATGGAAAGCCGGGTGGAAGGAATCGAAACAGAGATAGCAGGAATGAAAGAAAGAATGGAGGAGATGAGTCGACAGATGATTGGGATGAACAAGGAGATGAACAATAGGATGGGAAACGTGGAGGCCAACATAGAATCCCTCCACGGCTACCTCCGTGAACTAAGAGATGCCATTATTGGAAAGGAAAATGGAGAAAAAGGTAAGGCACCAATGGGGTAGGAAACGTCTCCTTTTTTCTCACCACCCCGCCAAGAGGTGAATGCTTCTCCACCTCTGAGAAGCGAAGGTGTGTTAGGAGGAGAGGAGACCTCTTCAAGGGAGAGGCAAGAAGGAGACCCGACATGTGAACGCAGGGACAACCCCTATCAACGACTCAATCTTCCCGTTTTTAGTGGCGACGAAGCTTTAGAATGGGTTTTTCGATGTGAGCGATATTTTGACGTCAACCATTTAAACGAAAAGGAATGCCTTACGGCGGCGGGAGTATGTATGGAAGGTATTGCACATGAGTGGTTGAAGTGGAGAGGAAAGCAGAGGGAATTTACTAGTTAGGAGGAGTTTAGGAATGCAATGTTGAAACGGTTTAGAGCAAGACATGAAAGGACTCCACAAGAGGAGCTTCTGGCACTTTGAAAAATAGATTTTGTTTAGGACTACTGATGCAAGTTTGAGTTACTGTTGTCAGCAGTGGATGATATGTCTGAGGAAACCCTCGCTGATCTGTTTATGAATGGTTTGACTAAGGAGGTCCGAGCAGAAATGAAGCTTTTTCATCCACGAGACCTGGAAGAGGTGATACAACGCGCGCTGGAGGTAGAGGAGAAGAATGAAATCATAGAGGGAAGACCCGTGAAAACCTAACCGAAATACCTTAGCAGCCCAACCCGTTACACCAACCCCATCATCTTAACCAATCCAGCAAACCAAAACCCAACCCGAGCCCAAAGTCAGTCAGCCTCCAGCCCAAGCATCCATTTCCATCCAAACCCTAATAGAAATCATAACCCAACCCACCAACCCATGACCGACCCAACCCGAAGCCAAGCAGACACCCATTCCTTTCTCCAAAATCATAACACCTTTCACCCAAATGTAACAACTATTAGGTCACCAATTAATCCGAGTGTGTCGATAGCCACTATCAGACAAGACGATGGCTCATGAAAATTGTCTGATGAGGAGTACCGAACAAAGGTAGAGAAGGGATTGTGTTTTCGTTGCGATGAGAAGTTTGTGCCTGGACATAGATGTCGCTACCGACAACTACGGATATTGATCGCTAGTGAAGATGAAAACGAGGAAGGGAACGAGGAGGAAGAAGAACCAGAGGTTGTAAAGGAGAGAGAGATGGAGGCTATATTAAATTCAAGCTCAGTGATGGGAATCAACACTCCAAAAACCATGAAAGTGCTAGGGACAGTGAACAGTAGAGAAGTGATGGTACTCTTGGATAATGGAACCACCCATAATTTTATCTCAGAAAGGTTAGTCGGTGAGCTTAACATTCCGGTGCGACCTATGAGATTTGTTGTGGTACTAGGGGATAATAGGAAGGTAAGTGGACTGGGAAGATGCGATGGTGTGGAGGTGTGTATTCAGGGGATTGTGATTGTTCAAAATTTTCTTCCATTTCAATTAGGAGGGGTTGATCTCATTTTAGGGGTTGATTGGCTTAGTAGATTAGGTGAAGTAAAAATAAATTGGAAGAACCAAACCATGAAATTCGTATGGGCAGGAAGACGAGTGGAAATAAAGAGGGACATGTCGCTGACTTGTCTAGAAGCTTTTTTTAAAATTGTTATGAAGTCTGTCTGTAGGAGAGGAGAAGCTTATTGGATAGAGCTAAAAGGACTGATTGTTCTACCCATGGAATGAGTGAATTGCTGGAAGAATTCAAGTCTTTGTTCTCTGAACCCCACGGCCTTCCATCTCGACGTTCAAGAAACCATGCCATACGTTTAATCAGTAAGGCTCAACCATCAAATATTCGGTCATATCGTTACCCCTACTATCAAAAGGATGAAATTGAGAAAATTGTTCACGAAATGCTTGCGACTGGTATAATCAGGCCTAGTGTCAGTCCATTCTCAAGTCCAATAATCTTAGTTAGAAAAAAAGATGGTGGGTGGCATTTTTGTGTCGATTATAGGGCATTGAACAAGGTTACTATCCTTGACAAATTTCTTATCCCGACTATCGATGAGTTATTGAATGAATTGGTAGGAGCCGAGATCTTCAGCAAGCTTGACTTTAAAGCAGGTTACCATCAAGTATGGGTTCGAGAGAAGATGACATTTCGTATGCACGAAGGGCACTAAGAATTCCTTGTCATGCCCTTTGGCCTCTCGAACGCTCTAACCACTTTTCAGAGTGTGATGAATGAAATTTTCAGGCCTTATTTATGTAAGTTTGTTTTAGTATTTTTTAACGACATACTTATATACAACAAATCTTCAGGATCATCTCGAACATCTAAAGAAAGTGTTAAAACTTCTGCAAGAACACAATTTTGTGATCAATAAAAAAAATGTTTTTTCTGGTGTAGGAGAATTGAGTACTTAGGACAAATTGTATCCAGAGAGGGAGCCAAGAAAATCGAAGACATGCAAAATTGGCCTGTATTGAAGGATTTGAGGGAACTAAGAGGATTCTTGGGGCTAATAGGGTATTACCGAAGATTTGTTAAGGGTTACGGAAAAATTGTAAGCCCTCTTACGAGTATTCTAAAAAAGAATGCTTTTAAGTGGGACGCAGAAGCATAAGAATCTTTCAAAAAACTGAAAGATGTCATGATTTCTATACTTGTTTTGGCCATGCCAAACTTCCCTAAAGAGTTTGTGGTGGAGACCGATGCCTCAGGAAGTGGTTTAGGTGCGGTGCTCATGCAAGAAGGGAGACCCATAACATTCTTAAGCAAGATTTTGTCATTACGGAATCAAGGAAAGTCTATATATGAGAGAGAGTTGATGGCTATTGTGTTGGCTTTTCAAAGATGGAGACATTACCTCTTAAGGAGACATTTCAAGGTGAGGACTGACCAGAAGAGTCTGTGTTTTTTCACAGAACAGCGTATAATTGGCCTTGAACAACAGAAATAGGTGGTTAAGATGTTAGAATTCGACTTTGAAATTGTATACAAGCCTGGATGCGAGAACAAAGCAGCAGATGCTCTTTCTAAAAAACCACAATTCAGCGAAGAAATTAGAGCAATCTCAGTGGGGCTAGTGGTTGAAACTAAAGATATTCAGTAAGAGGTATTGCAAGATGAAAAACTCTAACGACTTATTCAAGGAATTCTGAGTTAGCAGCCTGAGCATCAAGGTTACTCACTTAGAAATAGCAACCTCTTATACAGAGGACGCATCGTCCTGCCAAAAGGATCCAAACTCATCCCACGATTCATCCAAGAATTTCATGTCTCTCCATATGGGGGGCATTCTGGATTTTTTAGGACTTATATGAGAGTAAAATCAATTTTATTTTGGGAAGGAATGAAAAAGGATATCAAGAAGTTTGTGGCGGAATATGGTGTGTGCCAAAGGGTGAAATATGAAACAGCCTCTCCGGTGGGATTACTTCAACCATTGCCAATTTCGACAAATATATGGAAAGATCTTTCGATGGATTTCATTACGGGGCTACCGAAGATTAAGGGTATAGACACAATACTGGTGATGATCGATCGCCTCACAAAGTATGACCATTTTCTTGCTGTTCGGCATCCATACACAGCTAAGGAGATCGTTGAAGTCTTTGTGAAAGAAATAGTGCGCCTTCACGGCTTTCTAAAGACCATTGTAACTGACAGGATTTGCGTCTTTATGAGTCATTTTTGGTTAGAATTATTTAAAGCGACAGGAACCATTTTAAAGTTTAGTTCGGCATACCATCCTCAAACGGATGGGCAAACCAAGGTTATCGATTGAAGTCTCGAAGATTATCTCCGTTGCTTTTGCCTAAGACAACAAAAAAATGGACAAAATGGTTAGTATAGGCTGAGTACTGGTATAATGCGTTTTTCCATAGTGCGGGGGGATGACCCCTTTTAAGGTAGTGTACGACAGGGATCCATCAACATTCCTTAGACTAGTAGAAGAGGACTCGAAGGTTGAAGAAGTGAATGATTTGATCAAAGAGAGAAACCTGGTGCTAGATCAATTGAAGGATAATTTGAATAAGGTGCAATCTAGAATGAAAAAGAATGCAAACAAGCATCGCAGGGATATCGAATTCAACATAAGGGATTATGTGTTCCTTAAGTTCTAGTCGTACCGTTTTCGCTCATTGGCATCACAACTAAACGAGAAACTGAGTCCTCGATAATATGGGCCTTATGAAATAATAGAAAGAATCGGAAAGGTGGCATATAAACTGAAACTACCTGAAACAACGCAAATCCACCCTATTTTCCATATCTCACAGCTTAAAAGACAAGTGGGATTCGAAACAATCTGTCATGATCTACCGATTGCTTAAATGAAAAAGGTGAATTAGAAGCACAACCTGAAGGAGCAGTAGCTCACAGATACAATCAGCAAGGAGAATTGGAGCTGCTAATTAAGTGGAAGAAATTACCTGCTTGTGAAAATTCTTGGGAGCTTTATACAAAGCTCAAGCAACTTTTTCCAACATTGCACCTTAAGGGCAAGGTGCCACTTGATGGGGAGGGTAATGTTAGGGAAAGAGTCTATGTGAGGAAAAAGGGAAAGAAGAGAGATGCACAAGAGTTGGCATGTGGCAGAACTTTAGAGGAGCGACAGGCAGTAGACAAAGTAGCAGACAAACAAGAAAATATCAATTTGCAGACAACCACAATTCGAGACCACTATGATTGTCAATATTGAGATGGCAACCAAAAAAGAAGTACAGGCAGTTGGAAGAGAGAATAAAAGAAAGGAGACAGGAGGAGAGAAAGAAGGAGAGGAAATAAGAAAAGGGAACAGAGAAGAAGAGCCTAACCTCTCGAATGTGGGTGATGGAGTCCAGAGCTTAGAGTTTCTTTCACTTGTTTAGTTTGCCTGATTATATTATGTTAGGACTCATGTATATTTTTCTCATAGTAAAGAAGTAAAAAAAGGAAACAGAGTAGGTGGCAGCAAGGGATTGGAGCAAGTAGAACAGTCAGCAATTATTTTATTGCAAGGTCAATTTGGAGAAGAAAAGTAACTTGGCACAGGTTTGGCGGGAAAGCAGTTGGCAACAGAGGAAAAAGGAGAAAAGGCAGTTGTAGGACGAGTAGAAGAGATGGGACACAAGACAGAAGGAATGTAGGGAGAGTACAGGCCTCTTGGAAGCCTGAAGTGAATAGTGCATATAAATATTTTGCTGTATAATTGCTGTTTGTTCTTAGTTTTGCTTTTGTTGTAATCTCTTAGTTGAAATGTGGAAATTACGACATGTAATGTGTTAACTTTTGTAATTTTGCTGAATCTGAATGAATACAACAAGTGTTCTGCTCTGTTCCATTCACATTCATATTTAGTTACATTTCAATTGTGGGTTGTGTTTGTGGAGTTGGGGAACTTGACATTGGTTGTTGGATGATTTGTAAAAAGGAAGAGCAACTACTGGAAAAATATTGATACGGGTACTTATCATATTATTACTATTGAGTTGGTTTGTAAGAGAAAACAAAAGTATATTCGGATTTCGTTGATATTATTATTATTAGTGTTTCGGATACACTCGGAAGTCTCAATTTATCATTCTGTTTTAATATAACTTTCCTTACAACTATTTGTTTTATTGCTCTTGTATCTGTTTCCGTCTAGCCATTGTGACAGCACCATATACATCAACACAGTAGCTTCCAAGCCGCTTACCAGAAGTTGACACCAGGTACCTATCACAATGCAATTGAGAAAGTAAGATATGCTAACTCATTTAATTGGAAATAAAAACTACAAACAATCTCTGAAGAAGTGAGATAGATGATAGTAGAAAAAAGATTTTATAGCAAGCCCTTTCTATGGGAGCTTAAACTGGATTCCACCAACAACTTTGGGATCCCTTCTAATAACATTATGATAAAACAATGTTGGCTTTACTATGTCAAAAGTTTTAGAAAGCAAAATCTACAACAATGATAGCATACCAAAAAGTACACTCATTATCACAGAATAAAAACTATTGGAATATCTGCCTGTTATCTGCATTTTCTTAATGTTAAATACATTCATGGAACATAAGCAGAGCATTCTTACCTTCTCAACATAAGAGCGAACCATGTTTTCAATATCTTCAACAAAACTATCAGACTGGCCCTCTAAAAAAGACAAAAATTAAATGATTAAATGATAGAGAAATCTCTTGCAAAAGAAATCAAAATTTCATTGATTTACCTTTCATATTTGAATATACTGCTCTAGAAATTACCTACAGCAACCTTTGTGGGTTAGGTTAACAACTGCCAAAGAAAACCACAAACTTTATGTCATACATCTAAATCAGCTGAGTCTAGGAAACCAAAACCCAAAGGTTCACCAACTTAAAGAAAAAACGAACTCATTAAAAAGAACTTGAGAGCTTGAAAATCAAAGGATATAAAATGACAAGAGAGGCATGCCTTAAGAAGTCAAAAAAAATCTTGAACAAAAAGGAAAGAAACTTCACAATGATCATTAAAATCATATTTCAAGCCACTATAAGATTCAAGTCAAAAAAGAAGTGAATAGTTTTTCTACAGTGGCTAAAGGATTTAACTTTATGAAGCTTTCAAAGACTGATCCGTAGAGCCAGTTATCACCAGGTTACAAATGTACAGCTTGAATGCAGGAGAAAATATGATGAATTACTAAAAGATGGATCTAAAAGCATCTAAATCACAAAGGCCTTGACCATCTGTGCCTCGACATCAAAGTGGAAACTTCTTCCTTAGCTATTAGGACATAGCATCCACAGAAGCCGATTCAATTGGTTGCTGCAGAAAAAATTTTGTAATACATTCCAACTGTCACATGAAGTTTCATAATGTACAAGTGCACATAAACTTATCAGAACTTGAAGCAACTCCACCTGGAAGTATCTCATTGATTCCAAACAAAGCAGGTTCATGATATTACTCAATATCCCAGAAACAACTACCACCAAAATTTCTAGTAACTCCAAATAGTCTTAGATGCAACTATATACAAAAGGAACCGGATATTATCATTTCAGCAGCCGACACCATCATGATTCAATTCCCCAATTAACTGGGTCTAGCAAATTTAAGTTAATCTTAAAGATCATATTCCTCAGTTATATATTTCTTAAATCCAGTGTATTTGTTCAAGGCAAACGAGACTGATTCCAACGTACTGATGGAAACCAGTAAAATAAATGACATTGCTGTGCTGGTAGATATTTAACAAACTCATATTTTCTCTTTCTTAAAAAATAATTAACTATATCATAGTTATGACATATTTCACTATTAATCCTAGGGCAAAAAAAGAATTCAGAAGCCATGGATAAAGTCAAGAGCTCCACAAGTTCTTTTAAGTAGCTCTTCCAAGCAAAGTAGTAATCTTTTGAGTTACAAGTCAATCAAATAAGTTTTCATAAGCACATTGCAGCAATAGCTACACTACATTTAGAATGTTTTTAAGAGGATATACACAAACCATTTGGAGAATATATGCTCAGATGAATTGGAATGTTAGAGATGTGCTTAGTCTTTCCAGTTATTTATCTGTTTCATCTTGTATTTCTCTACGCACAGCAGCTGGATAAAATAATGAAGTCCTGATTGTTTGTTGAGAAAATAAATGGTTCTTTATTGCGAAAAGTTTAATTCGTTGTATATAATACAAAAGAACATAACAAAAAATACAAACTGCTAAATGGTAATCATCATCAATATACTGAGCTATTTGGACCTAATAGATTTTGGTAAGTGTAATATAACTTCTTATATTATGAAAAGTGAAGCAATTAATAGCTTCCATTTCACTAAAAATGGTAGAAGACAGAACACTCAATCAAAAATCTCAACCGATTCATGGTTGTGCACTTGTCTAATGCTTCATTGTAGTACATATAAAGAAATGAGTTCCAACACAATGGTCATATAAAAATGACTCAAAAAGAAAAACAGATTAAAAAACAAATCCAAAAGATTTTTTGTGGCCATGGCAGATGCAGAATATCTATATGATTGGATGATTAATTATATCACTTGTCACAGAGGACGAATGTTACAGTGAGTTTCCTTATTCTTGACCATGTCTTAACTGTCAAAAATGTATTCTCTAGCAGCAGACATGCACCTCTTTTCTGGTGCACACCAGAAAACAAACCAGAAGGAAAAAAATGTGTGAAAATATTTTCGGCAATTAAATTGAAGTTATATTTGAAAAACAGATTGAAATAGAGACCAGCACATAAATAGAATTCTAGATCATGGTAGCACATGCATGATGCCTGTATTGCCGCGCCGCCCGGCCCCAACACACAATCCCCTCCCCACCCTCCCCCCAAAAAAAATCCCCACATTCCATAAATTTACCATACCAAAATCAGTAAACCTCTTCTTTGGAGCGTGAAGAAACACGGCATATTCAGATCCCCCCTCAGTCTTATGAAGTTGCAACGCTAAGGGCCTCCTTGTGACAATACCTTTCAATCAATAAAGATAAAAATTAGAAGAAAATATCTTCAAAGCAAAGGAATATAATATTCTTTACCAACAAATTATCATAAATGCGTATCACTAGCACGTCATATCAACCCTTCAGCATATATTAAGAAGAAATTATGATCATTTAAATTCATGCCAATAGTCAAAAGCTACACTTAACTGCTTAAGAAATGTGAAAAACGTCTAAAAACATTGTAGGTAGATTATTCACAACTTTGGGACCCATAAATGAACCCACCAATTCACTGAGTTTATGCGTCTAATGAGTAAGCTAACTTCAGATATAACATCAATCTCTTACATTACCAAAATCTAATAAATGGCAATATCCCAAATCTCAATTTCTGAAAATTTCCCCACAACATAACAAATGGTAAAGAAACACAAGAATCAACATCATTACCAGATCGACGGGGCAAGAAATCCCTCCCAACAACGCTTTCCAGAACAGAAGATTTCCCAGAACTCTAAAACGACAAAACAAAAACCCAGAAATCAACAATGTTCCTGGATGAGTGAAAGGATAAAAATGAAAACTTTAAAGCAATGAAGACCTAAACCTGGCCACCACCAACAGCAACAGAAGGGAGAGCTTCCCAGAGGGACATGCCTTCGCCGCCATGATCGCCAAGAACAGTGCAGGCGCGTTGAATCTTATTGATGAGACCAATCAGGCTCTGCGACGTGGCCATTTAGAGTAAGTTTAAGACAAATAGGAATGTGAAAGCACAGGTGAATCGAATCAGAGAAGGGACTTTCTCTGTAATAGAAGGAATGAAGAAACACTGCTGTTTGCATTAAAATGATCGTTGCACCTTTGCATGTTGATTTTTAAAAAAAAAATATTATTACTAATTAAAATTTAAAAAAATGATTTTTTAATTAAAAATAATAAAATTTTATTTTACTCATAATAATAATTTAATTCACGTGAATAGTTTAATTCATGGTATAAAGTAAATTTATATTTTAAATTAAAAATAAAATAATAATAATTAAATAATTTAAATACATAATAACATGTTAATTTTTATTTATATTTATTAATATCTATTATTAAGATTAGATTCGAACTAAATCATATTCACACATAAACTAACTCAAGTTCAATTCTAATCTATTATGACAAATTTAAACCGAATTTGAGTTTCTCAAATACATTGTCAAATAATTGTCGATACATGAATAATGCTATTGAAAGTAAATGGTATTATCAGTAATATAAATAATATCATTGATAAAATAAATAATATTATTAAAAGAGAACTCGAATCAAACTTAAATATGTTTAATTTGAATATGACAAATCAAATCGTATATTGATTTAAGCCAAATTGACCAATCCCTCCCACTATTTGTTTGTACATATAGAATTGGACTTTAGAAAAGAAAAAAATTCTTTGAACTCTATTTTACTTTGAAATTTGACTTTTATGGTTCAATATCTTTGTTTTTAGTTGGGTTACTGTAATTTCTTTGAAATTTGACTTTTATGGTATAAAATAAATTATGAATACAAATATTTTATGTAGTAAAATTGAAGTAGATAATGTAATAATCTTACAACAAATAACATTAAGGCCAAAGGACTATTTCCCACCCAAGGTTTGCTGTTTTTTCAAGTATCTCTCTTTTAACTTTGAAAATTTTAAATATCCACTAATGAGCAGTTAAATTTAATGGAATCCTAACCCCTTAAAATTTCATCTCTTTTCCCCTCTTAAACTTTAAAAACTAAAGTTTTTCCCTAACCTAAGTTTTAAAAAATGACAGTTTCCCCCTAGGGTTTGGTTTTTAGATCTTCGATGCCAAATCTGGCGTCGTTGCCAGTCGTTTATCCCTCCCGAAGCTTTCTCTCCCTCCGACGGTCTCTCTCCAGCCATTTGAATACTCAATCGATGTCGAATGAGGCTTGGAAGACGACATCATCTTCCCAGACGAAGACAACATCTTCGTCTTCATTTGGTAAGACGAACAAAGATGAAGAGCTTCGTTTTCCCCGACGAAGCTCTTCGTCTTTTAGAAGAAGATTGATATCGAACAGACATCCAAATGGGCAGAGAGAGACCGTCGGAAGGAGAGAAAGCTTCGAGAGATATAGACGGTCGGTAATATTACAGGATTTAGCATCGGAGATCTAGAAACCAAACCTTAGAAGGAAACTGTAATTTTTTAAAACTTCAGTTGGGGAAAAACTTTTAGTTTTCAAAGTTTAGAGGAGGAAAAGGAGATTATATTTTAGTTTATTTTTAATATTATAGATAAAATGATGATTTTATTCTTACAATTGTTAAATTTAACTATTTATAGATGAATATTTGAAATTTTCAAAGTTAAAAAAGGGATACTTGGGTAGGAAATAGTCCTTTGGCCTAACATTAATTTGTGTTATTAAATAATATTTTATCATTTGGAAATATACCTCAAAAATAAGAAATTAATTTATAAATCTAATAAGTAACTATTTTAAGGCTAGGTACACTTATGAGTAATTAATTAAATATAAATAATGATGTATAAATATGTTATTTGATATTATTTTATTTTTAATTTAAAATTATTTAATTATATAGTAATATATTATCATCGATATTTAATTTAATATTTATTTTAAGTATACATAATTTTTTTATTTAAAAATAATATTAAGAATCAATATGACATTTATTAAAACCATACAATTACATAATATTACTTGTTTAACCATTTACGCTTAACCTTGATTGGAGCATTTCTTTACTAAAATCCTTGGATCAGTAGTTGATCTGGTAAGGGAAATTATATTAAATGCCCTAAATTAAGGGGGTTTAAACAAAATTACCCAAAACAAATAGGGTTAAGAAAAAATGCTCCTTTTTGTGAAATGACCAAACTGCCCCTATATATAAACCAAGAATTTTTCTTATTTTCCACATTATTTTCCACGGTTCCACTGTGCAAATTCAAAGAATTTTGCCTTTCTCATGATCATCCCACGGGCGAAGAGATTTCAGTCGATTTTCATATTTTTCGACAACCGAAAATTGCAAAGAAGGTTAGTACATCTTCCCTATTCTTGTTTGAATCAACTTATTGTTCATATTATTGAGATTTTGAAGTTTGAAATTTTAGGATTTCGATTTTGAACAATGCATAAAATGTTTTGATTTTTGGTTGTTTTCGTTGAATTTCTTGAAGTGTTTTATGTTATAGGCTATGTAGATTTGATTTGTATTGAAATTGGAGACAGAAACGACAATTTTTTGGTTGAAAAATGGGTTAGAAGCCATCGGCGCTCGATCTGTGGGAACAGTGAAACCCACGGACCAAATGAATTCTCCCATGAGCATGAGAGATCGACCATGGGTTGGGGGGAAAGTTAGCTTTTTCAAACTTCTAGGGACCGGGGGAGGGGGTAGTCCATTGGGGCCGTGAAATCCGTGGGTTGGGGGAAAATTGACATTTTTTACAATACAAGGGCTGTTAAAGATTAGAAAATTGTTGAAGGGGCAAAGGAAAAATATTGGACTTGTTTATAATAGAAATATTTTTAGGGGGTAAATTAATATTTTTCATATCTAGGGTTTTTTGACGTGTAGTTTTCGAATTTTATATTCGTTTTCCCTGTTTTAGAGTTTTTCGAGATATAGTTTTCGAATTCGACATTCGGTTTTTTCATTTTTGTGCTTTTTTAGGCACATTTAACAATGTAATAATGAAATTTCTGATCGATATTTTGGTTTTTTCGTTTATAGAATATATTGACTCGTATTTTCGAATTTCAGTTTCGTTTTTTTGAATTTTGCCTTTTAGGATATCTTGACTTGTATTTTTTAGATTTCCGAACGATTTTTTGATTATTGGCATTCTAGGGTATTTCAATATATAGAATTCGAATTTCAGTTTCGTTTTTTGATTTTCACCGTTTTAGGATATATCGACTCGTATTTTTAGATTTTTGAACTATTTTTTTATTGTTGACACTCTAGGATATTTCAACGTATAGAATTCGAATTTCAGTTTCGTTTTTTTTTATTTTCACCGTTTTAGGATATATCGACTTGTATTTTTCATATTTTCGAATGATTTTTTGATTGTTAACATTTTAGGGTATTTCAACGTATAAAATTCGAATTTCAATTTTATTTTTTTGAATTTCACCGTTTTAGAATATATCGACTCGTATTTTCAGATTTCTAAATGACTTTTTAATTGATGACATTTTAGAATATTTCAACATATAGAATTCAAATTTCAGTTTTGTTTTTTCAATTTTCATAGTTTTAAGATATATCGACTTGTATTTTTTAGATTTTCGAAAGATATTTTGATTGTTGACATTCTAGGGTATTTCAACATATAGAATTTGAATTTCAGCTCTATTTTTATTTTCGTCATTTTAGGATATATCAATTCGTACTTTTCAAATTTTCGATTGATTTTTTACTGTTGACATTCTAGGGTATTTCAACGTATAAAATTTGAATTACAATTTTGTTTTTTTTATTTTCACAGTTTTAGGATATATCAACTCATATTTTTTAGATTTTCGAACGATTTTTTGATTGTTGATATTTTAGGGTATTTCAACGTATAGAATTCAAATTTCAGTTCTGTTTTTTCGATTTTTGTTGTTTTAGGATATATCGACTCATATTTTTCAGATTTTTGAACGATTTTTCAATTGTTGACATTTTAGGGTATTTCAACGTATAGAATTCGAATTTCAATTCCGTTTTTTCAATTTTTTATCTTTCTATATTTTTTTTAATTTGTCATTTCTATATTTATTTACATATCTATTTTTTATGAATGTCTTACGAATTTTTAAAATTTTTTGCAGGATACTTCTCGTAAAAGGAAACGTGTCAAAGGGGACCTACGAATCCCCGATGAGTCCAGACACTTTCGGATAAAAGTTATATGTCATGCACAATGCACCACATTGTCCAAGATTACATCTACACTGAACCCGGATCAGCTTCGACTATTTGAGAGGACATGTTTTGGGCATCTCTTTTGTCTACCTGATACTAAATTTTCAGAGTGTTTGTTCATACATTTCTCCAACGATAACTACATTGGCCCTCTATCAGAGATGAGTTATGGTTTAGGGTTAACGGGGTTGATGTGAGATTCAGCCTATTTGAGTTTTCTCTGATGATAAGGTTATCATTTAGCCGAGTCACTGTTATTTCATCGTATATTCCCAGCTCATCCGAACATAGGATTAGAGATACATACTTTTAGGGCTATCCGAAGGTGCAGTATCATGATATAGAGCGTGTTTTTTTGGTCAGGCCATGGGAGGATGACGACATTGATCCCGTCAAGATGACCTTATTGTATTGTCTTCATATAGTGTTATTAGGAAATAATCGATGAAAGAAAGTATCTGTCGAATACTTATAATTGGTTGATCATCTGGATGGGTTTAATTCCTATCTCTGAGGCGTTGTCATGTGGCAAATGACGTATGAGTCAATGCCGCAGGCAAGTGACAGAGTCTACTTCGAACGGATGTCTAAAATACGTAAATATGACCTTTATGGATTTCGTTTCGCATTTCAGGTAAGTATAAATTTATTGATTATATATATTAATCGATAAAAATATGAATTAATTAATTTTAATCATTAATGGTTATATTGCAGTATTGGATATATGAGACGTTAAACACCTTGTGTGATTGGGTTGATATGATTGATATTCATGCGTCTCCATGGATGTTTAGGTGGCATACGCAGGACACCCCTACTTGGAGTCATATGGGCACTATTTTCATTGGTGACTCGATATGTAATCGTTAATTAGTCAATGAATTGATTCATTGAATATTGCAATTATTTTGATTTATATATCTTCATGAATAGGATGATGTCATATTTCTGCTTCGTCTGTCATCGATTGAGGAGGGTCTACCTTGGTATGTAGATAACTGTAAGTACACCGGTTTGTCGAATGTTGATTCCTCCTCATCGTCTTCAATGCCTCTCCCGATAGGAGACGGGGCTTCTCCTGTCACGTGACATTCAAATATACCCGTCAGGACTCTTGGGACACTTGAGGAGCCTACTCAGCCTCCTATTATTAAGCAGCCTTCATGTCCCCCTATAGTTTAGGGCCCAACGATTGAGACCACAAACCTTCCTAGGGTTGAGGACTGTACTACCCATCCTGTCACAGAGGAGTGTCCCCCGTCATTGATCATTTTGTCCTTCTAGTTATTATGTTTATTTAACAATGTTTTGTCTCTTTTTCGAGATGAGCGGTTGTGGTTACTTATTGATATCCCTAGCTCCAACAAAAAGACAATAGATATTAGTTCACAGGAGGAGAACTTACAAGAGGATGTTTTCGATGTAATCCATGTTAAGTTATATCCATTATAATTAGTATATAAATATTTATATATACTAATCACTGATAATTTCAAAATTATAATTTTACAGTCCGTTGAGGGTGGCACGCACGGTTGACTTGATCATGATAGAGGATTCTCCAGCCAAACCTCATCTGGCATACAAGGATAAGGTAACATTAATTGATTAATTCGTAATTGTTACGTAAAATGAAATAATGAATTAATAGTTGTATGTACTTACAGTTGGTTTGTACAACACATGGTCGGATCATCCAAAAAGGTCCGTTCGTTCGCACCCTGTATACAAATCCAATCAAAGGGAGGATGAAACGACAACTCAAGACCATTCCATCCTCTGTCGCAGAGCATGAGGAATCTTTCCTCACATGGTACACCGAAGTTGTGGCATATGACGCGCATGATGTTTACTTCATTGGATCGAAGTCAAAAGATAATTTCTGAAGGATTGTGGTAGAGTTACGCAAGTGGCTGATCGATGATGTAAGTTGTCTGTACTATATAATTTGGTTAAAAGTTTGATATATTTGTCAATAACTAACATAATTCAAGTTTTTTATACCATTTCAGCATGTGGATTCCTTTTTGGTTATATTACATCAACACCATAATGATCACTGTGTAACTGTTTCATAGCGTTGGATGATTGCCCACACATTCTTCATAAGACATGTCGAGATGGCCTAAAATAGCAAGTCAATTACAGTGTATGACTTTAAGGTTTCATACTCAGGGAATATAGGAAGTCTCAAACGTCGGATGCAACCGTATAGCATTCATACCAACATTATTAGAGGCAGCGAATTTCTGGATAGCTTTAAGGTGTACACCATGACATGATCCCCTAGTGTTATATCAAGCGACGGATGTCCCTCAGCAGGGAGATGGCTCCGGTGGCTGTGGTATGTTTATGTTATATTTTTTTAGTGTTTGGCATTGTCATGAAGCATAGATTTTTCCCGAGAGTTGTCTACCTCTATACATCGACGTTTAGCGTCGCAGTTGTATTTCTACTGTATCGAGTAGATCACGAATCTATATTTAGTTCAATCATTATTTATTTATCATTCTTCAGGTGTTGTTATGTATATATTAATTGTATGTGTTTATGTGTATAATGTACTTTATCTATCATTATATATGTATATGCATTTGATTTTATTTTTTAAATAATTTTGTCACGAAAATAATTATATGAGACTATAGTGATGTTATTAGCTTTAAATTATGGTATTAGTGAAATACTCAAAAATATTTTTAACATGAATATCATTATTGTTTATTTAATATAGTTTAGGTTCAAAATGACATAATTTAATGAGTTGTATAAATTTAGCTGAATACATAGGTAAAGCATGCATTAATCAAATCAGGAAAAGTTAATTCTAATAATTGGAAGATTAATGCTCATTTTAACAAATATGAAATGAAGAAATTATTCACACTAAATTTATTACATTACATGTGAATACAATTATACATTTGATACAATAATGAAAATGCATCGATTACATACCATTTGAATAACAGTCGTGAATCATATAGCTAAAAAAACTAAATAGAAGTTTGTCAAGATCTCAACCCTTTACCTTTTTTGGATGAACATTGTGGGGCAAAGCTTGGGACAGGTTTTGGGCTTTTATATTAGGTTCGGACATGTCCCGGTTCCTTACAACAACTATAAATCCTAGGTGTAACATTTTCTCCTTGTGAAAGATGTCAATTTCTGTTGGAAGGGCGACCCGGACAACGACTATCGAGAACGGGGGGCAAGATAACTCTTTCTTCTAGTGAATGCAACCATTCTAATTGGTTTCCAAGAGGATTGATAGGTTCTTGATATATTGCATGGTGGAACTCCGTGCAAAAGAATGGATGAACCTATGCATTGACATTTGTGAGCCTCATGTGTCTTGCAATAGCAATGGCATATTTGCACGAAATACATGAAAGCTGAAACTTTCTACACGTACAAGACATTTCATTGAAGTCCATAATGTCTATGTATCCACCAAAACCAACAACCTGATACCGAGTAGGTGTAATTGGTCGAACCTTTAAGCGTGCAGACTTTGACAAACGACGGCTAATCTTCTCCTCTATCCAAAGGTTGACAAAGTTAAGGCATTCATCTGTAATTTCAAAAAAAATTAACAACACATTTGTAAATAACAAACATAAGAGAAGAAGTACATGATCAAATACATAGTTATTAACAATTTGGTATGTACTTGCATAGTTTCTCCTCTCGTAAAACCATCACTGTATAATACCACGAATAAACTTTACGAGCATCGTGATAGGTAGACCCCGTGCATGTCCGATAAGGGCATTAACTGACTCCACAATATTAGTCGTCATGATGTTGTATCGATGCCCTGAAAAGTGTGTTTTGCTCCAGCGCTCAAATCTGACCTCATATAGATAAGCCCCAACTTGAAGGTTCATCGCATCAAGAGATCGCATCATAGCCTAAAAATCTATTTCTGTGTATGATTTTGCGGCTTTCCAATATGCACATGTAACCTGTAAGGTGGTAAATAATATGAGAACTTTATGATCAAAATGTATAAAAAAGTTAAACAGAATAAAATTTTAATACTTGTTTAAACACATTACCTTTGAGTCTCATTTGTACTTTGTCCGCATGTTACACAGAAGGTGATGACAACAACATCCATGGTGGACATCTGGAAAGACTTCAACCATTGCAGAGTATATATGTAACATCCCTCCCTCGAAATACTACCCACCGAAAGAGAAATGTTACGAATTAATATTCGTAGCGTCTATTTTTTTTTCTTTTTAAAAATACTTTAAAATAAATGCATCATTAAAAGTGTTTAGGAAGTATTCCAAGAAAACTAAAAATCTGGAAGCGAACAAAAGATGTATATACTCATATGAAGACTCATCTGAAAGTATCTGAAAACAGGGAGTAATCATATGTAACTGTACCATAATCTCAAAAAGTCAAAAGTCGATAAGAACATGCCACTGTATGCATGTAATATAAACCAGAGATAACCTGCTCTAGCCGGATCTACCTATGCTGACCTGACCCTGCCTCGCAGCTACCTGGATCACCTGTACCTGCAATCAGGAAAGAAAAGGGAGTGAGTGATAAGAACACTCAGTAAGGGGAAAAAATCAAGTAACCTATCTTTTTTTTTTTTCCTGTTCTAACTCACTTTTGGGACTCAACCTCACATCCTAACCTCTATGAGAGATTAATGGGGTAATTTAGTTCACTCTTTACTATTTGGGTCATACTTTGTCCCATCTGGTGTCTATTTAATACTTTTTGGAAGCTAACTATAGGGATTTGACACTTTTCTAAGTTCAAGCTCTTTTTCTTTCACTACACTATTTCTGACTCTGAATTAAGCTCTACTGCGAGTGGACCCTACTGGGGGTCTATGTCCTACTACGGATGTGTCCTACTGCGGACGTGCCCTACTGCGGGCGGTGTAGTGTAAAGTGCCCCCTCATAGTTTATAGCATGCATACGGGTCTTATATCTTACTAATTTTGCTTCCATTTAAATTTATTCATAACGCACCAGACATTACTCTTAGGACGACCCCTAAATCTTGAGCCCCAAATTCTTTTTCTTGTTTTTCTTTCTTTTTCTTTTCTTCTTTTCTTTCCTTTCCTTTCCTTTCTTTCCTTCCTTTCTTCTTCCTTTTCTTTCTTTCTTTCTTTCTTTCTTTCTTTCTTTCTTGCCCAGAATTATGAAACACTGTTCACAGAACAGTCATTTAGCAGGGCAGCCTTCTTTTTCATACAATTTAACATCCCAAACGGTCTCTAATTTATACAAGCTATATATCGTTGAAAAGAGGATTCAATGATATTTCCAACGAGCTATAATAGCACTCATAATTCAATAGATAAGGCAGTCAAAACGTGAGCTAAACTCTGTGATAAAATTACGAAATACTGTTCACAGAACAGACATTTAGCAGGGCAGCATTCTTTTCATACAATTTAACAGCCCAAACGGTTTCTAATTCATACAAATTTTATATTGTTGAAAAGAGGATTCAAAGATCTTTCCAACAAGCTATAATAGCACTCATAATTCATTCAATCAGGCAGTCAAAACAGCAGATAAAGTCAGTGGCAAAAACTGCCTCCCCTGTTTATTTGATAAAGCAGTCCTTTCGGTTTATACAATCTTTAACAGTCCAAATGATCTCTAATTCATACAAGCTATATATCATTGGAAAGATCATTCAAAGCGCTTTCCAACAAGATATAATATCACTCATAATTCATCAAATAAGGCAGTCAAAACATGAGACGAACTCAGTGGCAAAACCTGTAAATATTCTGTAACATTCTGCCATGAACAAAATCACATATATAGACATCCCAAATGGCAAAACAACATTCCTCAACATCAAAATCATCATTTATAACATAGATCTAAGGAACCAAAAGCCTAAAACATGTGACATATCAAGGAGGAAACCCCTTACCTTATTTCAAGTCAAATCTTTGCAAGTTGGCTTCCTCCTCTTTGTTTTGCTTTCAAAGCTTCCAAGGTGCTTCTCTTTTTTTTCTTTTTATTTTATCTTCCAATATCTCTTCAATTTCTTCCTTTGGCTGAGGGTATTACAACTCTTCCCCCCTCACAAGAATGTCGTCCTCGGAATTTACAAAAACAACTCTGGATACTTATCCTTCATGGTTTGCTCCATTTCCCAGGTAGCCTCCTCTAACTTCTGGCTTCTCCACAAGACTTTTACTAGAGGAATATGTCGGCTCCTTAGTTGTTTAATTCTTCTGTCAAGTATCTGAATCGGTTTTTCTTCATAACCAAGGTCTTCTGATAACTTAATATCTTCTGTATTCACAACCTGGGAATGATCACCAAGACATTTTCTTAACGATGAGACATGAAATACATCATGAATCCGGTCCATACTTGCTGGTAAGGCTAATTTGTAAGCCACTTTACCAACTCTCTCAAGTATCTCATATGGATCAATAAATCTGGGAGCTAGCTTGCCCTTCTTTCCGAATCTCATCAAATGCTTGAATGCAGCAACCTTTACAAATACAAATTCACCTACATTGAATTCCAAGTCTCGGCGTCAATGATCTGCATAGCTTTTTTGTCGATCCTGAGCCTGTTTTATTCTCTGCCTGATCAGTTGGACATCATCAATCATTTTCTGGGTCAATTCAGGCCCAAGGGATCGGGATAACATATCTCTCTCTCCTATCTCATCCCAGTGAAGAGGAGAACGACACCTCCTACCATATAATGCCTCATAAGGTGCCATCTGAATAGTCATCTGGTAGCTATTATTGTAAGCAAACTCCACCAAGGGCAACATTTCTACCCACGTAGCTTTATGATCCAAGCAACAAGCTCTCAACATGTCTTCCAAAATCTGATTAACCCTCTCCGTCTGACCATCTGTTTGAGGATGATAGGTTGTACTAAATACCGAATTAGTACCCAAGGATCTTTGGAGACTCTTCCAGAAAGCTGATACAAATCTCGTATCACGATCAGATACGATGGTCTTGGGTACACCATGTAATCTAATAATCTCCCTAACATATAATCTCTCCAACTGATTTGTGGTAGTAATATCTTTGATGGACAGAAAATGAGCTGACTTAGTCAATCTATCAACAATCACCCAGATAGCATTACATCCATTTTGAGCTCTAGGGAGTCCACTAATGAAGTCCATGGAGAGATGCTCCCATTTCCATTCTGAAATAGGTAGAGGCTGAAGTAACCCTGCAGGTCTCTGGTGTTCGGCCTTAATTTGCTGACATGTGAGACATCTAGTAACAAACTCACCTATATCCTTTTTCATGTCTGACCACAAAAAATGCATTTTTAAGTCCTGATACATCTTTACACCCCCAGGGTGGGCAGTGTAAAGAGAACTATGAGCTTTTGTAAGAATTCTCTGTCTCAATTCAGTTATCTGGGGAACATACACTCGATCTCTAAATTTGAGAATTCCATTCGATACTTGAAAATCTACCTCAAGAACCTCTTCTACTTTTTGAATTTTTGGTTGAAAACATTCATCTTGTGTCTGAGCCTCTCGAATTTCATCTATGAGAGTAGACTGAATCTCTAATCTGGCGAAGGCTCCAATCACGAGGTCAATCTACTCTCGGTCCATCTCTCTCTGAATTTCTCTCTGGACCGTCAATTGTGATATCATCATGTTTCTACTGAGGGCGTCTGCAACCACATTAGCCTTGCCTGGATGGTATTTAATATCACAATCATAGTCTTTTACTAGCTCGAGCCATCGCCTCTGCCTCATATTTAATTCCTTTTGAGTGAAGAAATATCTGAGGCTCTTATGATCAGTATAAATATTACATTTTACCCCATACAAATAGTGTCTCCAAATTTTCAAAGCAAAAACCACCGCTGCTAACTCCAAATCATGAGTGGGGTATCGAGTTTCAAATTCTTTCAATTGTCTTGAGGCATATGCTATCACCTTGCCTCGCTGCATCAACACTGCTCCTAAACCACCGTGTGAGGCATCGGTGTATAAATCATACTCAACTCCCTCCTCTGGAAGTGCTAACACCGGAGCAGTAGTCAATCTTCTTTTCAATTCTTGGAAGCTTGTCTCACAGACATCTGACCACTGAAATGGCATTGCTTTCTTCGTGAGGGTTGTAAGAGGTCTAGCTAATCTGGCAAATCTTTCCACAAACCTCCGATAATACCCTGTCAAACCTAGGAAACTACGAACCTCTTTGACTGTCTTTGGTCTCTGCCATTCAACTATTGCCTCAATCTTACTGGGATCCACTGATATACCCTCTGCTGAAATCACATGCCCCAAAAAGGTAACTCTGTCTAGCCAAAATTCACATTTTGAGAATTTGGCATATAGTTGTTTCTCTCTCAATCTCTGGAGGGTAAACCTCAAGTGTTGTTCATGCTCCTCTCGACGGCAAGAATATACTAAGATATCATCAATGAATACCATAATAAATTTATCCAGACAGTCGTAAAATACCCTGTTCATCAAATCCATAAATACTACAGGGGCATTTGTCAATCTGAATGGCATCACTACAAACTTAAAATGGCCATACCTCGTTCGGAAAGTTGTCTTAGGTATATCCTTCTCTGTCACTCTTACCTGGTGATAACCAAATCTCAAATCTATCTTGGAGAAGACCACGAATCCCTTCAATTGATCAAATAAATCATCAATCCTGGGTAACGGGTACTTGTTCTTAACTGTGGCTTTATTTAGCTCTCAGTAATCAATGCACATTCTCATAGATCCGTCTTTCTTTTTCACAAATAGGATGGGAGCTCCCAAGGGGAATGGCTCGGTTTGATAAAACCGTGATCTAATAACTCTTGAAGCTGCTTTTTCAATTCTTGTAACTCGGCAGGGGCCATTCGATAAGGTGCTCTTGAAATAGGTGTTGTGCTAGGTGCCAACTCTATGCTAAACTCAATCTCTCTCTCGGGAGCTAATCCTGGTAGCTCACTTGGAAACACATCTGGAAACTCACGTACCACTGGTGTTTCCTTAATAGTTGGGTTTGACTCAACCTTGCTCACTACATGAGCCAAATATCCTGTACACCCTTTCTTCAACATTTTACTAGCTTTTAACATACTGATCATTAAACTCCGGATATGACCCTCACCGAACTCGAATTGATCTCCAGAGTCTAGGTTAAATCTCACTTTCTTCTTTTTACAATCAATTTCAGCTCCGTATCTCTCCAAAAAGTCCATCCCTAAAATCATGTCAAAATCTGGCATTTCAAACACAATCAGGTCCATTAGTAACTGTCGACCCTGAATCATAATACTCTGTCCTAGTAGCATCATCTCACTAATGACTAACCCCCCATTAGGCAACTCAATCATAATTTTCTAGGCTATTCTAACAGATTGTAACTTTAACCTCTCAAGCAAACTCTTGGCTATAAAACAATGAGTAACCCCACAATCAATTAAAACATAAATAGGAGTATCAAGATAGAGAATCTGACCCGTGACTGCTGATGGGTTAGCCTCTGTTGGGCCCTGGGTGATCGTATAAACTCTGGCTGTGGCCCCTCCTATAGGCTGCTGCTGCTCTACTCTCACTGGGGCAGCTGTACAGAAACGAGCAATATGTCCAGGCTGACGACATCTAAAACAAACTGCCTGACCTGTCAAACACTCTCCTCTATGGTGCTTCCCACATTTCTGGCAAGCTGGTATCTCAGGTCCTATTTGTTTCTTTCCACTCTTCCAGTTCTTTTTCATGCCTCTGAACTGGAAAGGTCGTTTACCTTTCCTGTCTCGCTCTAGAGGAGGGCCTCTATGTACTGAAGCTGAACCACTACTCACTAGGGGAGCTGGCATGGTAAAAGGAGGTGTAACCTTTTGCCCTGTGGTCTGACCAAACCTCCTCCTAACAAAAACCTCTACCCTCAAAGCTCTATCAAGGGCCTCTGCATAAGTTCTAGGTGGCTGCACCCCAGTCATAACATCTCGAGCTATCTCTAGATCCAGCCCATACACAAACTTCTGCATACGCCCTATTTCTGTGCTAGCTATCTCGAGGGTATACTGGGACAATTGATTAAACTTTGTGGAATATTCTTTTACAGAGTCTGTCCCTTGCACTAGATTGATAAACTCCTGGGCCCTGATACAAGTAACATCGGCACCCCTGTACTCTGCCTCAAATCGATGCCTAAACTCTAACCATGTCATTTCTGAGACATTGACTGTCTCCCTGACTAAGTTCCACCATATTCTTGCCCCTGACTTGAAAAGATAAGTGGCATATCTCACTCTTTCTTGGTCAGTCATGTCAAACAAGGCCATGGCACTCTCTACTGATTCCAACCACTCTTCAGCTGCTAATGGGTCTCTTGCACCATCAAATTTTTGAGGTTGGTGCATACTAGGGAGGTTAAAAATATGATGCAATTGAGTCCTCACTGGGGCTGCTGTAGATGCTGAAGTAACCTCCCTCATATCATGTCCCTGGATTGGCGGTGTATAAGTCGTCTCACTTCCCTGTGTAGGAGCACATTTGTGCTCTCTCATCATCTCTCTAAAAATCTCTCGCACATCATGTGCACTAAGTGCCCCCTGGGGTACCTGAGGGGTTGCTCCTTCATTCTGGCCCCTCTAAGAGGGATCTACTGGTGTTTGACTCATAGGTCCTGAAAATGAACACAGTAGTTTCATAAAACTCAGCAGGTATAAATGAAAACTTAACTTACAGTGATCGGCTGCGAGGGTGGTCAGCGTGGCTGAAGGGTATTTCATCTCTGTGTTACTTTGATTACTCCATTTTGTTTTAAAAAACATCTTTTGGGTTCCAAAATCATGCTCTGATACCAACTATAACATCCCTCCCTAGAAGTACTACCCACCGAAGGAGAAATGTTACGAATTAATATTCTTAGCGTCTATTTTTTTTTCTTTTTAAAAATACTTTAAAATAAACGCATCATTAAAAGTGTTTAGGAAGTATTCCAAGAAAACTAAAAATCTGGAAGCGAACAAAAGATGTATATACTCATATGAAGACTTATCTGAAAGTATCTGAAAACAGAGAGTAATCATATGTAACTGTACCATAATCTCAAAAAGTCAAAAGTCGATAAGAACATGCCACTGTATGCATGTAATATAAACCAGAGATAACTTGCTCCAGCCGGATCTACCTACGCTGACCTGACCCTGCCTCGCAACTACCTCGATCACCTGTACCTGCAATCAGGAAAGAAAAGGGAGTGAGTGATAAGAACACTCAGTAAGGGGAAAGAATCAAGTAACCTATCTTTTCTTTTTTTTTCCTGTTCTAACTCACTTTTGGGACTCAACCTCACATCCTAACCTCTATGAGAGATTGATGGGGTAATTTAGTTCACTCTTTACTATTTGGGTCATACTTTGTCCCATCTGGTGTCTATTTAATACTTTCTGGAAGCTAACTATAGGGATTTGGCACTTTTCTAAGTTCAAGCTCTTTTTCTTTCACTACACTATTTCTGACTCTGAATTAAGCTCTACTGCGAGCGGACCCTACTGGGGGTCTATGTCCTACTACGGACGTGTCCTACTGCGGGCGGTGTAGTGCAAAGTGCCCCCTCATAGTTTATAGCATACATGCGGGTCTTATATCTTACTAATTTTGCTTCCATTTAAATTTATTCATAACGCACCAGACATTACTCTTAGGACGACCCCTAAATCTTGAGCCCCAAATTCTTTTTCTTGTTTTTCTTTCTTTTTCTTTTCTTCTTTTCTTTCCTTTCCTTTCCTTTCTTTCCTTCCTTTCTTCTTCCTTTTCTTTCTTTCTTTCTTTCTTTCTTTCTTTCTTTCTTGCCCAGAATTATGAAACACTGTTCACAGAACAGTCATTTAGCAGGGCAGCCTTCTTTTTCATACAATTTAACATCCCAAACGGTCTCTAATTTATACAAGCTATATATCGTTGAAAAGAGGATTCAAAGATCTTTCCAACGAGCTATAATAGCACTCATAATTCAATAGATAAGGCAGTCAAAACGTGAGCTAAACTCAGTGATAAAATTACGAAATACTGTTCACAGAACAGACATTTAGCAGGGCAGCATTCTTTTCATACAATTTAACAGCACAAACGGTTTCTAATTCATACAAATTTTATATTGTTGAAAAGAGGATTCAAAGATCGTTCCAACAAGCTATAATAGCACTCATAATTCAGTCAATCAGGCAGTCAAAACAGCAGATAAAGTCAGTGGCAAAAACTGCCTCCCCTGTTTATTTGATAAAGCAGTCCTTTCGGTTTATACAATCTTTAACAGTCCAAATGATCTCTAATTCATACAAGCTATATATCATTGGAAAGATCATTCAAAGATATTTCCAACAAGATATAATATCACTCATAATTCATCAAATAAGGCAGTCAAAACATGAGACGAACTCAGTGGCAAAAACTGTAAATATTCTGCAACATTCTGCCATGAACAAAATCACATATATAGACATCCCAAATGGCAAAACAACATTCCTCAACATCAAAATCATCATTTATAACATGGATCTAAGGAACCAAAAGCCTAAAACATGTGACATATCAAGGAGGAAACCCCTTACCTTATTTCAAGCCAAATCTTTGCAAGTTGGCTTCCTCCTCTTTGTTTTGCTTCCAAAGCTTCCAAGGTGCTTCTCTTTTTTTTCTTTTTATTTTATCTTCAAATATCTCTTCAATTTCTTCCTTTGGCTGAGGGTATTACAATATAGCATGATATCAATATGAGATTATTGCCAACTCGGAGAGGTCATGGATGCATTCTTTAATCTTCCTGATAAATCAATACTACGTGTCGTCATCTTTTTTTTTACCGGCACCGAACCAATGGGGTATATCTAGTTATTACCATCAAGACCCACCGTAAGGAATATATGATCTAGATATCAACCTTTAAGGAAAGCAACATTAATGCAAATAACAGTTCAGAGATATTCTCTAAATGCACGAACGGAACATCCTAATGTCATAAAAAAATATTTAAATCGATGGTCATTATCCGTTTCAATAGCAGTAATAGTTCCTAGGTTAGTACGCTGTAGATTTTAACAATAATCTGATAAGAACATAAATGATTCCTTGGGTGAACCCCTCAATAAATTTAAAGCTCAATTTCTTGGCGTCAAGCTTGTGAATATGAAATGTCAATTTTATACCGATCGACGATGTCCACCTGATGATGTTGATAGTTGTGGAGGAAAATCAGGAAGCCACCTAAACAGATCAGTAGGGACATTATCAAAAAATAGGTCAGAATAATTTTCACTACCCAAAATAGGATCTTTAAGTTGCAAACTGTTCATACCCTTGGTAACAATTGGCATATACTTGGGCTCTGTCTCTTCAAAATAAATATCGGACATATCATTTTCATCAAAGTCACCATAATCGGGAACCCTATCTTTCCCTCCATGAACCCATGAGTTTGCAATATACAATGAGTCATTACTGAAATCAATCAATTTTTCCAAATTATATTCTTTTTTTACTCCACTAATTTCTTCTTCATCTTCATCTTCTTCCTCATGTCCTTCAATTGGGGTACATATAACAAAAGCAGGAATACATTCCTATACGTATTGAGACATATCAATAAGACCCTAGACATCTTCATCATTTTTTATCTGTACGGGGCATCGAGCTCAATTTTTCTTGGCCTTATTGATAGTTGAAGATAGTTTTTCATTGGATCAAGATCACAAGACTCTTTCAAAAGCTAAATAAATCTCTCAAGTGTTATTCCATAAGGAATTTTAATCAATAATTTAGATCCTTCAACATATTTCATTGTGTTGTCATCATCTTGAATTCATTCTCCTTGGTAACGAACCAATGCATAACCATTCATTTTAATTATCAATCCTACAATGACAAATTTTTGAAAAAAATTAATCATTTATAACAAAAAAATCTGTAATAACTATTTAAAACAGTCTTACAATGATTAATATCAAAATACCTCTCATATTTTTCTAATATTTTATTTAACCCCAATAATTATTTAACATTTATTTAACACCCTTGTATGTTATCTTATATCAAAATACATCTATCTATTTTTAATATTCAATTTAAAACGTTTTTACAATGTTTAATATCAAAATATCCCCCATATTTTTCTAATATTTATTTAACCCTCTATAATTATCTAACATTTTATTTAACACCCTTATATGTTATCTTGTATCAAAATGCATTTATCTATTCTTAACATTTCATTTAAAACATTCTTACAATGCTTAATATTAAAATACCCCTCATATTTTTTAACCCCCTATAATTATCTAACATTTATTTAATAATCTTGTATGTTATCTTGTATCAAAATGTATCTATCTATTCTTAACATTTCATTTTAAAAGTTCTTACAATGTTTAATATCAAAATACCCTCCAAATTTTTATAATATTTCATTTAGCCCCAATACTTATCTAATATTTCATTTCATACCCTCGTATGTTGCTTTGTATCAAAATACATTTATTTATTCTTAATATGTTATTTAAATCCTTCATGTATTATGTAATATCAAAATACTCTCATATTTTTTCTAATATTTTATTTAACCTTCTATAATTATCTAACATTTCATTTAACACCTTTATATGTTGTCTTGTATCGAAATACATCTATCTATTCTTAACATATTATTAAAATCCTTCATAAATTATGTAAATCAAAATACCCCCATATTTTTTTATTTTTTTTACCCCCTATAATTACCTAACATTGTATTTAACACCCTTGTATGTTGTCTCATATCAAAATGCATCTATCTATTCTTAACATTTTATTTATAATGCTCTTACAATGTTTAATATCAAAATACCCCTTATATTTTTATAACATTTTTTTGACCCCCCATAATTATCTAACACTTCATTTAACACTCTTGTATGTTGTCTTGTATAAAAATATATCTATCTATTATTAACATGTTATTTAAATCCTTTATATATTGTGTAATATGAAAATGTTCTCGATATTTTTCTAATATTTCACTTAACCCCTAAATTATTATCTAATATCTAATACCCCCCTTACATGACATTCAAATAGATTTAACAAATAAAATTAAGTTTTGAGTTAAGATTTGTATAAATACCTTTTTTCACGAATTAATTTTTTCAATTCGAATTCAGAAATATGAACTTCTTTCTTCTGAACAAATCCATAGTAATTGATATTAAGTAAAAATGAGAGTGAGAGTGAGTGTTTAAGTGATATGAGAAGTGTGTATAATAAGAGTGAGTGAGAGAGTTTATATAGATATGGTGAAGGGTAATTTTGGTATTTAAAAAAAAAATTAAGGCATTTTTGTTTAAGAATAGGAAAATTAGGTATTTTTACTTAAGAATAGGAAAAATTGGCATTTTTACTTAACAAAGGGGTAAAATGGGCATTTAATATAATTTCCCATCTAGTAAATAGAGTAAATTTTCAAATCTATCATGTAATCTATCGATAACATTAGTATTACATAATTAAATTTTTAAAATATTATTTAATTATTTGAGATTGATATAACACCTAAATGATGTTAACATGATAATTAGATTCGGCTAACTAAATAATTGGATTATAGTTTGATGTTGTTCATCCGATTCAATCTTTGATCAATCTCATTCAATAATTAAAATAGATTCTAATCATAACTCAAACTAAGTCTAACACTGATACTCGATTAGATCTGTTCGAGTTTTTAAACATGTGTTCTTTACTTCAACATCTAGAATTCAATAGTATTTATTTTTATACAGTATTATTGATGCATACATGGGTCCTTCTCCATTTTTGAGCTTCATATCTTCCTCAAGTCACAATGCCACCCAAGAAGTTAAGATGAATGAATTTACAGCAATATACAAGCCCAATGATGCAATACCTCCTCAATTTTGGTCCAAATCCACCTTTAGGTATACCCTCATTAAGTGGACTTAAGACCCACTTATATAATTGCTCCAATTGATCTAAAAATGTAACTTTTGAAGCTCAGTATTAGTCCAAACATCCAAGACTCATTTTTGAAGCTCAAAGAACTCAAAGTATGTCTTTAGTTGGTTTTGAACTAGAAGAGAAGATAGTTGTCTTAGTTAGGAAACAAGTTTCCTATATTTAAGGAAAAGATGTTTTATTTTGTCTTGTATTCATTAATTTGGGTATGAGTTTAGTTTATGATGAACGGCTTAACTTAATTCATGCAATTTTTAGTTGACTTTTGTGGGAAATATTGTATCATTGTCATCCATGCCTCCTATATAAAGGGGTGGATCTTCATTTGTAAAGGGTTGGTTAACATTTTGAATGAAAATTTGAAGAAAAGCTTTGTTGGTTTTTATCTCATTTCCTTTATCCAATCATTTTTGGTGAAAGATTGGTGGTGGAAGACCCCAAGGTTGGTGGAACTTTTCTTTATGTCTTGGTTATATTTTATGTTTCCCTTAAAATCCAAAGTGTGAAGACTTGAATGTGTGTTGTATACCTCGAATTACTGTTCACAGTGTGTGTTTTTACAATTTCCAGTTTTTGCCAACAAACTTTGAAGCTAGTTTTGAATGTCTTGTTGATTGAGTTATGCTTGACATAATATACCGTTAAAAAGCTCTTTGAATGCTTTTTCCAATAATATATAATTTGCAAGATTTGGAGGTCATTTGATTGGTTAAAATTGAGAGACAAATTGTTGTTGTGTCAAATAAATAGTAATTTTTATAATTAAGTTTGTGTGTTACTGCATTATCTTGATGGAAATGCACCATTTGGTATCAGAGCTTGGGGTGTTTGTGTGATTTGTTAACTGATTTCTGTCTCCTAAAGCTACTGTTCACCGTCGAAGTTTACTGTTCACTATAAAGTTATTGTTCACAGAACCTTAATTTGCCTAAAACACAAACCTCCTTTAACCTAAACACTTACTAATACTCCCCCCAACCTTTAAACACTTATAACCATTAGTTTTTACCCACTAGCCATTACCAAAAATGTCCCATAAAAGAACTTCATCCTCATCCTCATCCTCCTCACCTCCTCATGTTTGGGATTTTGCCCACACAACACTAAAAGAAGAGGTCAAAGGAGAACTTAAGGCCATTAGGGACCAAATGAATCAAATGATGAGAGACTTGACCCTCACTCAAAACCGGGAACCCTTATCACAACCCCAAACTTTAACACAAAGCCAAATACCCCCTCCTCCACCTCACCCAACCCAACTACATCACCCAAGAAGACATATTAGACCTTCCCCTCCTCTTCATAGACATAATAGGGAGGAATTGATAATTCATGATGACTCAAGTGAAGAGGAACAAGAGAGGCCACCTATGAGAGAAAAGGATGATAATAGGGGTTTAAAGATTAAAATTCTAGAATTCAAATGAAGCATGAGTCTGGATAATTTTGTTGATTGGTTACATGCTATTGAGAGAGTTTTTGAATATAAGGGCTATTCGGATAAGAAGAAATGTAAGCTTGTCATCTTGAAATTCAAGGATTATGCATCCTTATAGTGGGAAAATCTCAAGAAGCAAAAGGAAAGGGACGGTAAAGAAAGAGTGAGATCTTGGGAGAAACTAAAGAAGCTTATGAAAAGAAGATTCCTCTCAAACAACCATAAACAAGATCTTTACCTCATGCTACACACCCTTAAACAAGGAAGTGATGAAGTAGACTATTACATAAGGGAGTTTGAGAAGCTATTAATGAGGAGTGAACTGTCAAAAATAAAAGAGCAAACCATTGCAAGATTTATTGGAGGAATGAATTACGACATTGCTCATATGGTGGAGTTGCAACCATATTACACTTTTGAAGATATGTGTAAATTGGCTATTAAAGTGGAAAAGCAAAAGAAGGCCATGAAGCCCATGGTTTTCAAGTCATTCTCCAAAGGGACATTATTTAACAAAAGCACATCTTTTACCAAGGGAACTACCTTCCTATAAAGGTTCCCTATCCTACACAAATGCTGCTGATTCTTCTTCCAAAGAGAAAGGCAAGGAAAAAATGATGGAACCAACTAAGGACAAGCCTAATATGGTGAAGACCAACATCTCCAACAAAAAGTGCTTTACATGCCAAGGCTATGGACATTTCCAAGATGAATGCCCTAATAGGAGAGTTTTATCCTTAATAAAGATACAAACAATTGAGGAGTCCCTTCAAGAAGAAGAAGAAAGTGAAGTTTCCAGCCATGAAAGTGATGAAGCCAACAAGGAAGAAGAAGAAATTCTACAAGGAGTTGATGAAGGAAAGTTGCTAGTTATTAGAAGAGTTTTGCATGCCAAGCCTCTTCCTTATGAAAAGCAAAGACTCTACATTTTTCAATCAAGGTGCACTATTGGAGGTAAAGTGTGTTTTTTAATTATTGATAGTAGGAGTTGTGCAAATATGGTCTCATCCACCTTAGTAGACAAACTTGGGTTATCCACCATGCCACATCCTCAACCATACAAACTACAATGGTTGAGTAATGGGACCAGCCTCCAAGTAGCCAAACAAGTGTTTGTTTCTTTCTCCATTGGTAAGCATTATAATGATAAGATTTTGTGTGATGTGATTCCAATGGATGTTTGTCATTTGTTATTAGGAAGACCTTGGCAATTTGATAGGGAAGTGAAGCATGATGACAAGAAGACTTACTCTTTTAAATTCAATGGCAAGACTATCACTTTAACTCTTCTCAGTTCACAACAAGTTCATAAAGCTATTAAAGGAAAAGAAGTCAAGAAAGAGAGCTTGTTTATGAATGGTTAGCAAGTGGAGGATAGTCATCTTAAGGATTTAAGGGCAAATCCTTCGCAACCGGGGGAGGATGATACATACATGGGTCCTTCTCCATTTTTTAGCTCCATATCTTCCTCAATTCACCATGCCACCCAAGAAGTTAAGATGAATAAATTTCCAGCAACATACAAGCCCAAGGATGCAATACCTCCTCAATTTTGGTCCAAATCCACCTTTAGGTATAGCCTTCTTAAGTGGACTTAAGATCTACTTATATAATTGCTCCAACTGAACCAAAAGTACAACTTTTGAAGCCCAATAATGGTCCAAACATCCCAGACTCATTTTTGAAGCTCAAAGAACTTATAGTATGTCTTTAGTTGGTTTTGAATTAGAAGAAAAGATAGTTGTCTTAGTTAGGAAACAAGTTTCCTACATTTTAGAAAAAGATGTTCTATTTTGTCTTGTATTCATTAATTTGGGCATGGGTTTAGTTTATGATGAATGACTTAGCTTAATTCATACCATTTTTAGTTGACTTTTGTGGGAAATATTGTATCATTGTCATTCATGTCTCCTATATAAAAAGGTAGATCTTCATTTGTAAAGAATTGGTTAGCACTTTGAATGAAAATTTGAAGAAAAACTTTGTTGGCTTTTATCTCATTTTTTTTATCCAATCATTTTTTGTGGAAAATTAGTGATGGAAGACCCAAGGTTGGTAGAACTTTCTTTTATGTCTTGGTTACATTTTATGTTTTTCTTGAAATCCAAAGTGTGAAGACTTGAATGTGTGTTATATGCTTCAAATTACTGTTCACAATGTATGTTTTTGCAATTTCCAGTTTTTGCCAACAAACCTTGAAACTAGTTTTAAATGTCTTATT